>NC_054840.1:23165126-23468126 GCF_018345385.1 Vulpes lagopus
CCAGCTTTTCTCCCTATGCCCCTAGAAATATAGGATCTATAGGACAAGCACAATAACTCCAATCTCTTTTCTAGTCCTCCTTTATTCCATGAGTCTTTATTGAATATTGATTTTGTGCCAGGCATAGGTTATATGCTGGAGAGAAACAGTGCACAGGAAAAGAAGTGTGGCTGGGAGAATGTGTCAATGTTTATGAAGCTGGGCTTCTTACACATGCTTTCCATCTTCCATTTTGGGGCCTGATTCCTCCTGGGCTGAAAAAGAAGGCCTTTTGATGCAGTGCTCCTGGATCTGGCATCTCTATTATGACATCATTATCCATCTTTCCAGAGCCCTTGGGAAACTCCACTCTTGCTTTTTTGCACCTTGCTGTGTTCTTGACTCCCTGGAATACTTAGAAAACTTATTTATACATCCCAGCTGTCATCAAAAGAAGGAAAATCTAGTTTTTTTTTTCTTCCCTTTCATGTGCCAACTTTCCCTTTTCCCCTCTTTGTGTCTTTCCCTCCCAGGGTTGAGTCATTTATGCACTTCTCAGTCTATGGAATATGTTCCTGTAGCCTCAGCATCATGGTTTTGTCTGTGTTGTGACAGGCAAGTCTTACCTAGTCAGCCACAAATATACAAGCATGTTACTTAAGTCCTTCTCATCAAAAATGAGGTCCATGCACCTACATGATTGGTGTCACCTACGGTCTTATTTGAAATGCAGAATTTCAGGCCCTGACCCAGACCCTGCTGAGTCAGAATCTGCATTTAAACCTGATCCTCAGGCAGTTCCTATGCATGTTCAGTTTGAGATGCTCTTGGGGAACTTTGAGGAATGGAGAGTTGTTACGCATCTAAAATTTCACCCTCATCTATGGATTTTCATGTTCACATTTGAAAATGTTGATTTATAGTTATTTCAAAGTTTAATGGTCCAACTACTATTCAGATACTCAGTGTTCTTAACTAGAAGATGGCCCATAAACTTTGGGTTCTAGTTCAGGCAGCACAGCTGACATGCTGCAGTAAACACTGCACCTCCTGATTTGTCTGCTTGTTCAGTTGGAGGGCATCCCTCTCCTACACAAGCGTGACAGTGAAGGTGCTTGTGAGTTGGGCCAAATTTTCTCCTTAAAAAGGCTTTGAATGTGCTCAAACATTAGGAACAAATGTTTGGTTAAGGTCCCAGAATTCTTGGCACATAAAGCATAAGGAGACGATTTTGGATTGAAGCTTCTTAGGGTAGTTGTTACTACTAGAGACCTTGATCGCAGAAAAGAGCCTCCTTAATCCCTGATTTGGGGAGAGCTGCACACTGATGGTTCTGCCAGTGGGAGTTAATGCAGAACATATCCCTGCCTTGCCACAAAGCTGAATAAGTCGACCTCTTGGATAAAGTTCCTTAGTATTGTCCACTTAAGCAATGGAGAATGTCTACCAAGCATGGTGATTTCAGATTTAGCAGAGTTATAAACTTTTTCTCCTTTTGCAATAATTCTCTGACAAGTTTAGCTGCTTCTTAAGATACTCTTCATTTCTTTTTTTTTTTTTTAAAGATTTTATTTATTTGGGATCCCTGGGTGGCGCAGCGGTTTGGCGCCTGCCTTTGGCCCAGGGCGCGATCTTGGAGACCCAGGATCGAATCCCATGTCGGGCTCCCGGTGCATGGAGCCTGCTTCTCCCTCTGCCTGTGTCTCTGCCTCTCTCTCTCTCTGTGTGTGACTATCATAAATAAATAAAAATTAAAAAAAGAGAAATTAAAAATAAAAAAAAAATAAAAAAAAAAGATTTTATTTATTTATTCATGAGAGAGAGAGATAGAGAGACAGACCGACAGAGGGAGAAGCAGGCTCCATGCAGGGAGCCTGATGTGGGACTTGATCCCAGGACTCCAGGATCATGCCCTGGGCTGAAGGCAGCGCTAAACTGCTGAGCCACCCAGGGATCCCTGACACTTTTCATTTCTAACAGTAAAATTACATTCTCGGAATAATAGTTCTTAACCTGACTGTACATTTGAACCCCCACAAAGCTTTAAAATATTTTGAATTCCTGAGTTTCCAGAGAGATACTGACTTCATTGGTCTCAGATGAGGTGTGGGTTTCAATGTATATATAGGGCTCCTCAGGTGGTTCTGACATGTAACCAGGTTTAGAGAGGTACTGCCATAGAGGAAGGGCCTTGTCTTCTGATTTACCCATGTTCATATATCCAGTGAATCTAATAGCTATGTCACATCATTAGGTATACCAAAAATTAGTCACCCACTCACTAGCTGTGTGCTCTTGAAAGAATTATCTATATTTCATAAGCCTCGGTTTTTAATTCTCTTAAATGAGGACCATTAGGGGCACCTGGGTGGCTCAGTGGTTGAGCATCTGCCTTTGGCTCAGGTCCTGATCCCAAGGATCTGGGATGGAGTCCTGCATCAGGCTCCCCACAGGGAGCCTGCTTCTCCCACTGCCTGTGTCTCTGCCTCTCTCTCTGTGTCTCTGATGAATACATAAAATCTTTAAAAAGAAAATAAAGAACACTATTACATTAGAGGGCAGTTGTGGCAATTTAAATAAAATCTGTAAGACAACTAGGACAATGCCTAGCATACAATAAGCACTCAACAAAATAGGAGTTCTAGCAAAGACCTGCAGGCATGGCAGAGGTACCTATTAAGACACTCAGGAATATAACTGGATCTCCCACGAGTCTGGTGGTAGTGCTACTGTATAGCCTTCTGCTCTCTATTAAGGCTGCGCAGTTGGATCCACAGACAGTGCCTGAGGTAAGATCATGGAATGCTCTGTAGAGGTCCCTCATTGTTCTTAGGTGTCTTAAGATGAAACAGAATGGAGCAGTATGGGCAGCCCAGGTGGCTCAGCGGTTTAGCACCGCCTTCAGCCCAGGGATCAAGTCCCACATCAGGCTCCCTGCATGGAGCCTGCTTCTCCCTCTGCCAGTGTCTCTGCCTCTCTCTCTCTCTCTCTCTCTGTCTCTCATGAATAAATAAATAAATAAATAAATAAATAAATAAATAAATAAATCTTAAAAAACAAAAAAAGATGGAGCAGTACCCACTTACTCCTTGGGCAAATAGAAACCCAGTCCAGAAACCTGTCGAAAATAAAACTAATAAAATATCAAATGACATCCCAGGAGAGAGTAATGGGTCTCAACTTTGAAAATTAGATTTTCTCCCATTTTAAAAAAGAACAGGTGTTGACACTATAAGCTCATTAAGGTCCATGAAATAAATTGAAGTAAATGTGTGGTGAATCTCCTCATGGAAATCTAGGAACATGCAATCTCTTGGATTGTTTTTTCCTATTTGATTTTAGGCTATTAATCAGAGATTTTATCTCTGTTTTTCTTTTTAAGACCTGTTTATTTGAATGTGAACATAGGATAAACATATTTGTGTATGTTTATATACATATATGGGCATGTGTGTGTGGAGATGCATTTATAGCATACATTTAAATATAAATGAGGATTTTGCAAATATATAGCCTTTTAGAACCAAAAGATTTCTGCTAGGATCAACTGTGGAATTGCCAAAATGTGACAATAATATCAAGGGTATGAATTCAAGTGAAATCACCCCCTGGTTCTCAAAATGCTCACTTTTTATTATTCTTGCAGAAGCCACACCTAGGGTACCCATGCTTCCAAATGTGTACTTTTTAGTGCAGTACAGATTTGGCCACCCTAGCTGGCCTGAAAATCTCCCATGAAATTCTAAAATGTAGCGTTTTCTAAAGAATTGGGCTGCCCGTAGAATGATTTGAATATAATTTATGTGTAATGTTAACTACACTCAGGCCTAATTCTAAGCTCCCTTCCATTCTGTTGCCAGAGTGGCCTTTAGAAAACAGACACTTGATTATGGTACTCAACCTATTCAGAAAATCTTTTAACAATTTCAAATCAATATCCTTAGCTTGGCACTCAAGACTCCTGCAAATCTGGCCCCAAACTACTCTGGTTCTGACCTTTCCTAGATATCTTATAATGCCCATCTCTGCAACTTTGCTTAGAATACTTTTTTCCATTTCATGTCTGCCTTTCAAACCCCACTCATTCTTTACACCTCAGCTCAAATGCTAACTCTGTATAGGACATCCCTGGTCCCCACCCAAGCTTTACTGTCATCCTGCTCTTTTACGTCTTTCCTGCTTATTCTATTTCTCTGCTGTGTGCTTCCTAGAGCTTCATATTATTGTTATATAGCTTTAATTATACTTTCCCTTGTGTTAGCAAGTGTTAGCAAGCACAATGAACAGTGCTTAAGGGAAAGTTAGCAAGTGTTAGCAAGCACAATGAACAGTGCTTAAGGGAAAGACTTTGAGTCAAACTAAACATGAATTAAAACTCTCTTAGGCAAGTCGCTTAATTTTCCTGAATTTCAGCTTCTTCACCTGTAAACTGAAGAAAATATAACCAAATGTGCATATGAGAATATGCAGTAAAGGCCCCCAGTAAGAAGTAGCCATCATTATCACAATTATTCAGATCACCTCCCCAGCTAGTTCATCAATAGTACCTTGCAGCATCTCACCCTCCATAGTGTTTTCTGAATTGAGTGGAAGCAGCCCAAATTGATGACATCTGCTGCCTGGATCTCACTGAGTTATTAGTTTTTCAGTATCTGTTTTGAATTTCAGAAAGAAATGTCCATTTTTAGGCAACATCAACATTTTCCTGTGGCATTTCAGTAGTCTTAATCCTGAAATTATTATAACTTGTGTTTAATTGAATCCAAGTCAGCAGAACTATGGAGAATAGCTCAACTCATAAGCACATCTACTTTACATAGACCTGTGAAAGTGTAGCCCTCTGTGCAAAGAACCTGAACACCAAGGAACACTATTTCTATTTTTAATAACATTATCCTTTTCTCAGATGTTCAAATAATGGCAGAAATGGAGCTTGGGAAGCTCATAATTATCCACAGTACTGTGAGACCAGGAGAGCACAGAGACCCTGGTTTTCTCTGATATCTAGAGTTCTGGTAACTACACAGGATACACTCAAGTGTTATAATGACAATTATTGATTCCCTTTTCTAGATTACCAATTTCCTCATAAAACTCAAAAGAAGAAGAAGAAGCCACCATTTTCTCTGGTAGTTTCCAAATTATTTCCTACGGAAAGGGGAATTTTCTAAATCACCATGTTTCATGAATCCCAATCTCTGTTTCAGCACCAAGGACAGAGCATCACTGGGCTTAATGCCCATTGATCCTATTTAATCAACAAAATTTTAAATATTTTAAAATTTCTGCTCAGATTTTATGCAGTCATCTAGTATATTGGTTTCCTGAACACTAGCTATGTGTCGGACCATGATATGATATACAAAGACTCACAAAAAAAAAAAAAAAGACTCACAAGCCAATTACAGCTCTCAAGGTAGAACTGAGGAAGTGAGGCAAGTTAATAAATAACTATAACACCATATGACAAGTGCTATTACAGAGTTATGTATAAGTCATGTGGGAGCCAGGAGAGGGAACTCTAATTGATAAAGGAAGACCTTACAAAGGAGTTGACATTTGAACTGGATACCAAGAATTGAGTGAAGCTTACAACATAGAGAAGAGACTCCATTGGAAGAATGAATGAGTGAATACACAGTGTATTCAGGGATTTATGGAAATGCAATTTGATGTGGCTGAGAAGTGGGGTAAGTGGGAAGTTAAAGTAAGAGATAAGGAATGAGCTAGGTCAAATTATCACAATATTTATATAGCAAGCTAAGGGAGTTAAACTTTATATTGGGAAAATTAGAGCCATTGAAGTATATTGAGTAGGAACACAATCAGATCACATTTGTGTTTTAGAAAGATAGTTCATACAGCAGGGGAGACACTATACTGAAAATAAGAAATAAGAGGGCAGAAGGGCAGATAAGGGTGACATTTTTCCATATAGCCCTGGGAATAAGGAGTTGCTCTATCATAACCAAGGTTAGATAGAATTTACTTGGCCCAGCTCCCATTTGCTGTTCACCAATATTTTACATGTGGATTATGTCTCTCCAGATTCTTCCAAGAAGATAAAGGATGTCTTGGCTGAGTTTAATGAGGGTGGGAGCCTCAAACAATATGACCCACATGAGGTAAGAACATTTCCATTTCAAGCCTTTATAAAGGATGTTCTATGTCCTAGCCTTTCCATAATTTGTCCCACCCTTAGAAGTTTAGCTCATTTTAAAGAACTTGCTTCTCGACATATTTTCTCTAAGTCTCAAGTGAACCATTTATACATTTGCCAAGTTTAATCACCCTCTCACTGTCCTAGAAGACTACATCAGACCTTCCTCTCTTCAAATCTTTCTGTCTTCCTGTCTTCATTCTCAGTTATCAACCATGCTTTCTACTTCGCTGAGAAAATAACAATCAGAAGTGATCTTCCACAAGATCCTCACCTACCTCTGTACCTTTTCTCCTGTAACTAGGAATGAACTCTCCATGTTCCTAGTAGTTTTAGTCCCTCACTCAACTCATTCCCATTCTCTTCTAGTCTATTGACAGGAATTGCTTTCTCTCTCTCTCTCTCTCTCTCTCTCTCTCTCTATATATATATATCCTTCACATCAGCTTTCCACTATTTGTTAGATTTTTCTCATCAACATATAAGCATACTGTTATTTGTCCTATATTAAAATTGTTCTCCTGGGGATCCCTGGGTGGCTCAGCGGTTCAGCATCTGCCTTTGGCCCAGGGCGTGATCTTGGAGTCCCGGGATCGAGTTCCGTGTCGGGCTCCCTGCATGGAGTCTGCTTCTTCCTCTGCCTGTGTCTCTGCCTCTCTCTCTCTCTCCTTCTTTATGTCTATCATGAATGAATAAATAAAAATCTTTAAAAATATATAAATAAATTAAATAAATAAATAAAATAAAATTGTTCTCCTGACAACACTTCTCCAGTCACCTCATTTCTTTCCTGTTCTGTATAGCAAAACTGTGTAAAAGATTTGTCTATAGTCATTGCCTCTAATTTCTCTTCTTCCCTCTTTCTTGAAAGCCCTTCAATCAGAGCATAACCGCCACTCCTCCACTAAAACCACTAGTGAAAATAGCCAAGGATTTCCATGTGGCTAAACTCAGTAGGCATTTTACTCAACAGCATTGGACACAATTGGTCAGATCCTTCTCCACTGTCTGTCTGCATGTGGATTTCAGGACACTGCCCTCTCCTGGTTTTCCTTTTATCCCTCTAATTTGACATTTCCGCTAAAAATCAAATCACTATCTCAAACTTAACATAAGCTAAACTGAGCTCCTTGATCTTCCCCTGTAAAGTATTTTTCCAGCAATCTTCCCCATTTCAGTAAATGACAATGCCATTCTTCAAGTTTTTCAGTCTAAAACTATGGAGTCAGCATTGCGTTTTCCTCTCACACCCATGTCCAGTTCATCAGCAAACCCTGTCACTTTCACCTTCAAAATATATCCAAAATCTAGTCACATATCACCACCGGCACCACTTCCACCCTTATCTGAGGCACCACCATATTTTGTAATAATCACCTAACTGTGCTCCCTGTTTCTGCTCTTGACTTTTAAAGTCTATTCTTCACATACATCCTGAGCAATTTGTTAAAACTTAAGTCAGATCATGTCACTGCTCTGCTCTATAATTCCTCATGGTTCCCCCACTCCCTACTCAGAGTTAAAATCAAGGTCATTACCATCTGTACTTTTCTCTACTCTCTAACCTCATCTCTTGCTACCCTCCTCATTCCTTTCCAGCTATTATTAGCCTTCTGATGCTGTCAAACAAGACAATATTGCTCTAACCTCAATATCTTTGCATCTGCTTTTGCCTCTTCCTGAAATGTTTCTCCCACGTATATCCACATTGTGTTTTTCATCATCTCCTTCAAGTATTTGTTCAAATCACCTTCTCAATCAATGTCACCTTTTCTAGTTAAAAATTTAAGCCCTCTTTCCTGATGCTTCTTATCCCTCTATTCTGTCTTATTGTCCTCTTTAGTATTCCTCACCATCTGTCATGCTATGTAACTATTTAATTGTCTATCTCTCCTACAGGAGTATTCTGTTCATGTTCATGTCGGTATCCCCAATGACCAGAGGAATATCTGGTTCATAGCAGACACTCAAGAAATATTTGTCGAATGAGTAAATGAATGCAAGACTCCCCTACTTTCAAACTCAACTCATCTAATGTTTCTTGAGCTTTCAGGTACTGTTCTGGGCACTGTAGAAGATATAAGGATGAGGAAGCACGGTTCTGGCCCTCCAGAACTTACTTCCTATTGTCAGACTCTACAGTTACATGGTCTTAGGTTAGACTTCTACCTTTGCTGCCAACCGGCAATGTGGCCTGAGATAATATTTCACCTCTCTGAGCCTCACTTTCCTCATGTGACCTGAAGATAACAATAAGCAGAGACATTGAAGTTTGCAGATGAGTGGATTGAATGAGATAATTTTTGCAAAATGTCTAGCACTTTATGGGACACTGCCCATAAGGAAATGGTACCCTTTATTATTCCCCTTCTGGCTCCTTTCCCCAGAATGTTTTAAACTCAACTTCCTTTTCCCTGCTCCTGAGTCCTTTCATGAGAGCTAATTGCAGAAAAATGACTGATCAGCAGGACAGACTCGGGACAAGGCTGGCCACTTATTTATTCATATTGTCATCCTTTCAACACACCTTGACTCAAAACTCCTTCTCTGCGGGGCAATGGCAGGGTAACCAACAAAGCACATGTCTTCGAGGTGTACCTGAGCAGGGGTTTTGGATAAAATGCACCAATCATGGGGAGAATGAAGCAGGAGGAAGATTGCCAGTACAGGAGCCAGATTGAGAATGAACCATTTCAAAGAACATTCCCGAGGAGAAGCCATGCAGAGAAGATAGTGGAGCCAGCAAAAAACTCCCTGCCCCTCCCACCTCCCACCCCCAGCTCCAAAAACACAAGAACAAAGAAGGGTGGGGGCTACTAATCAGTCCTGTCAGCCCTGAGGCTGAAGAGTGGGAGGGGAACAATTTAGTCAGGGCCACTGAGGGTGTGAAGGCCACAGGAGCTCTCAAAAGCAGAGAGCAGCTTGGCTGTTATGAGCCTGTTGCCACCCCCGCCTCCATCAGGCTGGCCCCCACTCTTTGTACGCCTGGCACTGCCGTGTCCCAGGGAAGCTCTGTCACTCTGATTTTATTCTCTCTCACAGTGTGGCTGGCTTCTAGTAGGTGTAATGTCCCAGCACAGGGTTGGGGAAACAAAAAGAATTTAATTTCTCTTGAGTTTGATGGCTTACTGCTGGTAAAATGTCTCAAGGAGGAATGAGTTAGTTGTGGGAAGGGGCAAGTAGCTACAAAAGTAAGGCCAGGAATGAAAGTTTACACCTGGCCATGACAAGCATGCCCTTGCCCATTAGCACTGTGGGATTTTCTGGAAAGCTGACTACAGCAGCAAGTGGACAAAAGCACAGTGGAACAAAAGGGGCAAATGGCTTGGTGGCCCTACGATCTTAGACTCAGACACACCAAAGCACAGAGCCTAGCTCTGCCACCTGCTTTATGACTCTGAGCAAGTTATTTATGTTTTCAGGATTTTTTTCATCCACAAAATGGCAGTAATCATCCCACCTCACACTATTGTTTAAACGCTTAAATGAAATCATGTATGTAAGCTGCCTAATGCACAGTAAGCTGTCCATCTAGTTCACCTCCCTTCTTGACCTGTGCAAGAATCAATACTTTAAGCAGATTGGAGAAGCAGAAATTGCCCAGTTAGTTCTTAGATGAAAGTTGCAGTTTTTGGGAAAGAACAGGTCTGCCCATGACCATGCCTCACATGTTATTCCAGAGCTCAGAGAGTTGCCAACATGCCTCATAGTGTTTGTTGATCTGGTTTGGGCCTAGTAAACCACCTTCTACTCATCACACTTTCACTAGCAGCTACTCTGAGCCTGGCTTGTGCTCACAAAGAACTTAGTCTCTCATAACCCAGATATAAATTTTAGAATGGCAGCTAGTCACATGTTTTTGCATACTATACTTGAAGTTCTTGGAGAGGGTGACAGGGAGCCATATGTTAGCACTGGGACGATCACTTCTCGGCCTTTTGGCTAAGATCAAGTATATGTTAGCACTGGGACCTGGAACAGATATGGTAGCAGGAGCACTGGAGTGGGAGTCAGAAGATCGGGCTTCTGGTTTTACTCTGCTGCTGGGGCATGTCACGGAACTTTCAGAGCCTCAGTGACCTGAGGAGATCTGGGGTCTTCTGGTGTGAATGACCTTTGATTCTGGGCTTACTCTATGTGATCCTGTTTCCCAGAATAGGGTCATGAATGGTTGGATGTGTGTTCAATCATCGTTTTCTAAGTTCTCATAATAGTTTGTCAGTAGTTTTCCTATACTCACCACTATTGATCCTGTATTGGAATTATTTCACTACCCAAGTCTCTTTAAGGTATAGACCTATATGTATGTCACTGGTGTGTTCCCCAAGATGTTTGTTGTACCTAGAAGGCTCAGTACATATATATTGACTGAATAGACCCCACAATAATTGATGACAGCCAAGTGTATAAGAAGAAACCCAGCATCCATTAAGATACCTATCAGGAAACACTGTGATAGGTGATGTGGGGGGATACTTAGGTAAAATAAGATATTTCACTACCTTCCCAGAGCTCTAGATCTAGTTGAAGAACTAAGGATATATTTGTCATAAACAACTATATTAATAGAGGGCAGCCAATAAAAGTGTCGTAGGACACAAGTTGAAGTGGAAAAGTACAGAAATTCAGGTACAGGAGATCATACCAGGCTTCCTGGAGGAGGTGACATCTGGGCTGGGCCTTAAAGGATAGCTAGAATTTTAAGAGATAGAGAAGGAAGCAGTTTATGTGATATGTATGGAGGCTTGACCAGGAAAGAACATGGAAACCAATGTGGACAGAGTAGAGGTACACATAGGGAATAATAGGAGAAAAGACCAGAATGATCTCAGAACCTGAAGTAGCTACAAATCTAGGTTGGCATGGGATTTTAGGAGGGCTGTGAATCCCAGAGGACCCAAGGAATACACAGGATGATCCACTGGAGTGTGGGAACACTACAAATTAGACCTTCTATATACATTGATTTTTATCTCATGTAACTTCTATTCTCTAATTTCTTCTTAAGTATGTTTTATAGTGCATAATAGAGGAGCACAATAGTGCATGTCTGTAATTTATAAATAAGGATAAGTGGGAATGCATGCTCAAGAATGTTATGGAGGGACATATGATTTTAAAACTGATCTCACCTCTTCCATGGGCAATTAGGAGCCATGGAAAGTTTTTGAGTAGGGAAGCAATCTGTTCAGAATTGCGCTTTGGGAAAACCAATCTGGCAAGGATGGATAAGATGGGAGGACTGACAGATGGGGATAGAGGCAAATCGAGAAGTATTGCAGTGGTCCAGGTAGGAGGCACAGAAGTCTGAAACCAGGAACAATGGGCCTTCAATAGCCTTCTCGTCAGGGTGGAGGTAGATGAGCAGTGGACACACAGAAAGGACTTGGATGTGACAGATGTGGCAAAACAACAGTAACAAGAAGAGACAAGACCTAGTCTCACTTGACTGGGAGTTCGAGACTGAGCCTGATCTTGTCAGCTTTAACAGAAACTGCAGGGTCAGGATGAGAAGCTGGTTTAAGGAGGGAGCTAATAGAAGATTAGAACTTGAGATCTTCTAATTCAGCACTCACCATCCGCTGAAGAAGACACTGAGGCTCACAAAGATGAGGAAAAGTGGTCAAGCTGAGACTAGTCACAAGGTCTCCTGAATGCCACATTGCTCTTGTTTGATGATCTTCCAGCTTTGTTTTTTTTTTTTTAAGTGTTATATTAGACTTTGTTTAAACTTTCTCTTTTTAAAAACAATTTAGTATAGTCTGTTTTCCAGACATTTAAAAAATATTTTATTTACTTATTCATGAGAGACACAGAGAGAGACAGAAACATAGGCAGAGGGAGAGGCAGGCTCCCTGCAGGGAGCTTGATGCAGGACTTGATCCCAGGACCCCGGGATCATGACCTGAGTGAGCCGAAGGCAGATGTTCAACCACTGAGCCACCAGGTGTCCCTTCCAGAAATATTTTAATGCTGATAGTTCTCAGTTTGATAAAAAGATTAACAGGGCACTTTGGTGCTCAAAGCTACAGTTGACCCTTGAATAATGTGGGGGTGAAGATCGCCAACCCCCAACACAGTCAGAAATCCACATATAACTTTTGACTCCCTAAAAGCTTAATTACTAATAACCTACTGTTGACTGGAAGCCTTACTTTAACATAGTTGATTAACATGGATTTAGTATGCTGTATATAATGGATATGCTGTACTATATTCTACAATAAAGGAAGCTAGAGAAAGGAAAACGTCATCAAGGAAATCATAAGGAAGAGAAAATACATTTACAATACTGTACTGTATTTATTTAAAAACATTCCACAAAAAATGGCTGGCACAGCTCAAACCCATGTTGTTCAAGGGTCAGCTGTAAACAGTACTTGTCAATTTAAATAGCATGAAGGAGGAATGCCTGGGTGGCTCAGCGGCTGAGTGTCTGACTGACTCAGGGTGTGATCCTGGAGCCCCAGAATTGAGTCCCACATCAGGCTCCCTGCATGGAGTCTGCTTCTCCCTCTGCCTATGTCTCTGCCTCTGTGTGTGTGTGTGTGTGTGTGTGTGTGTGCTTTTCACGAATAGATAAATACAGTCTTTCTAAATAAATAAGTAAATAAATAAATAACGTGAAGGAAAGACAATGCAAAAAAGAGCCTTTTATTTATTTATTTTTAAATATTTTATTTATTTATTCATGAGCGACACAGAGAGAGAGAGAGAGAGAGAGAGAGAGGCAGAGACACAGGCAAAGGGAGAAGCAGGCTCCATGCAGGGAGCCCGACTTGGGACTCGATCCTGGGACTCCAGGATCACACCCTGGGCTGAAGGCAGTGGTAAACCGCTGAGCCACCCGGGCTGCCCAAAAAGAGCCTTTTAAAATAATGACAGTGCCATCAGCAAATACTCAAATCAGAGCAAATCAAAGTAGAGAATGAAGAGAACCAAAATAGCACAACACCATGGAAAACAAAGTTTCAAGAAGAAAGGATGGAATGCTACAGAGAAGCCAAATATGAGCAAGTCAGAAAAGAGACAATTGAATTGATGGCCTTCAAGAGAATGGGTTTAGAGGTGATGGTTTCAGAACCCAAACCAAATGGGACTAAGGAGGTAATGAGGCTAGTGTGGTCTGGCCAGGGAACATAGAAGGGGAAGAGAAAAAGGACACGGCTAGTAACTCGAGTATCCTTCCATTTCTTTGGAACAATGACCTTGAACATGCTTGCAGGTAGAGAAGCAGAAGCTGGGAGATGCCTTCAGATGGAGGGAGGGTAGACCAAGGGGCATAGTG
The DNA here is from genome assembly GCF_018345385.1 of Vulpes lagopus. Taxonomy (NCBI): domain Eukaryota; kingdom Metazoa; phylum Chordata; class Mammalia; order Carnivora; family Canidae; genus Vulpes; species Vulpes lagopus. The sequence continues at coordinate 23,178,554 of NC_054840.1, forward strand.
GGTGGGTTCCACTTGTAAACTGGGAGGAAAAGATTTTCCTTTTGCAGACTAGTAAAAAAGAGGAGGATGTGTGAGGAAGAGCACTTGGATGAGGCTGTGGAGACAGGGTCAGAAAGAGAGACACAGACTCAGGGGCAGGAAGGACAGAGGGATAGAGACAGATTGGTAAATGTCACAAGAAATAGGAATCCACCATTTGCTTAGAGATCCCTTAATCTGCTAAGAGCCTGCATTATCCTCTGTCCAACCAAATCAGGCTTCCTCCACTCTGCAAAGGACAGCTTGGGGTAATTAGAAATGGCCCTGTGAGCTCCTTCCCAATGGGGTCAGGAGGGCATTACTTGTTTTTAGGGCCAAAACTTTGTACACTAGACCTGATTGTATATATTGAAGCCACCTCTCAGTTCTGGGAAGGCTCAGATCTTCTAGATGAGACAAGGGGTTAAATGCTATCAACATTTTGCAAAGAGCCAAGTAGGCTCCCAAAAAGGGATTTTATTCTCATGGCTGTTATTATTTACAAAAGCCTGCACAGCAGATCTTAGAGTAGAGCTTCCTCAGTGATTTCCAGGAGCATCTGCCGATTTGATGAAGAATCTGATGCCATCCGAGCACGAGCCAGTGATGACTCACTGCAAACTGTCTTTGTTGAGTGTTTGCTGAGTACAGCAGCCCTTTCTGGCACGGTTGCTCCCAGCCTGGGACCAGAAGCCAGGCAGTAGTGGGAGAGATACAACAGGGAGAGGTTCTAGTTTTTTTGGCACATTTCTTGATTCTACCTTCTGTCCCTGGCTTCCTGTTCTTCTCCCAGTGCCTAAAACCTTCACAAGGACATGTTTTGAGAGCAGCTGAGCCAGACACATACCCTCTCCTGTTCTCTTGAGGTTCATCCAGGGAAGATCAGTTATGAAAGTAGTGAAGGATGGAGCTTGTCTTTTCATATTTTCTGAGACCTGAACACTCAGGAATCACATCCCTCAAGCAGAACATGGAGACATCACAGAACCATCTTTCCTTCCTGTTTTCTACTACATCCTTCTTCATCTTAACTAGGATTCCAGGGCACTGATCAGATCCTCATGAGAGGGCAGTCTGGCTTGTGGGCCTCAATTCAGGCAGAGCCCTCCTCTGTGGTCTCTACTCCCAGTGCCCACTTCCCATTACCCTCTTTCTACCTGGTTTTGGATGCGTCTTGTTACAGAATCCTCCTGCAAGCCCCAACACGCAACCACCAGGGTCTTCTTTTTCTTGCATCCAGTCCTCTCCTCCCTGTGCCTGCCAGTCTCCATCACCTCCTGCCTGGCCTTTTCATTCCTGCAACCACCAATCCCCCTACTTCCATTTCCCTTTCATTTCTCTTAACCTGCCTGCCCCCCCCCCCACCACCACCATCAGTTTCTCATCTCTCCTTTTTCTCTGTCTCTTTGCTTCGTTACACTGACTTTTCCCTCTTTGTTTCTCCTTAGCCAATTAGCTATGATGTCTTTAAGCTGTTCATGAGGGCTTACCTGGATGTGGACCTTCCTCAGCCACTGAGCACGCACCTCTTCCTGGCCTTTAGCCAGAAGCCCAGACAGGAGACCCCCGACCACCCAATGGAGGGGGCCAGCAATGAGGCCAGTGGCGCAGGTATGTAGACCAGTGTTCCCCAAGATGAAAGGTAGATTTTGCAGCTCTAATGCATTTGCAACAGGCACAGGCGGCATTTCTGGGGGGTTCCCTGTGTATAGAAACTTCCCTATGGGGTGGGAATGAAGACCAGGGGACCAGGACTCCTTTCCCCAGAGGCCTCACAGGAAGCCCTGTCTGATGGCTCTCTCAGAGGAACAAAGAGGCAAAAATCCCCAAAAGAGGATGGGGAGAAGAGGAGCACAAACTAACATTAAGGGGAAGAGAACCTTCTGTAGAGATTGCAAGAAGCCTCTGGATGGAGCACATTCAGTGCATGCACCCAGGCTGGAGTGAGCCTAAGAGTGTCAGGAGAAGGGGAAGGTGTGGTCACTGTCTTCCTGAAGCTTGGACTATAATGGGGGAGACACAACCCCAACAAGTCAACATGAACCCAGATGACGCTCAGAGACACACAACTCAAGTGATCCAGGCCCCATAGGACGGTCCCCTCCCTGTCTTTTTAGGAAGCTAGAGAGCATAGGCTGGTCTTCAAATCTTCTTTTTATTCCCCAGATACCAACATACAGAATGTGGATAATGCTGCCAAAGCAGATGAGGCCTGTGCCCCTGATACAGGTAAGTCTTTGTAATAGAAGATTAGCATGGTAGGGTGCAGTGGGGGAATACCTCATCCTTGGGAGGAGGCGGAATTCTAACCAGCAATTTGTCTCCATGTCTTTGTATATCCTTTAAGCAGCTCTTGTCCGCCTCCATATTTGGGGCCTCCACCGCTCTAATGTGCTGGGATTCTGAGGCTTGATGCAGGTTCTTTATTCACTTGCCCTGAAACAGGGCAGGTTGTTAACTATTTACTTCTAATGGGTCTTCTAATGGTTTACTTCTAATGGGTCTGCTGGGCCAGAAAGGGGAGAAGGGGACCCTTCTCAGGAGAAAGTGTTTGATGGGGTTTGAGTGAATGTGTGTGTGTGTGTGTGTCTGAGAGGTGTATAAAGAGGTGGCGCTAGCGCTGAACAGATGACTCTGCCTGTGGATGGTTGGAGGTGGGTAGGGCAAGAAGGTAAGGCTATGCTCAGGTGGATAAAATTGTATGAGCTGTACTACAAGAAAGGTAAAGGAAATCTTTTTAGTTGAATTAAACCACATGTAAACCTAGGTTTACACATGAGAATGAAGAGCACTGAAACTGGTAACCTCATGGGGAAATACAAAGAATATTTTTCTTATTAGTTAAATCTCTTTGAAAGGTAATTAACTGCTAAAGCAAAAAAAAAATGACATTGTGTTGCGCAGTTTATAAAATATGTAGGAGTGAAATGTATAGCAATAGCACAAAGGCCTAGATGGGAGAATTGGAGGTATTTACAAGCACTGATTTAGTAAGTCAGGAGGAAGAGCAAGGCCACTGACTAACATTATTTTGGTCTATTTGCCAGGGACTTGGTAGGATGGGAGAAATTCTTCAAGTGGATACTAGATGTAGTTCTAATCTTTTTTTTCTAGTCCTGGCAAAAAGGGCAATTGAAAGGATTATAGAGTTTTTGGTGTGTAACTGAAGGACTAGTGAGATGAAATCTGTGGATGAAAAGCAGAACATGGTTGGGAAAGGTGAGTTGCCTCCGGACCATAAGCTCAGCAAATTTCAGCCTTCTTATAGAGCCCTGCAAAGCAAGGATTATGAGCATTGGTGCCTTTCTGAGGCCTTCAGGGGCAGCATCAGGGCAAGACTACAAGGTATGGCTCACCCACCTGCCCTCCCCAGCATCCTACCCAGCCATGCTAGGTCTGTGGCCTCTTGGTTAAATGGATTTAAGTTATAAATAAGTCTAAAATCTTATATGGGGTAGAAGAAGCATGTTACAACATAAATTACTCCCATGATAAGAAGAGAAGGGTGGAACTGGGATCCTTGAGATTCTAAACTCTGAGCAAGAAAATCAGCCTTGAAGAGCATTTGGACCCAAATTCTTTACCCAGAGACTTTCTTGGTCCAGGTATCTGGAACTTTAAGAGGAACCTGAGAGAAATTATACTTTATTCCTTGAGGTTCTAAATTGAGCATTATTTGTTTTAGTGGCTGAATTTTCCAAGGAACCAAGGGGATGCTGTCATTATATGATATTTGAGAAATATAATCAATGATGATAATGGAACTTGGCTGGCTTATTTGACCACCATGTTTATTTGCAATATTTGTATTGTTCTGAGTCTGAGAACAACTTCCAAAGACTTCCTCCTGGAGGAGCGATTTGTGATGTACCATTTTCCTTGTCTAGGGAAAGTATCAATCTCCTGTGGTCACATAATGAAAGGGTAGTGATCTGACTGCTGGCCCAGGGAGTTATACAGCATTTTTTTTTCTTCTTTTGTGACTTGAGACTTGAAGCAGAAAATCCTTTTCCTGTTAGGCCACCTTCCATGGATGTCTTAATTAGATGCCCCTGTTCACCAGAAACAGGAAGATAGGGACAGACGGATACCACAGAGAGGGGCCTCTGCCAGTAAGGAAGAGCCAAGTTCTGGTATCACCTTAGATCAGGCCATCTGTTAAAAATCCCAGCCTTTTCTTGTCACCCAAGCAGAAGCCAGAGGAAAGTAGATTCTCATTTGATATGGCCTATTTAGGCCTATCGGAGCAATCTCCAAGCTGGAATCTAGAACAGCCCACTTCAAGTTATTCATTTCCAAAACCAGGTCAGTGAATGATTGGGTTCATAAGCACAACAGAGAGGGGCTTTCACTGAGTCCAGACATTGACTCAGAGCCTTGAGCAACATGTCATTGTCAGGATGTCAGCTGGGAAAGCCTGAATACACCTCCCCTGAATGCCCAAGACTAAATGGGATAAAGAATGTGAACGTCAGCCTCATGGTTTTTATTTAGTTTCTCAGGCTCTTGAGATGTTTCAGCACCTTGGAATATTGGACTCTAAGAAAGTCCTTCAATTTTTTTCTCAGTTTTTCCCAATTATAATAAGTAACACATTTACATTGTAAAAATTGTGGAGGGTACCAAAAAAGAAGGAAACATCAAAACTACCCATAATTTACCAAGGCAGTTACATACATGCACACACACACACACACACACACACACACACACGTGTCCTTGCAGGTTTTTTCTATAAATTTTTTACTGAATTGGAATCAGCCTACACATATAATTTTGGAACCAGCTTTGTTTTTCACTTAACGTTATACTCACAAACATTTTTTATGTCATTCAAGGTTTTTGGTAAACATCAATTTTTATACAAGCCCCTTTTTCAACAGATGAAAAATCTTGAGGTTAGATGTAGGAATAAGCCCACTTGTGCAAAATCACACATCATTTAGCACAAACACAGAGCTAGAAACTCAGGCCTCTGCCTCTAGCTTGGTATTCTTTCCACTATGCAATACTCCTTAGCTGGAGGGCAACAAATAATACAGAGAGTAAGAGAGAAAGTGGAATAAGTCAGGTCTGCCTAAGAACCCTCAAGGAAAAGAGTTTATGAACATGGCACCCACACAGAACTTCTGTAATCTGGAAGAGGGTGTGAGTCTTTTATTACTGATGATCCCTGAGGGGATTTAGATGGCTCAGGTTGGAGGTGTTTCACATAAGGCAGCTTGAGGAGGGAAAACACTAGTAGGACTATGTGCGCCTTCTCCTTCTGCACACCAGCATTTCCCTGACTGGAATGAACAGTACACCTCAGTGTAGACTAGAACAGTGGTTCAAGATCCAGTCATAATTCTGGTAATCTAAGGGTCTTTGGAAAAGGCTGTAATAGTGAGGTATAATTGGTATTAAATGAGTTTTACATGTTTAAAGTATATAATTAATAAGTTTCTGCATATGTGTACGCCTATAAACCAGTACTACATCAATATCATGAAGATATCTATCATCCCTAAAGTTACCTTATTATCCTTCTCCCACCCTCCCTAACCACCACTCCTCTGTACTATTACTCATCTGCTTGCCGTCACTATAGATTAGATGGCATTTTCTGTATTTTTATACATCGAATCATACAGCATGTATACTTTCTAGTGTAGCTTCTTTCATTCAGCATAATTTTAAAATTTATCCATGTGGTTGGGTGTATCAATAATTAACGTATTTTTAATGCTGATTAGTATTCTGGTATATAGGTAGATATTTCACAGTTTATTTATCCATTCACTTAGTGATGGACATTTGGGTTGTTTCCAGTTTGGGGCTATTACATATAAAATGTGAATATTTTTGTGTAAATCTTTGCATGGACAGCTTTCATTCCTTTTAGGTAAAAATCTAGGAGTAGAATGTTTAGGATTATTATGTTCTTGTGATGATTTGATCTCTTTGTTATGAATGACCCTCTTTATTTCTGGTAATATTCTTTGCTTTGAAATCTACTTTATTATGATTATGTTCATAATAAATGATACCATTTTAATTAACTGGAGTTATAATGGTATCTTTCTTGATTCTTTTAATATGTTTGTGTCTTTATATTGAAACTGACTTTCTTATAGGAAGCATGTAGTTGGGTCTTCTCTTTTTAATCTAACCTGACAATCTCTGCCTTGTAGTTAGGATTTTGAACATTTACATTTCCTGTGATAATTGATATGGTTAGGTTTAAAAGTACCATTTTGCTATTAGTTTTTTATTCCTCATCTGTTCTTTCTTTCCCTTTTTCTCTTTTTCTGTCTTAATTAGTTGAATTATTTATGGTTTCATCTTATCTCCTTTTTTATCTTATTGACTATAACTCATTATTATATAATTTTAGTGACTTTTAACTATCACAGTCTATGTTCAAGTAATATTCTGCTTTGCATATGCTATAAGAAACTTACCGCAATATACCCCTATTTCTTCCATCTAGGCCTTTGTGCTATTTGTATCATATATTTTACTTCTATTTATGTTAAATTATAAACCACACAACACATTGTTATTACGTTTGCCTCAATAGTTAATTATCTTTTAGAGAGATTTAACTAATAAAAATATTTTTTATATTTACCCATGTGGTTACCAGTTTTAGTGCTCTTTATTCTTGTGTGTAAATCTAGGTTTCCATATGGTATAATTCTATTAAAAATATTCTTTATCATTTCTTGTATTGCAGTTTTATATAGTTTTGTACATCTGAAAAATTCTTTATTTTGCCTTTTTTTTCCTAAAGATATTTCACCAAGTAAAGAACTCTAGATTGATGGGAGCATCTGGGTGGCTCAGTTGGTTAAGCATCTGCCTTCAGCTCAGGTCATGATCCTGGGGTCCTGGAATTGAGCCCCACATCAGGCTCCCTGCTCAGTGGGGAGTCTGCTTCTCCCTCTGCCCCTGCCTCCCTGCTCATATTCTCTCTCTCTCTTTCTCTCAAATAAGTAAATAATTTTTTAAAAAAGAATTCTAGATTGACAGATTTTTTTTTTCCATTAGTACTTTAAAGATGTTGTTCCACTAGCTTTCAGCTTGTTTTCTTTCCAGTGAAAAAACTAGAGTCATTATCATCTTTGTTTCTCTCTATATAAGGTGTCTTTTTTCCTCTGGCTTCTTTTATTATTTCTTTATCATTGCTTTTAATCAGTTTGTCTTTAATGTTCCTTGGTGTAGTTTTATTCATGTTTCTTATGTTTGGGGTTCATTGAGCATCTTGGACCTGAGGTTCTATAGCTTTTATCAAATATTAACAAATTTGGAAAAATTTCAGCCATTATTTCTTCCATTTTTTTCTACTTCTTTCTCTCTTCATCAGGTACTTCAGTTTCATGTCTATTTGAAGTTGTCCCACAGCTCACTGATATGATATTCTTTTTTTTTTTTTTAAGACTTTTTGGATAGTTTCTATTGCTGTCCTTCAAATTCACTAATCTTTTCTTCTGCAACGTTTAATCCACTGCTAATCCTATTCAATGCATTTTTTCATTTCACACACGTCAAAGTTAGACAACTGATGTGGGCATTTCTTAAATATCTTTTAGGCCTCCACTTAACATGTGCAATCTTTTCTTCTAGCTCCTTGGACATATGGAATACACTTGTAATCATTATCTTAAAGTTTTTACCTATTATATCATCTGTGTCATTTCTGACTCCATGTCAATTGCTTTTTCTCTTATTATTGTTCATATTTTCTTGCTTCTTTGCTTACTTTTCAGTTTTTTATTAAATGGCCAGACTTTGAAAATTTTACATCATTGGGTATTGGATATTCTTGTATTCTTATAAAAATTCTTGACCTTTGCTTCGGGGCACAGTTAGGTTACTTGGAAATAGTTTGACCTTTTTTGGGTCAAGCTTTTAAAGCTTTGTTAGGCAGGACCAGATAAGCATTTATTAATTTCACTCAACTACCAGAGCAAAACTCTTCTAAGTACTCTATCTAATGCCTCATGAGTTATGAGAGTTTTCTACCTTGGTTGGTGAGAATAGATACTATTCCTGCATTCCATGGATTGTTCCCTCCAATACTGATTCTTTCCCCAGCCTCAGGTGGTCTCACACATCTGTGCAAATTGTTACTCAGCTGAATAATGTAGGGAAACTCTCCACTGATACAGGGGACCCTCTAATCTCTGAAATTCTCTCTGAGCAGCTTCCTCTTGTTTGGTGCTATGCTCTGTGAACTCTAGCCACCTTGGACTCCCCCAGACCCTAAACTCTGCTTCCTCAACTCAGAGAGACTTCTAGGATCTTCCTAGGTTCTGCTTCCCTGTGCTATAGCCTAGAAACTCTTTCTGGACAGTATGATGTGGCAATTTCAGGGATCATCTCATTTTTTATCTCTTGGGATCACCGTTGGTGCTACCACATTCAGGGACCTATGAACCATTATTCTCATATCTTTTGTCCAGTTTTTTAGTTGTTTCAATAGAAGGATAAATATGGGACATTATTCCAATTTGGTCAAAATAGAATTCATTGTAATAAAGTTTCCATGGATGGATAATCTGAGGGTATAACAGTAACTTGAAGTATAATGGGCTATCCAACAAAGGATTTCTCACATTTGTCTTATATACTATTATGTTTTTCTCCTAACTTTCCTTCCAGTAATGATTTTACTACTTCTGTTCCATATGTAATTTTGTTGCAATTTCCCTATATCATTATCCTTATTTTTATCTCATCCTATTGTATTTTTATCTCAACTTGCTCACCTCTGAGGCTTTATGCCCCTACTTAATAAAGGTTATAGCTTCCTGAAACCTCCTGAGGGTCTTGTCCAGTAGGAAATTGTTTCCAAAGATCTGGTTTTTGGAGACTTCAGGATGGAGCTTCCTTTCCTTCTTTGCAGCTCTGTTTCATAAGCTCTGTCATCTCTTCACAGGGCCCCTTGCAACATACAGAGTGTGTCAGTGAGACAGTGGTCTCACTCACTGTCCATCTGGATCATGATCACAACCCAACTCCTAGGACCCAGGAGGCTTTCATGTAGCACAGCTCTACTAGCCTGATGTGAACTGTTTGCCTTTGCCTGGCACTTTGGCTCTCTGAACAAAAAGTGTACTGGTAGCATGGCCTTCCCCAGCAGGCATTACTGTTGGGGTTGTCTCTTCCTCTGCTTATGCCTTCAGTACTCCATTACTTAGTGGTTCAACACCTAAGTGGATTTGCCACTGCCAGTCTTCCTCTTTTCCCTGTGTTTTCTGTGAGTTGCACTCTCTTACTGGATATTAAGAGATCATTTCTGTTGGGCATGGGTCTAGAGAGACTGGGAGAAGAGAGATAACCCTTAAAGTGCCTCAAGAAAATATAATTCCACAGTAAAATATAGGTGCCCAGTTTTCTAATTAGTAATAACCTCATGTTTCTGAAATAGAGGACAAAGAGTAGAAGAGAGACAGTATTCTCCTACCTAAGAGAAAGAAATCTCCAGAGGGAAAACTTCCTCTGTTCCTGTGGTATGATCAACCACCTTCTGCATTTTCTTAATCCAAATGATTAAGCTTGCAGCTAGTCAAAATTCTTCCTAATTTCTGTAAACTCATTGATTGTTGATTCCAGTTTTCTCTTTTGAATATTCATCTTTTTATTTCTCTTTAAATGTATTTGAGAAGAAAATTGCGAGAGAGTATATTAGTGAATTACCAATAGTCTGGATTTTGGAATCCTAGCCAAAACGCTACAAATTGAGTGTGTTCCCCAACAATTAGGCTAAACGGCATTTACCTGTTGGCTATTGATATTATTAAAAATTATTATTAATCTTTTCTGAAAATTCACTGGGTATAGGTAAATTTCTTACAAGGATATAGATTCTAAAAGGGTCAGGATGGGGTCCATTCAGAGTATGAACTCTACAAACTAGATTTCTAGGGCCACTGATTTGATCATGTTTAAGTAACCAACACTTTTGAGGACACTTATATAAAATTCTTTCCTCTATCAAAAAAATGATAGAGCAGCAAAAGGGGTTTGATATTTACTAAACATTGATTGCCTTTGGATGGTTTCCTTTTGCCTATCACAGAATCAAAGATCACTGAGAAGCAAGTGCCAGCTAAAGACCAAGTGGCTGCAACCCTCCTAGGAAACCCTGTTGCTCCATCTCGAGGCTCAGAATCCCCAATAGTGTACCTGAAGGATGTAGTGTGTTACCTGTCCCTACTGGAGACTGGGAGACCGCAGGATAAGCTGGAATGTAAGTGCTCACCCTGTCAAGGGGCTTCAACTTTTTCCTAGAAGAAGATAATTGATTTCATTCTAAACATGCTGGAGATTGATCTGGGATCATGGGTATTGGTGACATCTGCTTGGGGAAGGTGTTTCTGTCCTGTCTCCAACAGTGATCTCAACATTTCTTGCAATCCATATTGGGATATAATACCAGTTGTATAGAGAGTAGGAAGTGCATCTGAGACCTTGGTATTAAGAATCAGGATTTGAAAAGGAGAGAAGTCTCTACAAGGGGTCAAGACCCCCTCCCTTTGCTGGCAGGACTTCCCAAAAGCCTCCAACCAGAAATCTCCTTCCTTCTCATATTTTTCAAGGGAGGCTATTCAACACCTATCTTCCTTCTCCTATTCTATATCCAAGCAGCTCTTTAAGTTTGAGGAATTCCTTTTTCTTGATCAACCTCTATCTTGTTAAAGCTTATTTCTATTTCTTCACCTATCCTTACCCCAAGTTTTTTTGACCTCTAGAGAAAAGGGACTAGTTAAGTAAGGGAGTTGAGCTTGGTTTCATAATATTACTGAAGTTGGTTTCAAAAACACATCTTCAGAGAGAGAGTAATGGCTGGTGGCAGAAAGGAAATCCCACAGCAGCTGAAACAGCCTGTAGTCTTGTAGAAGACTCACTGCAGGGTTGGCCTCCCCTACCTCCATGAGCCTATAGGCAGACTTTTAAAATAGGAGATAATAGGATCTTGTTAAAAAAGGAACATTGTTTTGGCTCCACTTGGGACCTTAGTAGATATTAAGGGAAAAAACACACATCATGGCAAAAGTCAAAATTTCAGTTAATAATAAGACTCATCAATAAAACTTAAACATTAACAAGGAAATGTCTGGCAAAGGTTAACCCTTGCCAAAATGAAAATTAAAGTTATCTCATTAGCTGAGCCTAAAATCTCCCCCATAGTTTTGAGGTGTTAACAATTGTAAGTCTGAAGTGCTAATTTAGTGGCAAATATAGCAGATTTCTGTTTCTTTTGGTTAATGTTAAAAGTGAATGTCAAATTATTCCCAACATTCAGCTGGATTATGAGTTATAGGCATTGTATTTGTTCATAATTACCGGAGAGGATATGGCAGATTTTTTCATATTAGTGACTCCCAGGCTGAGTCTTGTAATGGCAATAAAAAGAAACTGTATTTTAAAAAAAATTTTGTTACAAAAAATTTCCAACATAGATAAAAGTAGGAAGCACGATGGACTTCCATATACCCATAAGCCACCTTCAGTAATTACCTGCTTATCATGTTTTGTTTATACTTCCCATGCATTCCCTCTGCCCTACAATATTTTGAAGCAAATTCCAGACATCATATAATTTCCCTGTAAATATTTCAGTAGGTACCTCTAAAATATGACTTTTTCTTAAATATAACCACAGCACCATTATCACATTGAAAGGCAATGATTCCTTACTATTGCCTATCCGGAGAGAAAAGAGGCAGAGCTAAAATAAGAACAAAAGCATTTGTGTAAGGCCTCAGAATAGCAATTAGGGGAACACAGATTTGGGCAGCAACCCAAATAGTGCCCTTCCCAAGGAATAAATGTCAAGGGTTTTTAAAGACAAAAGGGAATGCTTGTATATGTTCTTTACAGAGAGCTTTGATTGGTGTTGATGGCAGAAAACTAATTGGTCACTAAGGCCATCACTAAACAAAGTCTCTTTTCTGTAGCCAGTTGCAGGTGTTCGGGCTAAGTCCTTGGAATATTTGCAGTTTGGTCCAATTCAGAGTTCACAATTCCACCCAATGAGGAAGTGCATAAAGCCTATACCTCCTTAATGGCCTCCCAGCTTGATTTTAAAACCCTTTGACATAAATGACATTTAATTTCACCTTTTATATATCAAATATTCAGACAATTTCCCCAATTCTATATTTCCAATAGTTTGTTTGAATCAGGATCCAAATATGGTCCATACATTGCCATTGCTTCTTAGGTTTCTTCTATTTTAGTTTTCTGCATATTTTTTTTCCTTGTAATTTTTTGTTGTAGAAACTTGGTCATTTGTCATCTAGAGTTTTTCATCTTGTTTGCTTGTTTTTTAAATTAAAGCAGATGAATTCAGATCCTTTTCTAATTTTAATGATTGAAAGCAACTTAAGCTTTTCTTTTTTAATAACCAAACACATATCTTTTTGGAAATAATAGCCTGAAATTCTACCTCTCATTAGTACATTAATAACAATAACCCTCATTATTGAATACCTTTTATTTACTAATCATTTTAAATGAGTTATCTCATTTTAACCTCACAATAACCCTAGAAGGTCAAGGTGAATATTCTCATTTTATGTCAGAAAGCACAGAAAGTGTAAATGACTTGCCCAAGGCCATGCTGCTAAAAAAAAAAAAAAAAAAAAAGGATGCTTTCTTTCTAGTTCTTTCTAGCTCTACTGTCCATGCATAGTAGGACCAAGAGAAAGAAAGCTCCGTGTTGAGTTGCCCAGACCCAAGGTCTGGGAGCAGCAGTAGTGGGAAGGTCTGTCCTTTACGTCATTCAGCCATCTGTTTGGCAAGTCAGCCTCATATGCTGAATGCCTCTGACCAGGACATTCTGAAGACTCATGGAGAATCGGAAGACTGTGATCCTACTTTGAAAGAATCTCGACTCCCACTACAATCACACCACTGAACAAACACAAGGTGCAGGGATATTAAAACATGTAGAAAGATATGACAACACATGGGCCACCTAGCAGGATTGTTGTGACCTGTGGGGACAACACTGAAAGGTCCTGAGTTGGTATGTGGGGGAAGGGTCAGCCAAGGGAGGCCCCATCGAGAAAGGTCTGTTGAAGGATTTCAAGAATGGGAAGAAAATGAAGATGTGTTCAGCTCTGCTCCCCACTCTGCTTACTTCTGAGGTCACAGACAGGATCTCTACCTTTTAGATGAATTTAAGTTCCCATGTCCTGAAAATGAAAATTTAGTCCTTTGCCCAAATTTCTTTCCCAGATCTTCCTTATCCTGGATCACCTCCCTACACCTAGAACATGATAGCAGATATTTCTGAGTAGCATGTTGATATTTTAGAAAAACAAATACAATAGCTTCTATAATGGTAACTACTTCATACCTTTATTGAGAATTTGATAAGTAGTAATGATAAAGCACATAGGATAGTGCATTGTACTTATTAAATGTCATATAAAAATATTCACTGATGAGAGAAAATAACAATAAATAACATTTGTTGAGTGCTCTCTACATTCCAAGCACTTACTAAGGAGTAAGACACCTAAATAGAAATCCGTATCATATAAGCTCAATCTTTCTGAAATCTTTAAAGAGGCCAAAAACATTTAGATGTCACAGTATCGATTTTTAGAATGATCATGGCTGGCATTAAATCCTGAGGTGAATGAAATGTAGTTGAACTTCTTTGCTTGCTATGGGGATGTTAAGAGAAAGAACACATCAATTTAAACTTCTCTAGATATCTTTTTAAAGAGAACAAGATTGTCAAAATCTTCTCCTAAAGCCTTTCTAAGTATTAAAAAGATCAGCAAAAATAATTACTATTTATGTAATCTTACTTGGCATGTTTTATGAACATTTTAAAGGTTTAGTATATTTATTTTATATATATCTTATAATACATTTTATGCTTGTTTTTATCTCGTATATAGAACAATTAAAATTATGGCAGAGGAAAAAAAAATTATGGCAGAGGAAAAAATTGGCCTATCATTTACATATTAATCTTCATTAAAAAAAAAAAACTTAGGAGAAAGAAACCGTTGGAATCTCCATCTTGCAAGTAAAGAAACCTGGTCCAATGAAGTTAAATGACTTGTTTGATGCCCTGGAGGTAGGACCAAGGCAGGATAAGGCCCAGATGTGAGTCTGCCTAAATCCACACCCTTTCTGTGTGCAATAGAAGCAATGTCCCAATTATAATTCTGGTGTCTCTGCCCACCACCAGCTGGGCATTTGCTTTGAGCTATGTTTCAGTGATGCTACAAGGTATGCATGCTCTACCAGGAATCATGCTATGACCTGGATCTCATCAGCCACAGGGTAATTGCTTAGACAGGTCTAAAAGCCAGACAACTGGGTTTTCCTCTCTTTTCCCACCCTCTGTGTGAGAAGTCAGACTCTGCACCTTGGAGGGTGGATGAGTTGGCTGCAGGGGCCTTTGGCCCTGTGACAGAACTGATCTAAAGACCAGCAGCATCAAAGCCGCAGCCCCTCCTTGGTCCCTGGAGTACACCTCAAGCCTCACCTCTGTGTTTCTTGCAGTCATGTTTCGTCTCTATGATTCGGATGAGAACGGTCTCCTGGACCAAGCGGTAAGCTCTTACTCCAGATGTCCTTCCTGAAATAAAAAAAAATCTGGGGGAGAGGGGAGCAGGTAGCGGAAGAGGCTAAAACCTTCCAGTTCCATCTTTGTAGAAATAGCAATGTCTCAGAATGGGCTGCAGAAATCCTGGTAAACCGTCACTACTACTTCCAAGAGGGCGGCCTGGGGCAGAATGAACACTACCTTGGCCTTTTCATTTTAGAAGCCCTGGATCATAAAATTTCAGAAGGGGAGATCCTCTGAACTCCTACTTACCTAGGAGTAACTCCTACTTACCTTCTGAACTATCTTACCTAGTTTAACTTCCCAGTCTTCCTCTCATACCCAGGGCGCTTGTTCAACAGGTCTGGTTCTTTCTGCTCTGAGCACATGGTCCCATCCCATTGTACCTGGGAAAGCCTGAGATTCGCCCCCACTCTCCCTCGGGGATAGGACATGGATCATGGAGTGAAAGGAGGTATGCAAAGGAAGAAGGCAGAAAGGGGGGAAAGGCAAACAGACTCAGACAGGCCCTGTGCTCATAACTCCCAGTGTCAGAGATGGGACTCCTTAACAGAAAGGCTGTGAGGTTGAGGGGCATGGGACTGAGTCAGACCAGCCCCACAGGGAAGGAAGGAAACACATCCACTAGACCAACTAAGTCATCCCAATGTCCTCTAAACCCCAGGGCTCCTTTTAGGGATCCGTATAGCCACATTGCAGTGCTTTGGATTGCATCATGCCAGGGAATAACCAGAGGACTGACTCTCAAGCATTTGACTGGCACATATTGATTGAGTGTCTGTCACATGTCGAGCACTGCTCTGAGCGCTGGGGCTACAGCAGTGAAGCCACTGGACAAAAATCCATGCCCTCGTGAAGCTTTCATTCTAGTGCAAGCACACACCCTATAAAGCATAGCAAGATATGTCAGAGAGAGGTGCGTGCTGGAAGAAAAATAAAGGAGGGAAAGGAAGTGCTGGGGGGTGGGGGGAGGAGCTGCAGGTTTAACTAGAGGAGCTAAGGAAGGTATCCCTCAGGAGACATCTGAATAGGGACTGGAAGGAAGTGAGGGAGTGAGTCATGAGGACATGTAGAGGAAGCACCTTCCATGCAGAGGGAACCACAAATGTGAGGGTCCTGAAGGGTGCTTGCAATGTCAACCAATTTTTTTAAAAGAATTTATTTTTATTTATTCATGAGAGACACACAGAGAGAAGCAGAGACATAGGCAGAGGGAGGAGCTCTCCCCACAGGGGGCCTGATGTGGGACTCAATCCCAGGACCTCAGGATCACACCCTGAGCCAAACGTAGATGCTCAACCACTGAGCCACCCAGGTGCCCCGCAATGTCAGCCGATTAATGAGGAGGCTAGAGTGATGGAGCAGAATCATGAAGAGGTCAAAGTGAGAAGTAATAGATGAGATCAGAGAAATAATGACCTGGGGTGGTTGCAAAGAGAGTTCGCCAAACGTAGCAAGCCATATCAGTGATTGGAAGAGTTTGTTTCTCTAGAGAAATGGAGACCCATTGGAGATTTTGAGCGGAAGGATGATAGGACTTGGGTTTAAAAGGATCACTCCAGCTGCTGTGTTGAGACTAGACTTTAGGGACTCCAGCAGGGATACCAATTAGGAGGCTATTGGGGAAATAAGACAAGAAATGATGGTAAGTTGCACCAGGATAGAAGCATTACAGATGGTAAGAAGTGGTTAAATTCCAGATCTATTTGGAAGACAACATGGGTAGATGGAAGTGAGTCCTCAGTAAAAATATCTGATTCAACTTCCCATGGATGATCTCTGGCAGATGGAGCTCAGGCTCTATGTGAACACTCACAGGAATGGAGAGTTCGCTCTCTACCTTAAGACAGCCATTCCACTGCTGGGGGGACTGTTGGAGAGAGCTGCCTTCCTGCACAAAAGGCACCTCTAGTCTGCCAGAGAAATTCTGAACACAAAATAGGATTCTGTTCTCTCCCCCCCTCCCCAGCCCAGCAAAGACAGCAAAATAGGCCAGCCTTCGGCTCCTCCTTCCCTACATCCCTCGGCTTACTTCTGCCTTGTGTAGGACCAGGGCAGCTCACCAGTGGAATACTGGCCCTATATCATAGGCCTTTAAGGTTCAGAAGGTCTTGTCACATCTATCCCCATGATCTTCTCTAAGCTCAAATTCTCCCAATGTCTACACTGTTTCTCACAAGGTGGGCTTAAATAACCACTCTGACCAAGCTCTGGTTTGTCAATGCCGTTCTTAAAATATGGCACAGAACTGAACCCACTCCTCTATGACTCTATACATATCCACACGTGGCCTGACCAGGGTAGACGTCCAGAGAACAAGTTCCTCCTAAATCTGCCTTCTCTGCTTCCTGAAAATGCCCACCCATTCGCACAGACCAAGACCGAGTCTGATTCTCACTTCCTGAATCACGTTGCTTTACTCAATGAATCTTGGACCCGCCTAGATGCACAAGCTCTTTTTTGTTGCACATTCTGCTGTGCCCCGTCCCCACTGTTCTGCCCGCTACGTTACCTGCATTTACTCCCTGATCTGCGGTTTGGCAATGCATTTTTAAAAATTTCAAATAAAATACAATTTTTTACATCCCTGCTGGGTTTTAGCTGGCTTATTTTGATCCAGCAATCTACCTGGTGGAGGTAACACTCTTGAACTTTGCTTCAGTTCACCAGCGTGTCTCCCCTGATCAATCTCACTATGAACATCCTCGATGGTGCCCCAGAGATACAAATGCCTCTCAGTCCAGTGTATTTTCCATGTGACTCTTGGTGCATGGATTCATTAGCAATCCAACGATTCTGTGAGGTTGTTTTTTTTTTAAGATATTATTTATTTTTTCATGGGAGACACACAGAGAGAGGCAGAGACAGGAGCAGAGGGAAAAACAGGCTACCTGCAGGGAGCCCAATGCAGGACTTGATCCCAGGACCCCAGGATCATGACTTGAGCCAAAGGCAGATGCTCAACCACTGAGCCACCCCAGCATCCCACAATTCTGTGAGGTTTTAAATAAAGTCTGACTTCAGTACCAAACAGAAGTCTTACTCACCAGGCAAAGGTAGCCCTTATCAATTTCCTGTCCACAGAGTCCTGGACTCATGGCTGGAGAAGATGCAAAGGGAAGAGAGATACCCAAAGGAATCTGAGTCATACTGCCAGTGGCCTTACCCTTTGCCCCCTCCCACACACACTGACTCCTGAGGAATATAGATGGATCTCATGTTGCTAAAGCTGCAGGAATGAGGAGAGATAAAAGAGGGAGGAGGGAACTGCCTTGGTTTATAAGTGTTTAGGAGATAAGAATCCACAAAGGAGAAAACAGGGGTGCCTTCAATGCTGAGTCCAAGTGCAGAATTGAAGAAGGAAGGTGAGTCCAGGGGGATCCAAGAAGAGGTCAGTGTTCAGTGAGTTTTCTTCATACCTCTGGTTTATCCATGTTCTGTGCTTCTTGTGAGCATCTCCTCTGCACAGAGCTTTGTGGTCAAGGCTGAAATAACGAGCAGAAACAAACGGTGAGCTCCTTAGGAAACACCAGTACGTTACACTGCTGCTCCTCACGTTCTGCCCTGCGCATCTTCCCATGGGGTTTGATTTTGAGTCTTGCTCTTGAAAACGCATCTTCAATGGTTCTCTCCTCTTGATGTTTTCTAGGAGATGGATCGTATTGTCAACCAGATGCTTCATATTGCCCAGTATCTGGAATGGGATCCCACGGAACTAAGGCCTGTAAGTTTCCAGAAGTAAGAGGAGATGTCCAATAAGCTTTCAAGATGAAAATAGGACACTCAGGATACAAATGTTTACTGTGTATGCTTTCACAAACTCGCCTCCTTCTAGGCAGCTTCTCTGGGGTCTCATACCCCCCCACTTCTCTGAAATTAAAAATGAAAGACATAATTCATATTATAATACCTAATAATACTCCCTAACCTTTCCACTAGAACCAAGTTTTCATAACAGGAGTTCAGGGAATTTTGAGCTAGAATAAATTTTAAAGATTTTCTCAATCACCAGATAATATTATTAATAATAATTACATTTGGGGGCTCCTGTGAGTCAGGTATTAGAATTTATCCCCTATCACATTTTCTCTTACTGTCACTACATTGCTACACACGTAGCAATGTTATTTTCATCTTGTAGATGAGAAAAGCAGAACCCAGAGAGTAGAGGTGGCTGGCTGAAGGCCACACAGGGCAGGGCATGGAACCCTGGCCTCCTCAACCCAATTTGCTCCCTCACTGCTCTGCTCACTGGGAATCAGAGGACAAAAGAGGTAAAACACAGACCAGATCACACAGAGCAAAAGAGAAAGAAGGGGACAGAGGGAGGCAGGGAAGCACAAGATAAAAGTGTACAATTGTTGCTCTTTGGGTTCTGCAGATACTGAAGGAGATGTTACAAGGGATGGACTATGACCGGGACGGCTTTGTGTCGCTAGAGGAATGGGTCCATGGAGGGATGACCACCATCCCACTGCTGGTCCTGCTGGGCATGGATGACTCTGTAAGTCAGCAAGCCTGAGCTCAAAGAGTTCTTGCCTTTCAGAAGCATCAGGTTCCACTTAGAAGCTTAGATAACTTAAGGAAGTTATGTCTATATATGGCCCTGGCTCCTACCTCAACTTCCCCATGGACACACCATGTGCTCTAGACCAGCCCCAAAGTCTCTTTCTACCTGTTGGTGCCTGGCATATAGTCATTCATTTTACAGAGGACGTTTACTAAATTAAATAAAGCTACTGTTCTGAGCACTGCAAGGGGACACAAATACAATACTCCCCTATCAGAAGCTTAGACTCAACCAGGCAGGGGGAGAAAAAAGTCAAGGGAGAATTTCATCTTTTCAACAAATTAGGTTAAAGTATGCTAAGAGTGTTGACGAAGGAAGGAAGGGAAGGAGAGATACTGATCTATCACAAGGTAGAGGGCGTTCAGTGACGCTGTCTTATTTAACCATCAAAATAACCAGATTAGATAGATATTTTCCCCCCCAATGTATACAGATGGAAAGCTGAGATTCTGGGCCTAAAGGGTAAAAGAGGAGCCAGAATTTATTTGCACTGGACTCCAAAGATCCCAAGCTTTCTAAAACCTCCCGCACTGAGGAATGAGAAAGAGGGAAGAAGCTTTGGAGGTCCTTTGACCTGGCTGGAAGTACATGTGGGAGTCTGATATCTCCTTCTTGAGTGTAAAGTTCAGGTAGAAAGCCCTTAGAGGATGTTCGATCTGGTTCTCAAGGATGGGTATGATCTGGCCGATGGAAGATGATAGAAGAAAGAGTTTATGGCTGGGAGAAAAGCTTGGTCAAAGACCTACATGAAAGAAAGTTCAGAGTGTATTAGAAAAACCTCCCAGGTTTGTCAGAGTAGGGGGTATGTAGGAGGCTTAAGGTGAAATCAGTGGTAATATCTGCCTGCATCTGACCTAGTCTGCTTATCTTACAAAGGAAATAACTTCCATATATGAGGTAGGAAAGATAAGAACTAGAAGTACAAATGGTGACATTAAGCACATACCAGGACTGTTGCACAGGTTGTGTTAAGCACCTCTTTGAGATTGCTGAAATGCGGTAGAGAGGAAGTTCAGCTGGGCTAGCCTCTAGCTGGCTATCATTACCCGTAATGTCTCTGTCTGACAGTTGCATAATTCAGAACTGCAATTCATAAGCTGAGCCTCCATTCCCAACACTCAAGAACAAAGAATCCTGCAGTCATCTTAGCATGTCCAGTTCTTCCCAAGTGCTAAGTAGAAATCCGGGAGCCAGGACCTAGCTATACAACTTCTGCTTCTTATTCCTTAAGACCCATGAAGTCGGAGCTGGAAAAGATCTTGGTGATTCATGCTCTAGCCTCTTCATTTTACAAACTGAGGGCCACAAAGATAAAGACTTGCCTTAGGGACACACACCTAGTTAGTACCAGAGGCCGATCTCCATATTCCGGAAGAGCACACCCTTTATTCAGTGATTCCTTATCAAGAACCTACCAAGTGTAAGAACCCACAGGAGCTAGGACATGGGGTGGTCAGATAAGGAGGACATATTTTCTGCTCCGATACTTGAATCAAAGTGGAAGTTCCAGCATATCTGTTTTTTTCTCTAAAACATGGGAATGGAGATGAGACATTTTAATCACAAGGAAGCAATTTCTATTTTCTGTTCTGTTTTGGACTTGCTAAGTCCAAGGTGTCATGCAATTCTTTGCATGGAGGGGATCCACTATCATATGGCTGGAGGAGGGAGAGAGAGCATTACCCCCAAAGGAGCATTACCCCCAGAGCCCCCCCACCAGATGCCAGACCAGCCTTGCAGGAGACCATAATTTACACCAGTAAAGTGGCAAGCAAAAGCAAATGTGAATGTAGTTTTTATTAATTAAAGCTTTATGCATTTATTTTTAAATATGCACTAAATTGTAGTTTTTACATTTTATAGTCAAGATTCTGAAGAAAGCATCCCTCAGTGTCTTAAAAAAATCACATGGTTCCTTTGGCTTTTTCAAAACCCACACGTAGCCACTAAAAAGTCTGAGATCTCTGAATGGCACAGTTGCATAGGAGAAGCAGTCTGCCTCCTGGGGAAATTGTGACAGCACCATACCCCCTGGCTGGCACGGGGGAGGTGCCGCCCTCACCCTGTAGCCTCCGATGTGCAGAAATGAAAGGGCCACATGATGGCGCTATAACCCAAGCAGAAATATTACTTTAGCCTTCATCTGGGTCTTTCTGCTTCTAACTAACCCTGTGTCCATAAAAATAGTACCTGAGAAAAGGAAAGTCAGCTGATTTAGTTAATAAAGGGATTTTCAGATAAAATGACAGTCCTTCGGGCTATATGAAGAAGCAGTGCTGAAGAATGTGCAATTTCACTCCTGTCCATAAAAGAAAACCCTAGAGTGTATAGGTAGGGGAGAAGGATGAAAGGAACATGGGCTCAAGCCAGCAAGACTCCCAGTTATTAAAATCAGTCGCTTGTTATTTTATAGTGTTGGACTATTTATACAACTTCTCCAGGACCCCTCTTCTTCATTTCCGGCATAGGTAAATACCTACCTCCTTACACATAAGGAAACACTCTGCTTATTTTGCCTTCCCTAGTGTCTAACATGGAGAGAAATTTAATAAAAGCTGTAATTCACAATGTGGTAAGCACCAGATTAGAAGCTTTACTTACATTATTTCATTTAATTCTTACAAAAATCCTCTGAGTTAGATGTTTATCAAATGAAGAGATGAATCAATATTTTCATGAATCATTTAATCAACTAGTAAATCTGTTTGCTAAAGTGGAAACCATTAAATAAAAAGACTTTAATTCTGTAAAACTCAGATCTTGAAAGAAGTAAGGTTTTGAGGTGGTGAGAAGAAAAATGCTTAGCCTTCCCCAGGGAGGAGACCAGCATTTGGAAAAACAGATGGGCTTCTCCAAAGACCATAAGGAGCACAATCTGGGCACAGGAATGGAGCTGGCTGCTGTGGGCAGCCCAAGCCAGAGGTGCCCAGAAGTAGGAACTGGGTGGGAGTTCGGCACGCTGGACCCTATGTACCTGTCAATCCTCCTTACCTTATTGCCACAGTTCGTATTGCCCGTAAGACCAGCCCAAGGGTATTAGTTTTTTGATGGAAGCCATTAGAAAAGTTTAGGGACAGCATACATGGAGGCATGTTCCTACAGCCACAGCCTCTAGTGACACTGCACTCCCAGAGCTAGAA
This sequence comes from Vulpes lagopus, assembly GCF_018345385.1. NCBI lineage: Eukaryota > Metazoa > Chordata > Mammalia > Carnivora > Canidae > Vulpes > Vulpes lagopus. The sequence continues at coordinate 23,200,866 of NC_054840.1, forward strand.
GTGGGAAGTTCTGGTATTCCAGGGAAGGTGTGTGATTGTGTGAGCCTTGGCTCATCTAGTTGGATAGGATGAATTGGCTTCCGGGCCAAGTCTGGAGGAAGTAGTTTAACCCTCTCTCTGTCTTTGTCTCTTTGCCATTTTATCTGTGCACAGAAAGTTGAGGGAAGTACATTGCTTTTGCTAAATTGCTTTTTCTTGCTTATAAAACCAGCACATGCTCACTGTAGAAAATTTGGAAAACACCAAAGATAGGAGAAATTCGAAATTAAAGTAAATCTGTAGGGCTGCTAACCCCTGTTAATATTTAGTGACATTTCTTCCTATCCAAGATCTTATTATATAAAACTGAGGCTATAATATATCATCAGATTTGCAATCTACTGTTTTCACTTAGCATTGTACTGTGAGCACATTCCCACGCCAATAGATATTCTTACTAATATCTTTTTGATGGTCACTTAAAAATAAATCATATGGATGTACCACAACTAACCTTTGGATAATTTTGAGATCTTCAGGATATTTCCAGTTTTTTACTATTTTAAACAATGGTGGATTTAAACATCTGGCAGAGCACCAACATGTTCATCTTACTTTCAAATATTATTTCTTTGTGTGTGTGTGGGGAGGTGTCTGGGTGGCTCCGTCGGTTAAGCAGCCGGCTTTTGATTTCAGCTCAGGTCATGATCTCAGCATTCTGGGATCAAACCCCACATCAGACTCCGTGCTCAGGGACGAATCTGCTGAAAGATTCTCTCTCTTCTTCTTCCTCTTCCCCTCCCTCTGCTCATGTTCTCTTTTTCACAAATAAATAAATAAATCTGTAAAAAAAATGTATTTCTTTAGGACAGAATCCAAGAAGGGGAATTTTTAAGTCAAAAGTTACAAGTAGTTAAAAATGATGACAATGGATGGATGGATGGATGGATGGATGGATGGATGGGTGGATTTATAGTAGAAGATAGATTAAAAGTTTGTGACTTACTTTCTGCCAGCCATATAGGAGAGGTCTTATTTTATCCCCCATATATACATTCCCACTCAGGAATATCTGAGTTTTTAATATTTGCTAATTTTAGAAACAAAGGACTTTGTTTTGATTTGTGCTTTTTTTTTAAAGGAACTCCTAAAACAGTTAAATAAATGAGTATTTTGTCTTCTGTATATGAGAGGTCTTTTCCGAAAGAAGGAAGAGACCTATGGGAGACGCTCCCTGGCTTCTGCTAGCAGGGGGCTACCGTTCAGCAGCTCATTGCCCTTATCCCTGCAGGGCTCCAAGGGGGACGGGAGGCACGCCTGGACCATGAAGCATTTCAAGAAGCCCACCTACTGCAACTTCTGCCACATTATGCTGATGGGTGTTCGGAAGCAAGGCCTGTGCTGCGTTTGTGAGTAAACTCTCTTCAAACCCCCTTCCCCAGGAACCGCCTTGCTCTGCACATACTGAGGGAGAGGTTGGGTGTTTCTGCTTCCTAGCTTGAGGGACCAACAGCAGGGAATAAAGCAAGAGCTCTCTGTCCTACTTTTGTTTTGCCCCAGTCAAATGGACAAACACTGTCCTGTTGTCGGAATCCTGCCATGGGCCCTAGAGCCCTAGAAACAAATTGTTAATGGTCACACATGATTTTAAAACATCTCATGATGGGGATCCCTGGGTGGCTCAGCAGTTTAGCACCTGCCTTCAGCCCACGGCGTGATCCTGGAGACCCGAGATCGAGTCCCACATCGGGTTCCCTGCATGGGGCCTGCTTCTCCCTCTGCCTGTGTCTCTGCCTCTCTCTCTGTGTGTCTCTCATGAATAAATAAATAAAATCTTTAAGAAATTAAAATTAAAATAAATAAAACATCTCATGCTAATTTTAGTTGGGTCTTGCTAGCAAATGTTTATTTTGCTGAAGCCAGGGGTTGGTTATTAATAAACAATATAAAACTATTGTGTAAGCACAATGGAATTTAAAACCCTCCATTTGTTTCTCTTTGTAATCCATTTAGTAAAGTCAGACAGGAAAGGAGGGAAAAAAAAATAGGTGAGAAAGGAGGGAAGGAGAACAGAGAAAGGAGGACCACAGGAGAAAGATGGAGGGGAAGGAAGGAGAAGGGGTGATGTTGGAAGGAGAGTGGAGACGGGAGGAGGAGAGAGGGCGAGAGACTACAGCACAAAGGCTTTATAGCACCCAGGGCCTGTGATGCAGAGTCTTGCCAGCCACCTTACCATATAGGCAGCAGACACTCCGCCTGGACCCACTGGAGCCTAGCAAACTACTACTATAGGAGAGCCCTTGGGTGAGGTTCAGGCTGCAGAACCATTTCATCTGAGCATGCTTACATGATGAGCTAGGCAGCGCGTGACCTGGCCACAAAAGTCACCTTGGCAGAGCTGAACCCCCAGTATGCCAAGAGCCAGCATCAGTGGGCTAGTGCAGGGGCCACCAGTCCTTCTAGCACCCAGTCACCTCCAGCTCCCACACTATTCTTAGAGAAGAGCCCAATCTCATTCCTAGTGGGTTCCAGGCCTGTGGGCCTCTGCTGTTCGCATGGTAGCAAGAAGTGGTAACAGCCATAATGATCACATGTGGAAGAGCTGTTTGGACACAGAGACACAGTGAGTGCTGTCTACAGATGATCTCATCTAATGCTGTGAAAGCCTTGCAAACAGAAAGAGAGGCAAGTTTATCCAGAATTTTATAGAAGACCCTGAATTTCAGAGAAGTGAGGAAAGCTACCCAAGGTTATGTGTGTGGTGGCCAATGGCAGAGCCAGAGTTCAGGCCCAGGCCTGCCTGCCTCTCAAGTGAGCAACACCCCCAGTCGTTCTGTTTCCTCCTCCTCCTTTCTGCATGGCATGGGCATATGAGAGGAGGACTCCTCATGTTTCCTTTAAGCAGAAAATGCTTTTTTGGGGATGTTTTCTTCCTGCATTTGTGTTCCTCGGTGGAAAGCAATGTGGTGGGGGAGAAGGTATAAAACCACGTCTGGGAGAGAAGTGAGGACTGTCTTCTCACTGAGCAACTGTTGATTATTTTAAATTTCTACTAGGAAAGCCAGCTCCATATGTCCCTTGCCTCTGACTGGCCTCTCAGAGGGAGGCATGGGACTCAGCTGGAGTGGAGGTGGGCAGATGGCTGGACCTACCTGGGAGGTGACTTAAAAGCACTTTCCTTTTTTTTTTTTTTTTCCAGACTGCAAATATACTGTCCATGAACGCTGTGTATCCAAAAACATTCCTGGATGTGTCAAAACATGCTCAAAAACCAAAAGGGGCGGTGAGGTTAGTGCTACCTATTGCCATGGTCTACTGCATGCAGCATCCCAGGCAACATGTCCATCACCACAGATTCCTGGGCAGAAAGTTTTATCCAGTCCCTTCTCTGCCTCAAGGACCCCCTTTAAATCATCCCGTTCATCCATCAATCCATCAGCATCACCCTGGTGCCCACCGTGTGCCAAGCACTGTGTTAGGGGGTATGCAAGTTACAAGATGGTCCCAGCCTGTTCCAGAACTGTGCAGTCCGGGAGAGAGACAGACAAAGCAATACTACATACAAAGTGAGATGTATGATGACAAGAGGGCTATGTGGGACAGAGTGGAGGCACCAAGGAGGAGGCCAGGGAAGGTTCCACACAGGAAGTGGCATTTGAGTTGTGTCTTGAATCCAAATCAGGAGGACTTCACAAGGCGTCAAGGAGGCCAGGGCACCCCAGACAGAAGCAGCCTTGAGCGCAAGGCATAGAGACATGGTGTATTCGAGGATCTGTACTTAGGTTGGTGTGACTGGGACAGAAGATGCTTTGAGGGAAGTGACAGGTGATGTTCTCTGAAAGTGCTCAGTCCAGCCTGGGGAAGTTGTCATGAGGCCAGCTCTGGAGTCAGAAGGGGACCCCCTACGTAGCAAAGAGGCCTCTGAAGAGCTTTAAGCACATGATGTGATGACTGGGTTTGTGAATCAGGTTAACTCCTCTGACCATGGGGCAGGAGAAAGATCAGAGGGGGCCACAGAGCTCCTCCAACAGTTTAGGCAAGAGGCAGTGCCTTGTTGAGGGCCGGCCTGGGGTGGGGTCTGCACTTGCTACACTCAATACACTCATGTTCACACTATAGCACCATGGTAGCTGTCTCTACTGAGGGTCCCCTGGCCATGCTGATTGTCGCATATTTTGATTGTCATTCTGGCTGAGGTAGAGGAGATGAAGGAAGAGTTTGAGACATAATTTAGAGGTAGCACCACCAGTACTTGGCGATGGGGACATAGGGGATGAGAGCGAGGAACAGGTCAGGAATGGCTCCCTGGTTTTGAACTTAGCCATTGGGTGATGCCATTTATAGAGTCTGGAAGTAGACTCTCCTTAAATTTAGCAGGGAAAGGACACTCTTAGATCCTGCAGAGGGAAGAGTCCATTCAACCTGAGTCAGGAGATGATTAGCAGCAGGAAGTAGCATCCAGCTCTCCACAAAAGGACTCCTGAGAAAGAAGGGCACCTCCACAACACACATGCATGCCCCATGAGACACCGCATGGTCCCTTGTCTACTCCTGCAGCACGCCCATACACACCTCTTTTCATGTCCATACCTTTCACCAGGATGCACCGTGTACCTCATGGGCTCAGGCCCTAAACCTACACTCTGGCCATTTGCACACACACAACAGAGGAAGGCCACTGATGGGCCAGTAGGGCACATTCACAACCTTCTGAATCTCCAGGGGCAACCCAGGTCCTTCACCATCCTCTTCTGGGGTCAGAAGAGGATGGAGAACACAACGTGGTGGTGGGACACAGCCATGGACTTGGAGTCAGAAGACCTGGCCATGAGGTCTACTTGGCCACTTACCAGCCTTGGAACCCAGGGCTGGTCACTTAACCTCTCTGAAGCTTCATTTTTATCTCTGAAAAATGGAGATAACCAGAATCTCAGAGCAAATTCAGTACAACCGTATAGATGACAGGTTGATCACCAAACGGGGTATTTTATACCAGCGGGGATGTGCAGCAGAACCTGAGAAGCTGCAAAATAAACATGACACATCTTCTAGAGCAACAGTTTTACCAAAAAACTTTAGTGGGGAGGGCATAGTAACTTAATTGATAAGTAATTTAAAAACTTTTATTTAATACAGATAAGGATGGTATCATGCAAATATTTGATGTGTTTTTAATATTGTGTTTGGAGTAGGCACTTCAGGCTATGTCCTCACATTCCTGTGGAGTCCATATTCTCTTTATTCTGTTGTTTGGAGTGCCCTGCTAGAAAATTTTGAGAAGTTCTGTAGAAATCCTAGATGGACCTAACTGAGGGCTTAGGCTCCCAGAATTTGGTGTCATGGGGCAGTTTGGCTCCACTTACACACACACACACACACACACACACACACACATACACACACACACACACACTGATTTTCCCACCTGCTTCTCAAATTCCTGGGTTGTCCTGGTGGCATTTCCGGGTTAGGAGCAGGTACAGCCAGCCCTCCAGGAAACAGATATGCAAGCCACTGGCTGCTGAACCACACTAATTTCTTTGGATTTTTGTTCGTTTTCCTTCTAGAATGCTTCTCAACCTTAGCTGCACATTATAATCATAATCATACAGAGTGCTTTAAAATAAACTAATGATGAATCCTGTCTCCAGAGACTCTGGTTCATCTGGTCTGGAGTGAGGGCTGGGCATTAAGACTTCTAGAAGTTCCCAGGTGGTTCTAACAGGCTGAGAGCCACTGGTCTATAGAAGACGGGAGGGGAAAGGGAGTTATCTCTCAGTGGACACCTCTCAAGGGCTAGAACTGTGCCAGAGAGGCTCTTCAAAGGGCACTATCTTTTTTAATCCTCCCAGAAAACCCAGGGGTGGGACTTATCATGCCAATTTCTACAGATGAGGGACTGAGACTTAGAGAGGTCCAGGAACCGGCAAAGTCACCCTGCTGCAAAGTGGAAGATCAGTGACTCCAACCAGCTCTGTCCGGGTCCCAAGCCCTCTAGTGCTTCCCTGCATCGCGCTGCCTTCCAGAAGAGGGCGCACACAAGCACATCACTCTGCAAGGAGTTCTGCAAGACAGACAGATGGACTGCCAGACAAGATGCTGTTCAGAGGCTTGCTTGCCAGGGTGAATGAGCTATTCAAAGTGCAGGCCTAGTGGCTTTTCGTCTACTTTGATTAGCGTGATGGTGGTTAGGCAGGGAGGGACCAAGTCAGTGCAATTCAGCAAAGCAGCCCCGTGCCCACTAAGTACATCCTCTGAACAGAAAGCGGCCCCTCTGCACCCCCCCAACCCTGTGCTCCTCCCAGGGCCCTGGGCCCTGGGCTGTGGCTCTGCAGCCTTCCCTGGCATCCTTCCCTTCCCTCCTGCAGGTGATGCAGCACGCGTGGGTAGAAGGGAACTCTTCCGTCAAGTGTGACCGGTGCCACAAAAGTATCAAGTGCTACCAGAGCGTCACCGCGCGGCACTGCGTGTGGTGCCGGATGACGGTGGGTTGGCGCGCAGGGTGGCCCTCTTTCTTTTCAGTGTGTTTTTGCTCAAGCTGCAGCCAGGGAGCAGTGGACATCCTGGCAGAGGGCGTGAGCAGAGCTCAGGGAGCAAGACTGGGGGGGCACAGAGCCCCCATTCAGTGCTCTAACGGTGGTTCCAGTGAATCTCCAGGCCGTCCTGAGGGAGGGCAGCCCCGGATCCTGGGGAGTGAGAGCTGCTGGAAAAGAAGCAGACCAGTCCACTGCCTGTGTGGCCAGGCAGCTGTGAGCAGCAAGCCAGACCAGTAACTTTTCCACCTGGGTGTCATCTGGGGCCAAGGGCACAGAGTAGGAGCAGAATTAGACACCAGAGCCCTTGTTCCTCAAGGCATCAGCAGAAGGCACACCCCTTACAGCAGCCCCACTGCCGGGGCCAGAGGCCCGCATCTGCCGCTGTCACCACAACAAAGATCCACGTCCCCCCAGGATACCTGAAGCTGCCCATCCTGCCTGCCAAAGCAAACTCTGTGTCATGTCTTGTCCCCTCAACCAGGTATCAGCCTCAAAAAGGATGTGTCTCCACATCAGACTGTGGAGATCAGATCTCTTAGAATGCACAGGTGGAGTTTTGGATTTTACTTCCAGCCTCTTGCAAGTTTGTTCAACAACATCTCCTTCCTTACAGTCTCAGAGCCTAGGGAGCAAATGTCCAAGGGGGTTTCTGGAATCCACATGGCGGTGCCACGCTGCAGGGACCCAGGCCTGCCCATTGACCATTTCACTCTAGCAGTTGTGGACAGCACTCTGTCTCCTTTCTCTGCCTGCAGCCAACGTGGAGCCCCTGACCACATGTGCTCATGCGTACGCACACACTCACACACACACACACACACATACACACATGCACCTGTACTGCCAAAGCCAGCAGTGCATAAGAATTTGGGGGAGCATTGCACAGTTGCCTCCCCAGCAAACCTCTGAACCCTCACACCTGACATTGCCTTGGTCAGTTTCACTCACTGTCATCTTCATTTTTCCTCTAGTTTCACCGCAAATGTGAATTATCAACATTGTGTGATGGTGGGGAACTGAGAGATCATATTTTGCTGCCTACTTCAATATGCCCTGTGACCCGGGTAAGTGCTGCCATCCAGAAGACTCTGGGGCTCTGGTCTCTCCGGGTTCACGTTTCAGATGTAGGCAGCATTCAGAGGCTCACATCCCTCCCTCTGTGAGACTCCTCACAACTCCTAGGACCTCCTCACAACTCCTAGGGTTTGTGTTTTCACTGCAAGTTTGAAAGGTTCTCGCAGTCATCAGATTGTGAGAGAAAACTCCTCTGACTGCCCCCGCCCTTGCTGGCCACCTAGCATGCTCTGAAATGGCCCATTGAGGAAAGCAGGTACCTTCCTTCTAGGCACCTTGCCAACGAGCACAGCTGCAGGATTTTGTCACCACCTGCATGTGGCTAGGCCTCCTGAGCCTCCCTTGTCCCTATCACCCTGCCTCTTCTGTCTAAACATGAACCTCTCTCTGCCTTGGGGATTCCCACCTAGGTGTCCCCATCTTGTTTAGAGATGAAAGCAGGAAAATTAAAATCCCTTTATCTCCAACTGAAACTTTTTGCCTCTTGTGTTGGAGATGCCTCTGACCAAATACCAAACACCTTAACTATCCCCTTCTGTTTCCAAGATGTGGCCAAGTCCCATTGATCTCTCCTATCTCACCCTTGACTTGACCAGCTACTTTTTTGTCATGAAATAATTGAAGGAAAAACACTACTTTGGAAAACCAGTTGGCAGTATCTACTGGGTCGGAAATATACTCATTCTGTGACCCAATATGCTCTCCTGTGTATCTGCCTGAGAAATATGAGCACTTTTTTTTACCAAAAGACCTGCATAAGAATGTTCATATTGGTTTTGTTCAGAACAGTCAAAAACTAGAAACCAACTAAATTAAATAACTGCTGACAGCAGGGGTTTGAGGCATCTCCGTGCAATGGAATACTGCATTGCAGTGGGAAAGAGCCGTGCTCAGCCGAAAAAGCATGGACAGGCTCAAAGACACAATGCTGAACAAAAGAGGCAAGACTCAAAAAAAAAAAAAAAAAAAGACATTCCCTATGATTTCACTTGTGAAATTCAAAAGCCAGGAGTTATGTACTTGAAGAGACCATAGTTATAAGGGTGTGTGTGTGTGTGTGTGTGTGTGTGTGTGTGTGTGTGTGTATTCATCAAGCTGGAGATTGAGATTTGGGCCATATTATATGAAATAAGAATTTTGCCATATTATATGAAATAAAAATTTAAAAATAAATATTGAAACAAAATAGGACAAACAAAACCAAGAAAAACAACTTATTCACTATCACATCCTTTAGACAGTGCTTACCAGATAAGCCAGATCTAAGACAATGCTTCCCCCAGTTCTAGCTTCTAAATCAACAAAGTAGATTTCTGCCAATTTCAGAATTTCTTTTCACTAAGTCTGTTCCAGGGGCTTGAAGTTAAAGTCAGAGCAAATAATGACAGAGGCCTGGGGAGTCCTAGAGAATCCCAGAGGAGAGCATGGGTTTTTTTGTTTGTTTGTTTTTTGTTTTTAGGCTCAAAGCCCCATTTTAAAAAACTCTTCCCCACTCTACACTGGTTTTGTATTGTCTTTCTTTATATTAACTCTTTGTTTTTCTTCTGATCTCTCTCTCTTTTTTTTAATTAGGGCATTTAAAAATATATGTTTGTCTTTCCTCTCTTGTCACAGGACAGGCAAGGTGGAAAGTCTGATGGCAGCGCATCAGCCAAGGGTGAACTTGTAATGCAGGTACCTCAGCAAGCCCCAAGTCTGGTCTCTCATTCTAAGTGTGTCCAAGCCTACAGGGAGGACAGGGTTTGGGTTCTAGAGAAATAGATCTCAACATTTGCTTTCTCATATGATCGATTACATAATTACATCACACAAGAGGGACACTTTATTTCCAGCTTGTGGAATTATCTTTGACCACTACACTGTTGGCAAGTGGTGAAATGGGAGGTTGGGAGAGAGGCAGTAGTCATAGGCAGAGGGAGAAGCAGGCTCCATGCACCGGGAGCCTGACGTGGGATCGATCCCGGGTCTCCAGGATCGCGCCCTGGGCCAAAGGCAGGCGCCAAACCGCTGCGCCACCCAGGGATCCCCAACTTTATCATCCTTTTAGGAACAAATTATATAAAACTTACTGAAAATATACAATGGTTTTTCCAAGACTATCAGGCTGTCTCTAGAATGCGATCTGCTAAAACAAAATTAGCCAGATCCAGAAGTTCTTCCTCATCCTTAAATGTCTACTTAGGAATGCATACGTAAGAATTTTTTTAAAGATCTTATTTATTTATTTGAGAGAGCATGAACGGGGTGGGGGGGGGGAGGTACAGAGGAAGAGGGAGAGGAATGATATACTCCCCACTAAGCAAGGAGCCTGATGCAGGGCTCGACTCAAGGCCCAGTCCCAGGATCCTGAGATCATGACCTGAGCTGAAGTCACACGCTTAACCAACCGAGCCACCCAGGCACCCCTTAACTATTCATTTTTTCACTTGAGTTCACCAAATAAGAGTATTAGAAAAGGATAGAGAACTAGAGTCTCCTCCTCTGCCTCTGATCCTCATGTTTTCTTGTTTGAAAACATGAGGAGTATCACAATCCCTGCACTGCCCACCTACCAGAGGTGCTCTAAGATTAAATGAGAACATGCAGATTCATGTGTCTTGAAAATTAAAACATAAGCAATAATGATGGAGAAACCATAGTAATATGAAAAAGCTCTAGACACCTATAGAGGCAAAAAGTCAGGTGTAGCGCACACGCACACACGTGCGCGCACTATGCAGATATACCTGTTGTTTATAGCTCTCGTCCATCTGGCTATCCTGCATATATTTTGATTGGGAGTGTACTCATGCCAAATGGATTGTTAAATATTTTGATTATCATTCCCAGAGGTAAAGAATTACCCCTCAGGCTCCAAGGTGCTTCTGGGTGTCACACAGTCAGTCACCCTGTGACTGATGAGAAAAATTCTTAAAAAATCATAAAGAATGCTGCTGTCCTATTCAAACAACATGGTGCTGTGTTTGCTGAAATTTTAGCTTGAGATCTGGAAAGGCAAGCATCATATATTGAATATGGAATACAGCTGCATCTCCATATTGGCCTGTCCTTCAGCTGGATTCACAAGTGTTTCTTAAGTACCCACTCCTAGATCTGGTGTCATGGGGCATTGGATAGGAGGGTTATACGCACACCTGCCCTGCTCCTGGGGCACTTAAAATCCAATTGATATTTTGAGACATTTACCTAAGAAAACATAAAATCCACACGAATGGACAACAAAAGAAACCCAGAAGATATTCCATATTTTACGTGCAATGGTTTCAGTTGCAATGACCCAGGAAAGCTTAGAGGAAGTAGGTCTTGAGTTGGGCCCTGAAAATGAAACATCCTTTTTAAGAGATTGCAGAGAAGGAAATGGACTCTTCGGGGCATAAAGGAGGACAAGAAACCACTGTGAGCAGTCTCCCAGGGTGGAAAGGCAGGGGACACACTCAGTGAGGGTTGGAACCAGGCTTGGCTGGGACTGCCACAGGGATAGCATTTAAGAGGCAACCAGAGATTGAGGCTATGCTAAAATGCCTTGGAAGCCAGGTTAGGAGATTTAGATTTATCCTCTGGGCAACAAGGTGTCATTAAAGGTTTCTGAGTGGAAGTGGCATGACTGATGTCCTGGGAAGGAACTGCACACAGGCCTTAACCGAGGCGGGAAAGGCCCGAGTGCTGTGGGTACCATGGCAAGTGCCAGAGATAAAGGGACATCCAGGGAGATATTTGGCAGGACGGGGTCTTCCCTAGATGACTAGCCAAATGATAATAGTGTGTTTAAGAGAAGCAGTGAACCAGGACAGAAGACCAGTTCTGTGGGGACAGAAGGGGTCAGGTTTGGGCATGTGAGTTTGCAGTGATGGTAAGATGTCTGGTTGAAGGTATCCATTGAACAGTGAGAATGTGGAGCCAGGGCTCAAGAGAAAAACTAGGGCTGGAAATGTGGATTTAGAAGGTGCTGTGGAAGTGCTGGTTAGCTCCATGAGTATTATTTTATTCGCATATATGACCTGAAGACCATAACTTCCAAAAGTATATTCAGTTGTATCCTCACAAAGCATAATCTTGTGCTTATAGTGGATGCCTGGTCGGCTCAGTGGGTGAACATGCGACTCTTGATCTCGGGGATCATGAGTTCAAGCCCGGTGGTGGGCATTGTGCTTACTTAAAAAAAATTATATATATGATCTTGTGCTTATAGCTACAATACCACACCATTGTTGAATGATTTGATTTGAAGCTATGGTACCATCTCTGATTCCAGACTCTTCTTTTACCTTTTAAGTATAAGATCATCCCCACCCCGGGTACCCACCCCCTGCTGGTCTTGGTGAACCCCAAGAGTGGAGGGAGACAAGGAGAAAGGTATGTTCTTTTCTTTTTCAAAATGAAGAGGCTGAGACAAGTTTAGTCAGGTTTTTTCTTCCCCTCCACAGGGTGGACAGCAGAGATAGGCAGATCGGGGTTCCAGCCCAGCCCTACCCCCTTACCACTTTATGACCTGGTTCTACAGACTGCTTAACATCCTTGTGCTATGGTTTCCTTTGCTCCTCTCATAGCTCCATTGTGAGGATTAAAGCAGACACGTGCTTAGCCCAGGGCCCATCTATTATGGCTCCCAAGGTTGGACCAGGTTCTGAGACACCAATTTCTTTCCCAGCCTCAAACATCCTTTCTTGATTTAAGAGGTCTGGCAGGACTCATCTGATTGGGACCTCCTGGCCTGCCCAGCTCCTGAAAAAGCAGGGCACTACTTCATCAGTGAAGGAAATGCCCAGTCTCCTGGAAACAGTGGGGGAGTGGGAGGAGAGAGGGAGAACTGGTGAAGCAGCTCTGCCTCCCCATCCTGTTCAGCTCAGGGTAACAGACAGACAATGCAGTATTCTGGAATCCAGGTTTACAAAATAATAAGTAGGGTCAAAGCGAGAACTATGAGACCCCCCCCCCAACCCTTATCCAAGGGGCAGGGCGCCCCTCATGAACTGACCTGATGAGCCTCAAGCCAGAACCTTGAAACCAAGCCTAGAGGTGATCACTGCCCCCAGCCTTCCCCTGCCCAGCCCCACCTCCTGCAATTACCTCCTGATCCCAGGATTTGGCGGGTCTTTCCATAGAGGGTTCCTTGATACCTTTGTGTAGTCCACAAAGAGCAGAATCATACTACTTAGAACATATGGAATGTTTAGGAGAAGGACAAAGCTTTAGGAGAATAGAAGCTTTATTCTCTGCAAGGGAGGAGAGTCCTGGGGTTGAATTCTACAGTCTTGGATGGTGGGGAGGCCTTGAGCCAGGACATGAGGGTGTGAATGATGCCAGCTGGACCCAGGACTTTAGGTCTGCAGGGCCTGTGTGCATGTGTGCAGTCTTTTCCCCTCTTGGGTTTAAAGGGACCCAGATTCCCACCACTGGTGGGCTCCAGAGGGGTTTGTCCTACTGTGACTTCTCACAATGACATTCTCCTTCTCTGTCTCTTTCTCTCCCTCTTCCTTTTTTTTTTTTCCCATAGAATTCTTCGGAAATTCCACTATCTGCTCAACCCCAAACAAGTTTTCAACCTGGACAATGGGGGTCCTACTCCAGGGTATGGAGAAATAATCGTTACTTATCTCTCCTCCTGCCACTTTTATCTGAAGAAGATAACCTTTCATTGGTCACCCTTCTTGTCTCTTTTATCTATGGACTTATCCTTCCTGCCATTTTACTCTGTCTTCTTTTCCTCACATCTACTCTTACTCGCTCCTGGGGATATTCAAGAACACCCCTTGTGGCTAACTCTGGGAAGTAGTCTCCTGGATCTCACCCCGGAAAAAGTTGTCGTTTTTTTTTGTAAAAGAGAAAAAACACATATGTGCCATCCATTTGATTGACAGGAAGAGCGGGCTGGTAAATTATGTGAACTTGTCTGCAAGGCTGTATTAGCCTGTGTCTTTATACTGAGTCATCAGAGAGCAGGAAAGAGTCTTCCTATCGCTGTCAGCAGTTCGGAAATCTATAACAGCTGACTCAGAGTTCTGCTTCGTGTTCTGTTGGGGAGCATTTTAGGTTGGAGGCAATTGGTTATTTAATGACATCACTTTTTTTTTTCCAGGATTATCCAATTTAGAGGTTGTTAAGCTGCCCCTGGCCCTTCTGCACTGGACCTATTGGCTGTTCCACTGCCTATTAGAGCAGGAGAGTGAGGGGAGGAGGCAGGCAGCCCCTCTGCAGCCTGCCTGCCGGTCTGGTGGGAGGAGCTGGGCCCGGTGGTAGCATTAATGGGATGGCTGTGAGTCCCTGTAATCAGAGGCCACTTCAGCACTGGGGCTGGAAGGCACCCAGACTGGGCTTCTTACCAGACAGAGCTGGTGCGCTAGAGACATCTGCTGGCCAGCCCGCGCCTGGCTGTTGCAGGCCAGGTTTTCAGATCTGTGCACACTGGGCTGGGCTTCCCAGCACCTATCTACTTTGCCCAACCTCCTAATCTGCAGTTTCTGGGCTCAGTTCAGCAAGACCTTTGGTGGGTGGGGGCAGGGGAAGGGACTGTGGTAAGGAGTACAAAAAGGCATTATGTCCCAGTCCGTTGTTTGACACAAAGCTGTTATGTATATGGCTGCGATGGTGCAAGACCCAGTGAAAAAGAGAAACATGAGTGCAGGACCAGCACGCCTGCCATGACCTCTGAGTTCAAAACAGAGCCCACCTCTGCTGCTCTGGGTGTCATCAAAGTCACCATGATTACAGTTACTTCCCTGTTAAGACCCGTGACTGAATGGCGACCTGCAAGTACCTTTACCAGCCCCCTCTCTTTCAGGGCATTGAGATACTTGAATGCCATTCTCTAGCTTAACCTCATTCATCCTAAATTGTTTTTGTCCTATAGGGCAAGCCTGGTGGCTACTTCCAGGACTGCTGAGCCCTGAGTGTCTTTGCTGTCTCAGTCTATAACCAAGCAGCCTGTCTAGTGGAAAGGAATCTCCATTCAGAATTCACTTCCTATAGGAGAGTAGAGTTGCAAGAGTCCAGGAGAGGAGGAAATGTTACTTTGCCCACGTGTGCATCAGTGACTCAGAAAGCCCCAGGGGTCTTCTCAGACCACCAGGCTAGACAAAGGCGAACCCCAGAGCTTCAGCTTCCTATGTCCCAACCCAGGGTGTTGACAGGTCACATTTGTTCTACAGCAGAGATTTTTGTCCTTTTTGTACCAGAAACCCATTTGTCAGCTTGATGAAGCTGATGGGGCACTTCTCAGAATTTTTCTCAATGTGTAAAGGGAAATATATAGGATCACCAGGGAAACTAATTATATTGAAAAGACAGTTATCAAAATATTAAAAACACAAACATTGTGAGATAGGAATATATGTGATTTACTAACCATGTTTGGTAAGATCCAGAGGCAGGTCTGATAACTACTGTTAATTAATAGCAGTGATGGGCATCAGTGATAATATGGGGCAGCTGCCACAATTGTGATAAAACATGAAAATACCTGTGATTTTGATTTCTAACAAAGTCATAGAAATTGTTCATACCTCTATGATGTGTTGCCCAGTTCCATAATTGGAGAGGCTAAATCTCACTTAGAGCTGAGAGAAGAGAAGAATGTAACATCTTCTCCTCCCAGGTTCTTGGTCCTCTGGATTCTGTTTAGCGATCCCTTAGAGATTTGTCGGGCCGCTGGTTAAGAACCTTGCTCTAAAGGGTGAAGGCTTCGGAGGGGAGATGATGCTTCCTCTGCTCAGGTCTGGACTTACAGGACAGTGGGATGAAGATCTGGCTAGTTCACTGCATCTGACTTAAAAGGAGAGTTTGTGAAGACAGAGCAGGGGAGCCAGGGAGGAGTCAGAATGTGGGGGGTTAGTTGTATTGGTGCCCAGAGAGGCTCACTGTGGCCTCCTCTGCACAAATAGTGGAGAATTTCTAGAAAACCATTTTCTGTTTGTGTTGAATGTTGAGTCAGCTTCTCCTTGTACAAGGATGGCTCCTCGGGATTCTTCTCTGTACTCTAGTGGCACTGCTTCCTTAGTAAGTTCCACCTTTAGAACACTTGTGATCCTTTCAACCCCAAAAGGAGTCAGGGCTGTAACATACTCCCAGGGAATAGGGGGGACACTGACTCAAACAGTATCAAATGTCAGCCGCAATCTAGTCAATAAGACCATTTTGGCCTTTTACTTCCCAGATTGAACTTTTTCCGTGATACTCCAGACTTCCGTGTTTTAGCCTGCGGAGGAGATGGGACAGTTGGCTGGATTTTGGATTGCATTGGTAAGAATGGGCTGGGAGGGGCTTTAGGGTTTATTTATAATAAGTATATTTAAAGTCAGAGGAAGGCAATCACAAGAAAGAGAAATGGAGCCATGTCTTGTTCATCCTTGTTTCCATGCTTGGACCATTGCTTGACTACATATCTACTTTGAGTGGAAAAAAGAAATGGAAGGATTCCCACAGGTACAGGTATAACTGTTTAATTTTTTTAAGATTTTATTTATTTGAGGGATAGAGAGATGGGTGCGGGGGGGGGGAGGGGGAGAAGCAGATTCCCTGCTGAGCCCCTGGGCCTAGTCCTGGGATCATGACCCCAGCAGAAGGCAGAAGGCAGATGCTTAACTGACTGAGCTACCCAGGCACCCCCAGGTGTAACAGTTTAGTCTCAGGCTTTGCCTCATAATTATCTGTTATGGCCAGGGTTTGGGCAGTGGCTGGACAGGCCAGTTTGGGGAGCTGCAGGGGAGAAGGGCAGGACCGGGACTCCAAGCAGATCCAGGGTAGTGGATAAACGCCGGAGAATTAAGCATAGGTGCAAGTCATCGCCTTGAGATGAGTCCCTGAGCCTGAGTCCAGAAAGCACATCTAGAAAGTGCAGATCAGTACACGTGAAGAAGGATCACACTGGGCTGTGTCTAGTAGGCTTAGATCAGAAGAGCAGTGGGGAGGGCCCAGGCTGGGAATCAGGAGGCCTGGGTTTCATTCTAGCTCTGCTTGGATCTGTGGGTCCTTGGACATCTCATCCCCCATAAATGATGGAGACTAACTCTGGAATTGCCTGTCACTACTCCCACAAATACTACCTGTAAACATCCATGTGCCATGCCCTTCTCCAGGCACTGGAGATGCTGTGGGGAACAAACACATAGAAATCCCACCCTCGAGGAGCTTCCTTTTTAGAGGCAGGAGACAGGCAATCAACAACAACAACAACAAAAAAGGGAAACATAAAACATAATAAAGATACAGCGGGGAAGGAGCAGGGTGGGTAGGGCTGGGGGTGGTCTAGACCCAGTGTTTGGGGAAGACCTCACAGAGCGGATGATGTTTGTGTGGAGACCTGGAAGAGAGGTGAGCCATGTGATACCCGAGGAAAGAGGAGTTCTGGCAGAAGGAGCAGCAGATACAAAGGCCCTGAGGTAGGAGCAGACCAGGCTGCTGAAGGCAGCAGGAGGGCTGCAGAGTGCGCTTGGAGCAAGGTGCAGGAGCGGAGGGAGAGAGAGGATGAAGCAGAGTGCAGGGCCAGGTCACAGGAGACAGTACGGCTTCCATACAGGAAAGGTCCCGAGGTGCTGCATAGTTTGGAGTGGAGGAAGGACACAACGGATCGTGAGCAAAGGGCAGAAGGCTCTTGCAGTAATCCAAGTGACAGGTGACCAAGTCATGGACAACAGGAGGCTCAGAGGAGGTGATAAGGAGTAGTCGGCTTCTGGATATTGGTTGAAGGTGGAGCCAACAGGATGAGAGGAAGAGAGGAGTCAGGGTGGTCATGGGCAGACCCTGGGAGTCGTAAGCAGCCCGTCACGAGGGGTGGGACCACGCCCGGCACACCTGCCACCTTCTGCTCCACAGGCGCTTCGGTTGCCATGGACACAGCCCTGCCAGGCAGCCACCCACACTCTCCTGTCACCTCCAGCTCAGGAGTTGTTTGTGGGCGGAGGGGAGGCATCCTCTGGGAGCCCAGAGGAAGAGCTGATCAGCAGAGGCTGGGTGGCTGCAGGCCTGGGAGGTGCTCACGTGGTTCCCTCTCCATCACGAAGGAGAATGTAGGCTTTGGTGGTTTTATAAAATTCATCTGCAGAAAACACAAGGGAAAGGAAATGCCCAAAACTGAAAGAAGAAAGGTCACGTGACAGGCTGGCAGCCTGAGAGAGAAAACAGTAGTGAAAGGAATAACTGCATGATGTTCATTCACTCATTTGGGAATGTTTATTTTTTTTAAGATTTTATTTATTTATTCATGAGAGACACAGAGAGGCAGAGACACAGGCAGAGGGAGAAGGAGGCTCCCTGTGGGGAGCCCAATGTGGGACTCGATCCCAGGATCATGCCCTGAGCCAAAGGCAGATGCTCAACTGCTGAGCCACCCTGGCGTCCCCATTCGGGAATGTTTAAAGCAATTATTCAGTGTCCTCTGGCACCCCATTTTGGTCACCTCACTGATCTGTTTATGCTGTACAACAAGAGCAGTCTTTCCTGAATGTCAGTGCATTCGTGGTGTGCATAAAGCATATCCATGGCTTCCCATTATTCTTAGGATATAGACAGAAACCTTTCAAATGACCTATAAGATACTGGTGCTCTAGGAGCTGCCCACCCTTCTAGCCCTACTTCATTCCTCCAGTCCTCTCCCTCTAAACTCTGGCCACCCAGTCCCTCTCTCAGACTCTTAAATATACCAGTTGCCCTTCTGCCACAGGGCCTTTGCACAAGTGGTTCCTCCTGTCTGGTATGCTCCCTGGCCATTCCCTTGGTCAACTTCTACGTCAGATCTCTGCCAAAGCGTGGCTACGTCAGAGGAGCCTGCCCTGACACCCAGCCTCAGTCACTTTATTATATGATCCCACTTCTTGCCTTTCCAGTAGGAATTTGAAATTATGCATCATTTATAGAAGACTTTATTAATATATTTCTCTCCCTCACATTTGTAAGCACCATGAGAGCCTGTGTCATGGCACTTTGACCCACTATTAAATGAGTCACAGTACCTAACACAGCACCTGGCACATAGTAGGCCTTCAGCAAACGTGTACAGAGACACTGGGGTGAATGAGATATAGTTCCCCCAGGGAGGTTACAGCGCATTCAGAGAACAAACGAGCCATCAATTCCAAGAGTCAATGATAACATCGTCCCTGGTGCTAAAAAGAAACACACTGGAGGGGCACCTGGGTGGCTCAGTGGTTGAGCATCTGCCTTTGGCTCAGGTCGTGATCCTGGGGTCCTGAGATCGAGTCCCACATCGGGCTCCCTGCATGGAGCCTGCTTCTCCCTCTGCTAGAAAGAAAGAAAGAAAGAAAGAAAGAAAGAAAGAAAGAAAGAAAGAAAGAAAGAAAGAAAAAGAAAGAAAGAAAGAAAGAAAAGAAAAGAAAAGAAAAGAAAAGAAAAGAAAAGAAAAGAAAAGAAAAGAAAAGAAAAAAGAAACACACTGGAAAGGAACCTGGCCTAGACTCAGGCAACCAGGGAGGGCCTCCCAGAGGCAGCACCTAAGCAACCGAGAACTTGTGACTTAAGGGACTGAAAATACTTCAGCATGGTTGACATGTCAAGCCGTGGGAGGCTAGAGCAGAAGACAGTGCCCACTGCCATGCTAGAGATGATGGGAGCCAAGACAGAGGGAAAGGGACCACCCGCCTTGGAAGGTGAAGGACCATTAGGGGGAACTGAGGCTGGGAAGGCAAGGAGGAGGCGGTGGCTTCAATACCAGGGGGAGGGAATCATGTACCTGAGCTTGGGCATCGCTAGAAGCCACTGGAATAGCTAGAAGAGGTTGCTGAGAGATCAACTACGGAAACAGCACGTGGAAACTGATGTGTGAATGGATGCGGGCTGCGGGAGAGGGAGCAACCTAGGACGACGTCCAGGTCTCCAGCCTCAACGCCATGAAGATGGCCTGCGTGTTGAGATGGAGACCACGGAAGGAGCGGACTTACGGCAACAGGTGCCTTCCAGGCAAAGGGAGCCCCGTGCACAAAGGCAGGGAGGCAGAAATGCAGACCACACGTACTGGGAACAGTGACGGAGCCCATTGCCTTGCTCTGTCCACCATCATCGTAAACCTCCTGGTGGTGATCTCAGCCCCGGGCCTTGCCTGAGCTCAGCCACCTGTGGCACCAGCCAGACAACCCCGGGGACGTGTGAGCGCCCCTTCAGCTGGGGCAGCCCTCGCTCTCACTCTGGGATTCCTGCATCACCCCTCCGCCCACCTGCCCGCCTGAGTCAGCATCACTCCCCTCCCAGGCACCAGCTGTGCTGCAGGGTGTGTCAGTGGCGCCCCCTGGAGCCCAGCGGGTGCCCGTACTGGTCCCACCTTTCTCCGTGCGGCCAGACCAGCGTGTCACTGGAGATGCGCAACCAGGTGACCCCATGCATGTTCTGCTGCGCTTTCTGCAGTGCTTCAGTCTGATGCTTCCTCACAAGCCACATGGGAGATGAGGTTGAGAATTGTGGATTTGCGAGCCTAGGGGGTGGGGGGAGTGACGAACTGGTACCTGGGTGCCAAATAACACCTTGAGGTTTTGTTTGCTCGACACAGTATTATTTTTAAGCTTTGAACCTGAATGACAATTAGTCGAGACAGCTCCAGTTTCCCAAATGCCCCACTGTGCCCTGATTTCTCAGGCCCACCTGTGCTACCCACCGTGCAACTGCCTGCCCCTGAGGCAAGGAGGAGCCTGGGCCTGGGACCACAGATCTGGATTTGGATCCTGACTCCAGACTTACTTTCCCCCCGGGGAAACTCACTTTTGTCATCTATGAGGGGAATAATCATAACCCTGCAGAGTTGGTGTGAGGGACAAAGGGAGAAAGCGTTAGCTATGATCACAAACTAATGCTTTCGGGGTGTATGCCATCACCCCTAAGGAAAGGATTTGGATGAAATGAGGATAAGCAGGTGCAAATTATGGGGAGAGAGAGCTCGATATGAAAGAAGCCTTCGTTCCCACAGTGGAAGGTTCAGCTGTAGGAAATAGTGTGTTCTCCATCACGGGCGCTCTTCAAACTAAGAATGCCATGAAGGGGTTTTAAGCATCAGATCAGGGATAATTAAGTAACCCACAGGTTCCATAATCTGGTGCCATATGGTTTTCTCTTCTTCTGCATGGGTTACAGATAAGGCCAACTTCGCAAAGCATCCGCCAGTGGCTGTCCTGCCTCTCGGAACAGGAAATGACCTGGCCCGCTGTCTCCGCTGGGGAGGAGGTGAGTCCGCATGCCAGGGGCACTGCCCTGGGGGGCAGGCACACCAGTCTCCAGCGATGCTCTGCAGGACCAGGCTGGACTTCCCTTTTATGAATTACATTCCAGAGTCTTATCTACTTGCTTTGATGAATTACATTCCAGAGTCCTATCTACTCCATGACCATTCATTCCCGTGCCCTCCCAATCTTGCTATTTCCTATGATCCTGAAACTAGCAGCCTAGAGCCTACCTACCCCAGCAGAACATAGCACTAGGGTAGTCTCTCTCTCCCCCCACAGTGCTCACTCTAGGAGGGGCTCACTTAGGTGTTTTCTGAATAAAATTCTCTCCTCTCCAACTTACTGCTCTTTTTCTGAATTAGGACTCAGAGTACAAACTGAAAAGCTACACTGCCAGGTAGTAGAGGCATCCAAGCCATCATAGGCCCCCATGGCCATTGGCCCTCATGTTGAAATCCCCCTGTGGGGGATCTCCCAGTGGTGACCAGCTTACAGGACAAGGGGCAGGAGGTAAGGAGAGCTCTGCAAACTGCAACTGCTCCCATGGAGCTGGGAATGCTCCAGAGAGTAGAAGAGGTCGGGGCAGCACATGGAAGGGACAGAGAAGTCTGGCAGGCAGAACTGGGATGGGATTCCAGATGGCTGATCGATTCAGAGAAGATTCAAGACCAGCTCAGGCAGTGGTCAGTATTCAGAGATGGGTTCATGCCTGGTGGCAAGAGCGGAGGGAGCAGGAGCCAGCCCCAGAAGGAAGCTGGCAGGAACAGATGTCCTTGGCCCCACACTGATGCTAGGGAAGCACCCTGTGTTCAAGAGGAACAAGCAGAGTGCAGCCCCATGCGCTGCGCATCTAGGAAGCATGGCTGGGCACGAGTTTCATGCAGGAAGCCCAGGTCTGTGCTCCCAGAGAGCCTCAAGGCTCTCAGCTACACAGTTGCTACCACTGCTATCTTGCGAGGCATCCCCAAGGAGCTGACCAGACTAACAACTCGAAAGTACTCTTCAAGGTTGCCCTAAAGGTAAGCAGGAACGTGGGAGTGTTGTCGGAAAGAAAAGACGGTCTCTCCCACTAACCTCTCATGGCTTACGGTTCACTTTCTGTGCTGCTCTTCTGTTGCTGCATAACAAATTATCATAAATGTCGAGGCTTATGACATCCATTTGTTCGCTCACAGTCCTGTCGCGCAGGAGGCCTGAAACAGTGTGACTGGGTTCTCCGCTCTGGGCCTCACAGCCTGAAATGAGGATGTTGGACAGGCTGTGCTCTTCTCTGTGCTCTTCTCTGGAGTCTCTGGAGGCAGAATTTGCTACGACGCTCATTCAGCTTGTTGGCAAAATTCAGGCCTTTGTGGTTTTGGGCCGGAAGTCCCTGTTTCCTCGCTGGGACCACTGTCAAATCCTCGAGCCTTCCTTTTTCCTTGACAGATGGATCCCTCCATCTTCAAAGCCAGCAGTAGAGAATCTCCCTCACCTGAAATCCCTCTCAAGCTTTGAATTTAATTCTTAAGGAAAAGCCCAGTCCTTTCCAAGGACTCAGCCGATTAGGTCAGATCCACTCAGATGACCGCCCTTGCTTAAAGTCAGCTGTGCCATATAGTATAGCCAGTCATGACAGTGATGGGGCTATCTTATTTAGAAGTCCTGGGAATTGCAGGGTGTATGCCCCCGGGGGTTGGGGCACGGATAGTGAGACCATCCTAAAATGCCGCCTACCACACTGTCCATCTCCGACATGACACAGTCCTGGAACGGATCTTTTGTTCCGTGGCATGGAACTTTCGAGCCACCCAGCCCACCAATTCTCTAGGGCTTGCTTTGGCTACATAGGCCTGCTCACCTTTGGCCAGCCCCCAACCCTATCTCCCACTACTTTGGCTTCCAAGTCTCCCAGCTTTTTTCTGATTACACCCTAATGTCCTCTCCTTCTCCATGGCTCAGGGAACGTAAGTGTCTGTGGCCCCCAAGACACACTGGGGTGTCTTGTGGTCACAGATGCCCACAGAGTTCCTGTCCCCAATAGCTGACTATACATCAGAAACAACTTAGCCTTTCTGCCTTGAGGTCAAATGTAATGCCGTGTTCCACAGGTTATGAAGGGGGCAGCTTGACAAAAATCCTGAAGGACATCGAGCAGAGCCCCTTGGTGATGCTAGACCGCTGGCATCTGGAAGTCATCCCTAGAGAGGAGGTGGAGAATGGGGACCAGGTCCCGTACAACATCATGAACAACTATTTCTCCATTGGTGTGGTGAGTTGGTCAAGGATTGCCTTTCTGCATGGAAGAGAAATGTCTGGGTGGGCAGAAAAGTTCTGGTCCTTCATTGTCCCCCCCCCCCCCCCGGGTCCCTACTCTTCACCTCTCCCAGCTGTCCCCAGTCTTGACTTGGGTCCGAGCATCCTTGCATCTGGCCTGGGCACGGCCATCCTGAATGTACCCAACCCTGACCCTAGGTTATGGAGCAAATTCCTTCCCCTATAATTTTAACTAACACAAGAAAATAAGAATTTTTTTTAAAAAACCGATTTCCCCTTTGGGTAATTTGAAACAGTTTAAAAGAAGTAACACCAAGAAATAACCACAGGGCAAAGTCAGGAAAAGACTCTCATGTGAGCTTCCAGAGTTGAGAATTCCTATCCTCCGAGGAGGGCCCCTCCGTGTCTGAGGGTTCTAAGCCAGCTAAGTTAGCTGTCAGAACTCCTTGTCTCCTGTTCTCTCCCCTCCTGTCAGCTGAATTCCCTACAATCCAGGTGTTCATGAACCTCTGGGGGTGTCTCCTCCCAGCTGACCCCTTAGCTGAGCGCCATGCTCATCAGTGGTGCTTCCACAGCCTTCTTCATTCACTTCATCAGTGTACTCTCTGTATTTGATTGAAGAGATTGGTTCACTGTGCCCATTTAACACCCCCAACACACACACACTCATCACACACCCAACACACATATCCTCTACACACATATACCCAACACACACACATATAACACACACCCTTAACACATACCTCTACACACATATATCCAACACACAACACAGACACACACAAAGCACAAGGACAGTGCCACATTCCTGTTTCTTCCTCCAGGCCCCAGCACATTGAGCATAACTCAGTTTTACTGAACTCAGCTTCTGATCCAAAGAGGACTGTGTGGACACTCTCTCAAACTGTTGAGAATGGAATCAGGGAGAAAAGAGATCCATCCACTCCATAGATAGAGCTGGGGTTCAGGAGGGGGATGCAACAAAGGCACTAGCATTTATTGAGCATCAACTGTGTGCTCTCCACTATGCTAGACCTTACATATTGCAGTCTTGTAGGAATCATTGTCCCCACAGTCTCCATTTTATAGACAGGACCTCAGGACCCTTGATGAGTGAGGGCAGGAACTGAAGACACAGACACACTGTGCCTTACAGTCTTTCCTCTCTGTTTCCCTGTCTTTAGAATTATGCTGTCCAGTTTCAGATCCATAGGAGTCCCTGCAAACCAACCATCCAGACCCAGATTGTGTGATAGCTGCTCTTGTCAACCATCCTCACCTGTGCCTCTTTTGAAAAATTTGGTGACTTAAAAAGAAAAATGAAATAGGAGGGGAATTGATAGGTAGCTTAAGGGAAGAGCCGGTTTGAGGAAAGGTGGTTTTTTAACAAAAAGACTAGAGGAATATCTGGTGGCTCAGTCGGTTGGGTGTCCAACCCTGAGTTTCAATTCAGGTCATGATCTTGGGGTCGTAAGATCAAGCCCTGAGTCAGCTCCATACTCAGTGCAAAGTCTGCTTGAGACTCTCTCCTTCTTCCTCTCCCTCTGCCCCTCCCCGCTGTCCTTGCTCACATACACGCACTCTCTCTCTGAAACCAATAAAATCTTTAATAAAACCTTTAATAAGAAGACTAGAAGAAGAACCATGGAAGAGGGAAGGATGTTTTAAAATACCGTAAGTTTACAAAATTTAAAACTTACCATATTTGTAGGTATTTTCTTGATTCTTACAACAACATCAAAGGGTAGTATTCTCTCCATTTTGTAGGTGAGAAAACAAAGAGTCAGAAGGAGGGATTTGCCATCATTTTTCTGGCTCCTGAGCCAGCACTGTTTTTCTATTACTGCAGCAGAAGACAGAAGCATCGCTGAGCCAACAGTCAGGGTCTGACAGGATGGGGGATTAGACTAGCAGCATATTTAGGGTCCCTGTGCCTTATCTGGTTTATCCCCCCAGCTCACCTGGCCTCCACTAAGGGAGACCCCTCTCCCTAGCTTCTTCCAGCTGCCCCCCTCCAGAGGGGAGATAAACCATAGTATAGCTTGCTAGCATGTATTGAGTACCTGCTGTACACTAGACACAGGTGCCCTATTGGTAGGTATAGACCTTATCCTTTTGTATTTTGTCAGGAGGAACTGTAGCTCAGAACAGTACAGAGCCGGGTCTCAGCTGGTGAGGGGTGGAGCTGAGAACCACTAGTGTCCAGCTCCAGAAGCCCCTGAGCTGTGGACTCTGAGCCACATGGCCTCTGCACAGCCTCTCTGTCTTCAAATGCTTTCCTTCCTAGCAGCACTGATGGGGGGAGGGAAGAGGGAGGGAATCTCAACATTTAGTGTGTGATGGCTCACCTATGCCCTTTGTCAGAGATGCAAATTCCACCCCCATGACAGATCTTGGTTTGTATTCTGATTCAGTTGGTCTGGGAAAGGTCTGGGAGTTTGCACTTTTAACAGGCCTCTGAGATCATTCTGATGTGGATGACCCCAACCAATTCTTCAGCAAATGATAGCCCATCAGAACAGTAAAGAATGGTCAAAGGAGATGGTCCTACGCAGGAGCAGAAGCCAAAACTGAACTAGATGAAGGAGAAAAATGATAGAGAGGAGAGGATGAAGACCCTATAAGCAGCCAGAAGGAAGGGAGAGCTGATAGCAGGGCTGGGTGCCCTGTCTGGGAACTTCTGGATGGCAGCTTACAGCCATGGCTGCCTTCAGAGGCTTTGGCCCCACATCTTCTCTTTCTTGACACCCTCAGCTCTGGCTGCCAGAACGTGATTCTTGTTACCTCTCGTCTGTCTCTACACAGTGCCATATGCAAAAAGTTTCACTCACTTTGCATTTCCTGACCAGATAGGTAAACACACCAAAAAGGAATAAACAGCCTCACCTTACACAGACCATACCCAAGAGCTGGGATGATCGTGGTTTTAATTCATGCGCGCAAATGTGCAGGTAGGAAGGAAGTTGGGGGACAGGAGGAAGTAAAGGAGACCACCTCATTGTCCCCCAAGGAAAGGCATCCAAACATTCTCCATCACACTTAGTGGTCAGGGTGTTTCTGTACCTGGAGCTGACTTTGAATAATCCAATCTGTTCATCTTTCAACTTAGAACTTCACAATATCTTTCGCATGATTTTTTTCATACACCTTTCACTTGTGCGTGTTTAATATTTTATTGCAAAGCAGTGAGGAACCAGGACAGGTTTTTATCTCCTCGGTGTACCCTTAGCCTTCTCTCAATAAAAATGTTTGCAGGGTTTGTATGCTCGCTCTTTAAAAGTTGGAAAGGGAAATTCTTGAGAAAACAAGTAGTCAATACGCAACTCTCACAGAATCTGGGGCTGACATTTGCAGAAGCTCTTCCTCCCTATTTGACCTCCCAGACTTTGTAAGAGGAGAAGTAGGTATGTAAACCAACCAACAGTTTTACTTCCTTGGGATAATTAGAGTCAGACTCCTTTGGCAAAGAGAGTCTTGCAAAGTCTTTGCCTCTTTTTTGGAAGGACCTGGACTATCTTACTGATGTCAGATGTCCGTGGCCTTTCGCATGTATGAAGGTGATGACAGGGACTGCTGCTGTGGTGGCGCTTGGTGGTAACGCGTTTGCCCTGACAAGTTCACCTGGTCCCCTTGGTGCCAGCAGCACCCATGTAATACATGGAGGGATAAACAGGGCAGACCCTCCTGGCCCACTCAGAGAGTGACTGTGGCCCTGCTGTTACCACATTTCCATCACCTACATACATGCTGGCCCTCCACCACTGAAGAGTTGAGAGTTGGCCTTCTCAGTGCCCTATTGGCAGGAGATTTTAAACATAGTCATTCAGGCTGCTACTTCCTCTGGCTTCTCTGGCCTCCTTGTCCCTGCTCTTTATTTTTGGATTTGCAGAAATGTCAGGATGGCCAGGTATCAGTGACAGGAAGTTTGGGACCATGAAATAATTTCTGGGGTATGTGTAACTCCAAATGCCTCAAAGGCTCTGCTTTCACTGAGCCTCCACAGGAGGAGTGAACAGCTAATCCCTTGATTCAATGAAATCTATTTCTGATACTAGGGGAACCCAGGGGCCAGGGAGAGGCCACAGTCACATTAAGCTGCACACCATTCTCCACCTTCTGATTGTACTTCTCAGGCTTTTCCAGCTAAGTGTCCACGGTGATGAGCCCCCTACTGATAGGGAATTTACCAAAAAGTTAACCATTTTCGCTGCAACTTTTTGGATGCCCTCTGGGTCAAGTTCTTGTCTGTCACCTGTGAAAACCATGGAGGCCCTAAGACAATGGAACTCACTGAGTAGTGTCTGGGAAAAGGGGTCTACATCTCTTTTTCATCCTCCAACCTGTCATAATGTTTCAGAAAAATCCAAATTCCAAATGATCTGTTTTATTGTCTCCTTTGTCTTTTTACCTCCATAAGTTGGTAACATGGCTTAGACCTGCCTTGTCCAATATGGTAGCCATTAGCCACATGTAGCGATTGTGTACTTGCAATGGGACTAGTCTAAATTGAGAGATGCTGTTAAGTATAAAATATACACCAAATTTCAAAAATGTAGTATAAAAGGATTGTAAACATCACAATAATTTTTATATTAACTCCATGCTATAGCAATAATATTTGTCAATGAAAATATATTATTCAAGTTAATCTCACTTTTTTTCCTTTCCCTTTTTTAAATGTGGCTACTAGAAAATTTTAAATTTATTTCCATTGGACAGCACAGGCCTAGACATACAAAAAGCTCAGAGTCCAAATAACAGCTGCTTATATTTGGAAGGGACACAAAAATCTTTTGGACTTCTAGTTTTAATTCAGGAAAGAGCAGCCCATCATCTCCTCTGTTCCTCACATCACACAGAAGGGCCCCGGAGAGTGAGGCCTTCAGAAATGTCATCACTTCCAAGGCTTTGCAATTCCCATCTCTATCCCCCTGCACCTTCAAAATGGAAGTCTTATTTTGCTGTAATTATTACCAAGAAAGGGTTTGAACTGTCGCAGCACTGGATTCGAGAATTTAAAGAAATTACTGTTGAATGTAAAATACACCCAGCTCAGTGCCTGACACAGAGCTCAATGGAGGGCGAAGATGAATCTAGACTCTTTTGAATCCCCAGGTAGAGAACTGTGGTCAGAGTTGAAGTATTTATCAGCATCGCCTTTTCAAGACCAAACAGCAAAGGACCTGCTCAGCTCTCCCTTGCTACTTTATGTATTTGTGGGGAGATTACATTGGAACCCCATGCTTAACTAGCAATATTGTAAAGGCTGGTCTTTGTGAAAAGAAGCTTGGCAAAACCTAGTTTAAAAAAACAACAACGAGGATAATCAGAACTGTATGGAGGGAGGGAGCCTGTGCCCATAGCCCCGAAAATAAGAAAACCAGGAGCCAGTCACAACAGTCCTGGGGGTGGGGGGAGGTCGCAAAGCATAAATCATGCCAGGCAACATGTGATGGCTTTTCGCTCTCCTCCTCTTTCTTTCTTTTCTTTTCTCCTGACAGAAGAAAATTAGTGCTTCCAAGGAACACAAGTAGATGGAATGTTTTCTTGAATTCTAGAGAAGCATTTGACAGATGTCACATGAATCTTTTTCAGAGTGTTCACTGAAACTTGCTCAGAGTGAGGGAGGGAAAATGAAGGCCTGCTGCCTGGAGAAGCCACCCGGGGTGAGGCCTCGGGGAGATGCTGCAAGTCTCCCACCATGTGTCCACAGGGGGCCCTGACCAAGACCTTCAACTCTCCATGTGTCTTAAAGAAAAAACAAAACAATCAATAACTAGAATTTAAATGTCAAATTCCCAAAAGGCTATTTCAGCAAGGAGTGTTCGCCAATCACAAAAAAAGCTCATAGCCTCGGCTTGCCTCTGCAGTGGACTGCTCGCTGGGTTTGCTCCTCTGCCAAGTTCAAGTATGATAGAAGCCCCCCTTTGCTCCCTAACTTGCACCTGGACTTTCTGTCTCCCACCATTACCCTGGTTTTACTCCCATACACAGCACATGCTCAATAAAAGCTGCTCCACTGAACTCTACCTCCTAATGTTAAAAAAGTAATAATGATAACATTCAGAAAATTTCTTTTGTGAGTCCATACCGAGAAACAGAATTAATAAGCATTCACTGAGATGGAATGTCAGTTCTCTCTTAGCCAAATAGTCTAGTAAATGAGTTTCTGTAGCTTTTTTCCTGCATATTTCTGACTCAGCTCCCTTGTTTCTGTGTCATCTCCCCCCATCCCCGGCCCCCCCAGCCCAATTCTCCTGTTTATTTCTAAAACCCACCACCTGCACCCAACGTGCTGACATGAGGCCTGAGCAGTGAAGGGACGCAATTCGTTCTTCTGCTGGAAAATGAGACCATTAATGAGGGTGAAAGACCAAGTGTGAGGAGGAAAGATGAGTAGATGAGCTCAGTGTTAGGTCTGAAGCTCAGAGATGATTCTAGAGATCAACATTATAGAGACATTACACACTAGGAGTAAGTATGAGAACTCGAGATGGTCCATGACATGGAGTGTAGGCTGCAGATGGGACTCAGGGCGGAGAAGTTCTGGTCAGAGGATGCAAAACTCAGAAGCATGGTGTCCTGGAAGCCTTCCCAATCGTGAGTTCTGAGGAGCAGGTGGTCAATAGTGCAGCTAGGGGTGTGCAAATAAGAGGACAGCAGAGTGTCCATAGAAGGTGGCAGTGAGACTCTTCTTGACTTTGGGGAAAGTCCTTTCTGTGGAGATCAGGGAAAAGAAGCCAGGAGTTTAAATATATTTTTAATACCTACTAAGCATGTTATTCAATGCTACTAATAATTTCTATTGCTATGGATTATTAGAATTAATATATAACCGCATCTACCAAAGTCAGTGTTCTGGTTTTGACAGTGTAGCATAGTTACATAAGATGTTATTGGGGGAAGCTGGGTGAAAGGGATACAGGAACTCTCTGTACTATTTTTGCAACTTCTTGTGAGTCTTAAAATATTCCAAAATAAAAAGTATTTTTTTAAAAAAGAGTTAATATGGCAAGGCATTTCCAGAAATTCACACTCAGCCCCACGCACGGGCTTCTGTACTATAACTGCCCCCACACCCAGACACCCTCTCGCTCCTCAAAGGGCAGTGGCTTGTCCCCTTCATTCACCCTGAACTGTGGTCGAGAGTGAAAACTGCGAAGGGTGGACTGGTCTAGGCTCTACAATCTCTGTAGCCCCTGACCTTGGACCTAGTGTTGCCCCTTTGTGGGAGCCTCCCCTGTGACATGGATTCTCAAGGTCTGGGGGATTGCAGTGGGAGCCCGTGTGCTGCTTTTCTGTACGCACTGCATGGTCATGACCACTCATCAGGCGGCCGCTTTCTTCTCCTTCCCTTTCAGGATGCTTCCATCGCACACAGATTCCACGTGATGAGAGAGAAACACCCTGAAAAATTCAACAGCAGGTAAGAGTGCCATGAAGCTGCAGCCCCCCTCCAGCCCTGCACTGCCCTCCACCCCCCCACCCCCCCCAGCCAACCACACCGCAGCCTCCACCTGCTCTCACCCGAACGTTCTTGGCCCGGCCACCCAGGGACTTGGCTTTCCTGCCACGTTGCCGGAAGGAGGGTTTCCATTTCCAAGCAGAAAACGGTGTCAGAAACCTGCGGCAGCCTGGCCGCCTGTCCCCTCGCAGAGGATGCTGTGAAGAGGGAGGGACTGCGGGCGGGCAGGGAGGGCGCGCTGTGCCCGCCTGGAGGGGTGGGGACCTGCGCCTGGCTAGCTGGAACCCCCTCCTGGGGCTTGGCCGCTTTCTCCAGATGGAAAGCTGCTGCAGCCTCGGCCCCCTGGAATTTCTGTGGGGAGGAGCAGGCTGCATGGCAGGGGCCTCAGCCTCTCTGGAAGGGAGGGGGTGGCAGCAGGGGAGGAGGGGTGGAGGGGGTAGGCCGGGCCAGGAGGGCAGAGAGGGCGTCGCCTCTGTGTCCCCCCCCCAACAGCAGAGGGCAGCAGAGGGAGGCCCCTGCAGGGGCTGGGACACCAGGAGCCCCCCAAGTCCCAGCCTCAGCCCCTGTGTGAAGCCTGGACGTTAGGTCCAAAAACACGAGAGAGAAAACCAGATTTTTTGCAAGCAAAACTAAATCCTTCTTGCTGGTGGGAGGGAATATGCGAGAAGTGAGTTGTGACTGGCATATAGCTACCCCGGGACTGCTAAAATACCTTTCTCCATTCTTCTTTCCTTTTTTTTTTTTTTTCCCTTCTCTTTGATTTCCATCCCTTTTCCTCTGTGTTGTACCATTTCAAGATGACCATTGGATCCCACCCCACCCTCCAGCAGGTGGGGGGGAGGAATGCAGACTTAGCCTCAGGGAGTGACTTATATAGCCCATAGGATTCTCTTCAGAGCAGAGGTCCAGTATTGTCGGAAGACATTTATTTAAAGCCTCACACCCCCAAAGAGTGCCATCATTTTCATTCCTACTCCTTTCCCCTGACAATATCCACCACCCCTCACCGCCACCTAGGAGGTTAACAGGGGTAAAAAGTCCTATCGTAACATTCTTCAGCTTCAGGAAAAGCGATCTGAGATCTGTGGAATCTACTAGCTAAACTCATCTTCTTAGGGTGGGTCTTCTGTGCCAGGCATATTCCATCAGGCTCGCACACACAGCCCATGCACACTCACAAATCACTATTAACAGGTATGTGTTCACCCCCCACTCTTACTGTAATCAGCTGACCCTTCTTGTACATCCTTTGTCACTCTCACATACACGCTAAATTATTTCTTCTCTTCCACCCATTGTAGACCTTTTAGGCACTCTATTCACAGGGGGGCCCTTATGCATACTCATGCACACATACTTGTTAAGATGCCATATGCTTGTGAAATCCATAAGGGTTCTGCTCATTCATTCATTCAACACTAGCTTTTGAAAACATACTCTGTGCCAGGCACTGTTCTGTAGGTGTTTTGGACAGACATGTGTAGGGGCTCGCAGTCCGGTGGTGCAGACCAGAAGGGAGATATGCAGAGTGACTTGTGTTCAGTGGTACGAATCAAGCTGACTTATGGGAACACAAAGCAAGGACATGGAATTTGGTATGGAAGGGCTTCTATCTATAGAGATGCCGAGACATGGAAAACAAGTATGTATTTTTCAGGTTGACAAAAAGAGAAGGGCAGCCCAGAGAGAAGGAACCAACTATAAAAGGATAACAATGAGTGAGAGAAAGCAGGATGCTTGGGGAAGAGCAAGCCGTGCTGGTCTTTTGGCAGGGAAGAAGCAAAACCTCTATAGTAGGTAGAGAATGAGAAAGCAGAAGGAGGGAGAAATTTCTCCATATCCCAAAGATCAATAGACAGGTCAACATATGACATGAAGAGAGTAACTGTCAATTGTCCACATGATTAAATATAATTAGAAAGATACCTCCCTCGGTGAGAAGAAGAGTTGCAATTGTGCATTTCACGATGATCTGGTGACTGTTTTTCCTTCCACTTTCCTAGTTCTATTAATAAGACTATTCTGCAGTTCAGGGCCCACCCTTCCCCTGGTCGAGGTCAAGGTAGTAGGTCGCCTGGCATGACAGGCACACGGATTTGTGTGTAAATCTGGATTTACACACAAATCCGTGTGCCTGCAAGTAAGTGGAGACCTAGTGACATAGAAATGGGTCCTGTTTCACAAGGTCCTAGACCCCTTCCTAGTAAGAACTTTGAGTCCATGCTGCTTCCACCCTGCCTGCTTGCTCATGTTGAAAATACTCATGAGTGCCCAGTTTGTCCACTGAGAGGCAGGCGAGCAGCCATTTTTTTCCAGGCTTCCTTATTTAGCTTTGGAGATGGTTTTAAATAGGCAGGTGGTTGTTGCCATGGTTACACCATTACACCAACGGCTAAACTTAGGAAGGGCCACAAGGGATAGGAAGAAAGCTTGATACCCGGGATTTGGAAATGTAAACGATATTATTAAACAAGGCTTCGTTTTACTCGGCTGCACTTAGGTTTTCCAGAGAGTAGTCACTGCTTGGCTGGATGTTCTTACAGTGAAGGTGCCACACTGGGCCCTCTGGGGTAATTCTGAGGTTAAATCTAGGGAGTCGTAACTGTTTTGTTTTGCTTTGCTTTGAACAAGGGAGTGTAACTAATCAGGGCTAGAATTTATCAGGAAACTTGAATCTTTCACATCGCTCATTCAGTTTTCTGGGCTAGTCTAACAAGAATTCTTAACCTGAGGTACAAGGGCTGCAGAAACTCTGAGAACACCTTGAAATTGTATAGAAGACATTGACTATCTTTTTCTGGAGAGAAAGTCCATAACGATCAGAAGGCTCTTGCAGGGACCCAAAGCCCTCTCATAGTTAAAGGTCACAATTCTGAGGCCGCCTTGAATCCTAAAAGGAACCTTGGGGTTTGGTTGGGCTTTTAGGAAATTCTTCCTCCAGTGGCTTCTCTACACAGGTTGTTGCCAGAGAAGGTGATTGGTTGTTCGAAACTGAGTTCTGTTCCCTAGTGGAATAGCTTTGCTAATAGATTAAAAATCACACCCAAGAATGCAGGAACATGAGCCAAGTGTGATGGGCAAGGACAAAAAGGCCTTTAATGGCAGAGATAGGGCTATTTTGGGTACATTCTACTTCATAATCATTGACAGGCTAATAATTGCTAATTTAGAAATATTATGAAAAATTATCATCTTGTTGTTGGCATAAACAGCAGAAGACAGATTTAACTCAGCTGCGAGTCTAACATGTGTTAGAAGGTGTTCTAGGCTACAAGGATAAATAAGACCTGATTCCTGCCTTCAGGGAATTCACAGTCAAGCAAAGAAGGAAGAATAATCTTCAAATATTTTTTACAAAGTGATTTGCACATATGAGGGGGTTCCATTTTGTAGGTCATACAGCGTAAAAGAAGTTGGATAGTATAAGACACTTATTAATGGCTGTATCCCTACATCACTTATAAATGAATTGTTTAGAAATAATGTTACAAAGGAACCATCCTGAGAACTGTTATTTTTTGAGCTCTTACTAGGTGCCAGGGGATAAACTAGGTTCGTTAAATACATTATAGTTTCGAAATCTCAAGATCACTCTACAAGATAAATATTAGATAAAGGCGTTTTATAGATAAAGACGCTGAGGCTGCGAGAAGCCAAGTCACTTAACTGAAGTCATACATCTTTTCAAACACCAGAGCTGATATGATTCTAAGCTAGCTCCGAACTCCTCCAGAGTTCAAACTCAGTTTTCTGCCCCTGCTGTCTCCCATGGATTTCATTTATCAAATGCCTATTGTGTATCAAACACTCTGATGGGTACTACATACATGGGCCGCTGCAATGCTCACAATCACATGCAAGGGCAAGTGCTGCTGTCTCCATTTTGGAGATGAAAATATTGAGGCTAAGAAGAGTAGAGCTTTTATCAAGTCTACCCATCTTTATGGATTATCTCTGTGGGAAAATGCCTGCTGAGTTCCAAAGGGAGACCACAGGTACACTACCCACTCTTAACTTGTGTGGTATGACTCTTCTCCCTATCCCAGTGTCTAAGCACAGAGCAGGACCGAATTTATGATTTGTGCAATGTTAAAATGTAGGGCCCTTTGAACAAAACTATTAAGAATTTCAAGTCTACGACAGTAGAGCATTAATTAAACCAAGTACAGAGCCCTCCTAAGGGGGGCTCCTTGCATCTATGCATGTTTCTTCCATAAGCTGGCCCTGGCAAAGAGGAAGGAATTTATTTAAAAAAAAAAAAAAAAAAAAAACCTCACATTCGCCAGGGCTCGCGGGGGGAAGTTTGCAATAAAGATAAGATTATGGAGGAAAGAGGGCTTTAGCTCTGGAGGAGGGAAGGGATGATCAGTCCCTCAAACAGGCAGTCGTCAGTATTAGCAGATGAGCTGATGACACCACTGAAGTCTTCCAGCTAGCTAAGAACCAGTCCTCTGTGGAGTTTTTGGATTAACTCTCTGTGAAGAACTTTTTTAATATATGGAATATATACATGGAAGCTACCAAATTCCAAAGTCACTGTGGTTGAATGTCCAGAAAGAGAAGCCTAACTATGGAATTTTTTCGTTGTTGCTCAGAAACTCAGAGCACTTGAGGAATGTGTTATTCCAAACCTGTTGAGTGCCATCCACTTGAATATGTCCCTCAGCAGTTTAGGCTAAGGCAAGATACTTCCTGTTAGGCACTTCAAAGGGACCGAAACCGTACCTCATTCCTACCAAAAGCTGACCACCTTTCCCCAAAGCTCTTGGGTAATTAATAGACTCTGGAGTGTTAGCTTTCTTGGAATCAGGCCCGTGGAGTAATTGATGAGGGGTTCCCCCAGAAGCCCTAATGTAGCATGAGACCTTAAGAGGTTGGAAATACATCTTGCAAATAACTAAGCACTTAACAGTTATTTATAGAATGAGGCAGCAGGGTATAGTCTAAGTTGGCATTCAAAGTTGGCTCTGCCACTTACTAGCTGTGTGACCTTGGGCAAGTTACTTAATCTCTTTAATCCTTTGCTTCCTCCCCTGAAAATCCTGCAAGGTTGCTATAAGTATAATGAGATCATGTATAAGTTCATGGCACACGGTAGGCAATCAATAAACATCTGTTGTTGAGTGTTGCTGAATAACTAGCATGAGGAAAGCATTGCCTTAAATTGCCAGTGACAGGCTTTTCTGATAGAGTGGCTAGTGGGATTCAGTCATCATGAAGTCTTTGCTTTATTGGCATGGCCCTGGAACTGAAAAGTTGGAGGACAACTAAAAGTGGAAGCAACCACATCTGTGATACACTGAATCTATCTAAATCCCTCTCCGAAGGGGTGAGAGTATGGCATCAATTAGCCGGGATGGATTTGGATTCCATAGAACTGGAGCTACAGAGAAAATGCCCATTAAAGCCAGAGGCAGAGATCTGGGGTCTGAATACCTGAGATTCTAAGTCCAAATGCCAAGCCAAGGCTAGAGATAGCTGTCTGGGACCCCAGCTGACATGGTAGCAGGAGGAACAGGTAAGAGTGAGTAAGGTGGAGTCACAGGACAGGAGCCATGGGCTCAACGGATACCTAGGGGTTTACCAGCTGGAGGCAAGGAGTGTACTGTTGGTGGGTAGGGGGATGGTCAAGGTCAGTCAGACACAAAATGTAACGACTCTTCATTCATATTGACTCTACCCTCACCCACTGAGCACCTCTTCTCTTACTTTACTTAGATGAACACAGCAATGTTCTGTGGGAGGCAAAATAGAAGCCGGTAAAGCTCAAATCATACAATTCTGGAAATCAAAGGGCCTCCCCTCTTGAATGCCTGTACTATGTTCTGCAGTCACAAGCATAGACTTTATCACCATTTACATAAGATTTTCTTTGTTTTTTATAATCTAAAAATGAAACCATTCTAAGTTATTCTTTCCAGGAGCCCTTTGAGGTAGCCTAGTGTTACAGCCCAGACTGTTTGACTTTCCCAAAGCATAAAGATACAACAGCAGCAGACGAACGAAGCAGGGTTAAAATCCTCACCATTGGAGGTGTCATTCTGTGCCCTGAGTTGAGTTTTGCTCCTCCCTAATACTTGGCACCCTCGAGAGACCTGCCCTCAGTACCCAGAGGGTCCAAACTGTCTGCACCTGTTTCCCTCAATATATCAAACTATTTTTTCAAACATTTGGGATTCAGAAAAGCCCCAAATGAAGTTGATTGTGGCATTTCTATTTTTATTCTTACTCCTGTAGGTATTTAAAAAGGAAATGCA
This sequence comes from Vulpes lagopus, assembly GCF_018345385.1. NCBI lineage: Eukaryota > Metazoa > Chordata > Mammalia > Carnivora > Canidae > Vulpes > Vulpes lagopus. The sequence continues at coordinate 23,237,590 of NC_054840.1, forward strand.
AACCTCATGTTTTGTGTTCAAGTACCTTTGACTCTTCAAGTCAGTTCTGACAGAGCAGCCTACTTAATTACTGGAATGTTTATATACTAGCCCACACAAATGTTTATCTGCCACCCTCCCTACCCCTTCTTGGAAGAGATTCAGGGAGTTAAATGAATGAAATATGGGTTCATGTTTTTTTCACCAAACATTCATCATTATGCAACTGCATAAGTTCAGGGGTTTTTCTTGGCTGTCTTCTTTGTTTACAGTCAGCCCTTGATTATTTGCAGACACAAGGGAACAGCAACATGGATCATTTAGATTGAAAATTTTAGGAGGCTGTTACTAATATTTGTGTGCAGGTCTCTCTATCCTAAAGATTCATAGTATTTTAATAATATGATAAAATCACATTGACTTTTTTTTTTAAAGATTTATTTATTTGAGAAAGAGAGAGAGAGAGAGAGTGTGTGTGTGTGTGTGCGTGTAGGGGGGGCGGATAGAAGGAGAAGAGGAGAGAATCTCTGGCAGACTTAGCACTGAGCACAGAGCCAAATGCAGGGCTTGATCTTGTGACCCTGACATCATGACCTCAGCCAAAATTAGGAGTCGGGTGCTTAACCGACTGAGCCATCCAGGTGCTCCAAAATCACATTGGCTCTTGACATTTGCTTCATTTTCCTTCTGGCCCCCCAGTCCATTAGAACAGGTAGCACAGCTTCTCAGACTGGTACACACAAGGAGCCTATGATATCTCGAGGCTCCTTACAAAGTTGCTCGTTTGCCAAAACAGTTCCTTATTGTAGCTTAACAGGCCTTTTCTTCTAGCCCCTGCCAGACTAAAACAAGAAAGGTAGGATTCCTGTCGATAAAGAGTGGAATTAGTTTGTGATAATATCAAAAGGAACTTGGAAACAAGCTATATTTTCACATATTTAGGACAGATAATCCAGGGGCACCTGTGTGGCTCAGGGGTTGAGCATCTGCTTTTGGCTCAGGTCTCAGGGTGTGATCCCGGGGTCCTGGGATTGAGTCCTGCATCGGCTCCCCACAGGGAGCCTGCTTCTCCCTCTGCCTATGTCTCTGCCTCTCTCTGTGTCTCTCATGAATAAATAAATAAAACCTTTAAAAAAAAACCAGATAATCCAAAAATTATCAGTATTTACTGATTTTTAGAAATATTTCCGTCAAAGAGCTCAAGGTGTAATATATAATCAAGTTCAGAAGGGTTTAGGTCAGCATGATAAGCTCATGGAAGAAACTCAAAGTAAGGTTAAGAACTGGCTGGTCCTCAAATGGGTGTGACAGTGTGGATGCTTTCCAGAAGGAAGAGGTCAAGAAAGTGCTGGAATTTAATGTCTTCTTTTAAGGAAAAGACTGAATCAGGGATTGTTTCACCCAGAGAAGAAAAGACTTAGGGAGAAGTGATTACTGACCTCAAATATTTAAAAAGTATTTCTCATTAAGGAGGAATTAAGTAATTTGGTCTGACAAATCAATGAGGAAAATGGCTGGAAGGACCACTAAATACAGGACATCAGTTCTACTACTTAGAGCCATCTTAAGTATAGGGGGCTACTGATGAGAGCATTTTCAGATTTTAATATTCTGGCCGATGCTGGACAAACATCTGGGGCTCCAGTGAGGCCAGGTGCCCTAGGGTACAGGTGCTATCACCAGACAACCTGGATTCAAATGCTGGTGTTGTCATAACCACTTATATGTGACCTTAATCAAGTTACTTTTCTAAGCCTTAGTCTGCTCACCTATAAAATTGGGATATAATAACTTTTTTTTGTTTGTTTCCTATGGATGCTATAGCACATCACTACACTAATTTATTATATTGTAGTTCTGGAGGTCAGAAATCTGAAATAGGTCTCACTGGGTTAAAAATCAGCGTATCCTCAGGGCTGCATTCCTTTCTGGGGGCTCCAGGGGAAAATCCATTTCCTTACCTTTTCTTGCATCTAGAGGTTGTCTGGGGGCCCCTTCTTTCTTTAAAGCCAGCAATGGCCTATCGAGTCTTTCTCTACATGGCATCCGTCTCACAATCTCCTTCTGCCTCCCTCTTCCACTTAAATGGACCCTTGTGATTATACTGGACCCACTCAGATAATTCAGGATCATCTCCCTATCTCAAGGTCAGCTGACTGACCATTTCAATTCCACCTTCAACTTTAATTGCCTTTTGCCATATAAATGAACATATTCACAGCTTCCAAGCATTCGAACATGGACATTTTCAGGACATTATTCTCCCTACTACAAGTACCTTACCTAAGTACCATAGAATTATCTCGAATCTTCAATGAAGCAATGCATTCAAAGTGCTTAGTACAAAGGCTTGGCACATTGATATTAATTATTACTATTATTTTTAATATTTACATTATTACAAAGATAGATCCTACATCAAATAATAGTCATCTTAGGTGACTCAGAAGCCTTAAAAACACTAAGATATGGTGATGCTCTGAAAGGGATAGATAAATATCTATTGGTCATAGGACATGAGTCATCAATACAGCAATATACAATGTGCTTTTTTTTCCTCTTCATTTATCTTGATAAAATTTTTTCAATGCATTTATCATTATATAATTTAGTACTATATCATAAAGTATGATTACATAATACATTGAAATATCATTGTAAATGATTTGTAAAGTTCAGAAAAGTTAAAGAAGAGGGATGCCTGGGTTGCTCAATGGTTGAGCATAGACGTGATCCTGGGGTCCTGGGATGGAGTCCCACATTGGGCTCCCTGCATGGAGCCTGCATCTCCCTCTGCCTATGTCTCTGCCTCTCTCTATGTATTTCTCATGAATGAATAAATAAAATCTAAAAAAAAAAAAAGTTAAAGAAGAAACCAATCACACATAGTGCCATCACTCAGAAACACAGTATTACCTTTTTGATATATTTCAGCAGTTTACTTGATACACATATTTTTTTTTTAATTTTTTTTTTATTTATTTATGATAGGCACACAGTGAGAGAGAGAGAGGCAGAGACACAGGCAGAGGGAGAAGCAGGCTCCATGCACCGGAAGCCCGACGTGGGATTCAATCCCGGGTCTCCAGGATCGCGCCCTGGGCCAAAGGCAGGCGCCAAACCGCTGCGCCACCCAGGGATCCCTGATACACATATTTTTAAATATTTGTGATAATATGTTTTTATAAAAATATATGTACAATTTATTTAAAAACTTTTCTTTATACAAGTAATTAAGACTTATTGTGGACAATCATAGTATCCTCCAGGAAATAAACACTGTTAGATTTATAACATATTTAATAGCAGGGAAGCTGCTATTAAAACCTAGGTCTGACTCTGCAGTCTCCATTTATCCTGCTATACTTCCCTTCATCTCTCAATGCCCAGTTTGGTACTCCATGGCCAACGAAACACCCAAGAAAGAGACTAGGGAAGAACCACAGAGATAATTAATGGCCCCATGAGAAAACCTTAAATAAACCAAAATCTTTTGTTTTGTTTTGTTTTGTTTTGTTTTGTTTTGTTTTGTTTTGTTTTGTTGGAGAGGAGAAGCAGGGGCTGGGAACTAGTCCTCCCGTGTATGAAGGATTCACAACAGGAAATAGTAACCACACCTTACTCTTCATCTCAGCTCAGGAAAGAATGAGACGGGCAAATGTGCTTCTCTAGTGAGGAATTGCTGTTTTGGATGGGAGGAAGATTCTCCTGGCCTGGAGACCCATTAAAGGCTAAAATGAGTTATTGAGGGAAGTTGTAGAATATATTCCAAAGGTTTCTAAAAACAGAAGCCAGACTCATTCATCAGGGATGACAAACACATCATCTTCCCTGAGCCCAGAGGTAAGCGGATGGTGCACACCAAGTGACAGCCCTCTCCCTCCCACACAACAACCAACTGCAGTGCCCCATAAGAGACTTTACCTCCTGTGTTCCTCAGCTCCCTGCTGGTCCCCACGATGTCCCTTCCTGGAGATATCCTTAGCAGTGCCCTGGCCATCTTGATGCTCTTTCTTCTCAGGCCTTCAGTTTGGCAGCTGCCCATGTTTTTGTCCTGTTTCTGCCACATAAGGACTTGCTACCACAATCCTTGTCACATTTTATAAAATTTAAACTCACGTGGTTTGCCTTCGGGATCATTTATTATCATCTCCCCCCAAACGCCAATCTAGCCTTATCGTTGGCTTGTTCTGTTGGTCTCCTCTTCCCCACTCTACCCTTAACTCCTCAGTCTAGTACAGCATCGCCTTCCGGGGCCTGATCATCACCCATTGTTTCAAAATGCAGTCCAAGATATTCAAAACACTCCAACCCCAGCCTTGGCCTCCACTTTTTCTTACAATCCACCTACAAGGTTTTTGACACATCTTTTCCAACTTCGATTTTACCCTTTGTCTTCCCTAAGTCATTATTTTGATGCAAAACCGCTCTCACTCCACCTCATTCCTAAGCTTGATCACTCAGAGAAGTGAACCCTTCTTGGGATCCACTGACCTAAAAGCAAAAGAAGGTTGATTCCCAAGTATGTTCCCTCATTTGGCCAAAACATGTTGAGCATCTATTCTGTGTTAATATTGTGCTGGGGCCAAGGAAATCAGGATTACCACAGGCCCTACTTCTAGGAGCCCATGGTTCTAGTTGGGAAGATGAGCATATCCAGAATCTATCACCAACTGTATTCGTTTCCTAAGGCCACCTGTGTCTCTCTGTCCAAATTTCTCTTTTCTTATAAGGACACTAGTCATTGGATTTGGCCCACCCTCATCCGGTGTGACATCACCTTAGCTTGAGGACATCTGCAGAGACCCTATTTCCAAATACAGTTGCATTCACAAGTATGGGGCTAGGCCTTCAACATAGCTTCTTGGAAAACACAGTTTAACCAACCATACCTACCCTCCCTGAAGCCCTCACAAAAGAAGGAAATATAATATAATACGGTAGGCTTTGTCTTAACAAGGAGCCATGAATAGTGAGTGTGTTGTGGGAGCACCTAACTGAGAAAGTAGGATTAGACTTCAGAAAGAAAGTTGCATTTGAGCCTGAGAAAGAAATGGGAATGCCCCGAAGAAAGTAGGAGCCAGGTGTGGGAGAAGTAGGCTGGGCAAAGGGCAGACATGCTGGAGGACACTGGATGTGAAGAGAGAGGCAAATGGTTCTGAGGCGGCATGGGAAGGCAGGTGGGAGGCAGCCACAGCAGGATCTCCATGCTGTTCCCAGGAGTTGCCCTTTTCCTACAGGTGAGGGAGTGGACGGGGAGGTAGTCAATCAGCAGATATGTTTTGAACAGGTCAGTGAAGGAATGCATTGTCTTTAAAAATCTTTCCAGAGCCCAAATTTCAGGGCTTCTAGGAACACAGGGACCTTTATCCTGAAATGTATGGGTGTACAGGGTGTTAGGTCAGAGAGGGACCCAGAGGGACTGGAGAGGAGGTAACCCTCAGGAAGCCGGAAAGAGGGCTGTCAGGAGAGAACCAGCTCTGCTAACCTGGGGGAGTTCGTGCATATCAGGGCCAGAAAAACCGTGGAAACCAAGCACTGGGCTTTTTTCACAAGCCCGGAACTGTGAAGTGTGCTGTTTGATTGTGGAAGTAGAAATTCACATTGAACAAAATTCCACACGTCATTCTCTCTTCCTCACTACCACGATTTCATATTCTCTCATCCAGAAGTTGACTTAGGTGGTCTCTAAACTTAGCTTAACATGGTTTTTGCTTACTTGGTTTTTACGTCCAAAGGAAAGAGTATCAGAGTTAATTATCCCTCTGTTATTCTCTACTAATTAGAACTTTGGAGAATTATCGTCCTTCTGCATTAGGGGCATTTCTGTGATACACCAGAGCCCATCTTTATATTTAGAGCTGATGTGATTAGCATATGCAGTATGATATATTTTCCTTAAACTGTTCATACTTGCACATGTTTTATGAAAAAAGAGATTGAAAAACAATAGATATTCTCAAGAAAGATTCAAGCGACGATTAATTTTAATTCTTCACTTAAATCAACATTTACTCAAGAAAATGTTAATGGATTTGTTATTTGGCCAAAGATTTTGAAAGCAGCCTTTTGCTGTACTTATCAGGAAACTCAGTAACTCTCCTGTGAAATAAGTAAATTATCTCTCCAGAAACCCTGGGCAAATGGCTTTACAACTCCATATGTTAGGCTGTGTTTCCCTTTACATGAAATGTAGATACTAATCCCTGGGTTTTGCTGCATCCAAAAATCAGCGCCGAGTTTCAGCTTCCACTCCGCCTCTTTCTTACTCTCTGCCCTTGGGAAAGTTACTCACTTCTCTGATTCTTCATTTTCTGGTATGTAAAATGGAAATTACAGCTATCTCACAGGATGCTTATGAGAATGAGAGTGGATAAATGAGTGGAATTGAAATGTTTCAGATGTTGGTATGATACTATTGATTATTATGGGCATCTGTAAGAAGAACATGCAGTAGTATATAAGCAACTACATTGTATAGGCTCTCTCATTTAGACATATAGTGTTGTGATTCTTAACTGTACTAATAACTTGCAGACTCCAAGCTTTGGGCAGGCCTTTAGGTTTCCCCTCCCAATGTAAGCATCCTTCTGTAAACACCTCTCTGAGAGGGATCATCAAATCTCCACTTTGAAGATTATAGAGCTCTACTTTGAAGATTGTATGAGTGTTTAAATTTCTTTTTTCTTTTGGCCCTGCCACTTCACCTTTCACTCAGAAAGCAGTTTCCCTATCTTCTAATGCTCTTCAATGAGAGAGGCTCTCTTCATTCCAAGAATGCACTTATACCCTCCAATTGCTAAAGCATCAGGGACTTACATAAATGCTGCACAGTCATGTTTATTGAGCCTACACTTAGATTGAAACTCCCCACTGTCTAGTAACAAGATGTTTTCTATTCTATTGAATGAAGGGTCCCTTTAATCTCAAAAGTGGACCTTTTTTGGAGAGTGTTCCAAAGTGCCAATCAAGCCAAGTACCCTACCTTGCCTTTGAACTCAGGGGGCTGAAAGTGTGTCTGTAATCTCCAGTTTGGGATTACCACAGGGCAAGAGGTGGTAGGAACATTGAGGGTAAATTAAAACCCCCAACCGTTAGTCTCAGTGAAGCTTTTATTGGAGCTATCAATACATTCCCATTAATTAGCATTCTCATTCATCAGGTTCTCCCTTTCCTCTTCCGTATTACCTTGTCCCTGAACTTGGGCAGGGAAAAGAATGGAGGGTGCTCATAATCAGGGTTTCTGCAGACATGTGCAGGGTTGGGGCAAAGAGAATCAAACAAGATGCACTCTGATTTGAGCTGATGGGCTGGTTCATGATTTGTACTTTTAATTTTGCTCTCCACCAAGCTAGAGATAACTATACTAAAGAAAAATGAAACAGTCAGCAATAAGCCAATGAGTTAGAAGAGATTTGAGGACTGGATAATCATTTGTCCTTTAATAATCAAGACTTGATAGCATAATGTTAGCATTCATAATAATCATCGTTTGTGCCAAGTGGAAAATTCGGGGGAAAGGTAAACATGAGCTTAAGCTACTTCTTCAGTAAAGGACAAGTTCGTTACTTAGTGTTCTGTGATCGCCAGTTGATAGCCTACCATGTTGTATCTGACCTGTAAACACAGGGTGACTGAAATTTTTTTTTTGTCTCAGAAGAAGTGGACTTGGGATGATATTCTATTTCTGTGTATATGATCAGTGCAATGCCAACAGCTTCAGTTCTTACTCTGACACAGCTGGTCAGCCCTTGATGTTAGACACCTATTAGGACTTGTGACTGAAAACACTGGCAGCTCAAATGGGAAGAATCAGATGGGGAAGGAGAGAGAGGAGACGCTTTTGAGGCAGGTGCTAGGAAAATTCCTAGGAGGGAACTACAAAGGTCTCTGTGAGGGATCCCAAATCCAAATGGCAGCAGAGGCTAGGTAGTTAATATAAGTGAGGTAAGTGAGAGGATGTGGGGTTCGGGGGGCGGGGGGGGGGGTGTGCTCTAGCAAACAGGAGAGCACCTGCCCTATGTCATGGGAACAGCCAGCACTCAGCTTGAGCCAATTGCTCCCATGATGGAGAGCAACCCAGTATTAACAGATCCCATTTCTCAAGAGAAGCTGGCTTCCAGGAGTGTATATAAAATCTTCCAATTTAAAAAACCATGGTGCAAGTCAAATAAACACAATTCCAGGCCCCATAAGATCAGGCCTCCAAGTTGTCACATTGAAGACACTGGGAAATAGAACCTCAGGGATGTGATGGGGGTGCCAATTATTTATTTTTCTTACTTGACCTTGATCACAAATTTACTGGTACTGCCCAGGTAAACGGGTCTCCTAGCAGAGGAGTGAATGAATGGGCTTCAGGAAGCTTTAGAGATCTGTGTATTTGCATTGATGAAGGGTTTCTTGATGTCCTAAAAGAAATGATCTAAAAAGAAAACAAATTCAGAAGGTCAAGGGAACATAAAGCAAGGTCAGAGTCTCACGAATAAATAGATATAACATGGAAATAAAGAGGAAATGCCCCATCCCTGTTTGGGGAGAAAAATATAAAAGTCTGATACTGTATTCAAGGAGAACAGACATAGACCTTCTGGAGAAGAGAAAGCAGGTTTAGTGAGAGCCAGTGAAGGTAGCTTCTCAAGTTGTCCACTTCAGGCGTGTATCAAAGTAGCATTGGTTAAAGCGCATTCTATGGGAAGTTACAAGAAAACTCACAAGAGGAAATCATCAAATCCACTTGGGAAATCCCATGTTATGTATATTTCTTTTGGGTAGGATCTTTTAGAGCCTTTGGTATAGATTCTAAAATATCGAAACCATGCAAAAGCAAGATATTTAGTTTCTCAAATTTACTTGACCATAGAATTCGCCTACCCCAGAGCACCTTATGAAATCAGTATTTTGCTGAATTGACTTTGGTGAAAACCCCTGCACTAGAGACAAGAAAGGGGTGAGTATACATGCTCATATATAACCCCTCGACTATTTCTCCCTCCTGTGGGTGTGGGGGCAAGTAACACATCCAGAAGAATCCTCATGAGTATCTCTAGTGACTCTGATGCCTTGCATAGGAAACTAAGGGATGTGGGGCAGAGGTGATGCTCAAGTCTCTTCCTCTGCCATGAGTCATGATTTTAGAAGCAATAAGCATGTATGGGGAACACAGAGCTGCTCTGTAGCTGATCTGAGAATGACTATTCTTCTGGACCATGGATCTCAGTGCTGGAGTGACAGGCCCCTGGCAAGAAATCAGGAGCTTGTCACATAAACCAAGAGGAATATTTTTGGCCAGAGACTTGAAGACCAAACAGGAGAGCTTTAGAATGAGATTTAAAGGGGATAAAGTAGAATGTTCAAATGAAACTCTAAAATCACAGCCCACGGAGGGGCAGCAGGTGTGAGCTAGAAATAAGAAGCCTGGCAGAGGAGGTGCCAAGCAGTTCTCCCGAGGAACTGGCAGGGAGGAGCAGCGGGGTCACATCCACAGTGGCGACACGTTTGCCAACTGCACAGTGAGGGGGCAAAGTAAACGGGTTGGGTTTCTTAGGGGAGTGAACAAGACCTCCAAGACAGCGGAGATTTGGTGGGCTTGAACGCACAACCAGAACGCCGTGCTGGTGAGGGTGACAAGTTCACATGATCACAGTCCCTGCAGTGGGTGTTAGGAGTGCATACACAAGTATCAGAAGTCACAAACATCAGAGTGGAAGCAAAGCCGAGAGCATATGGATGAGATTTTCTAAAGGGCAAAATAGAAAGGATTTTGCTGGCAGTGTATACTCCAGTCTTCTCAGGCAGAGTGAGGCTCTGGCTGATGCTTTCCTAGTTAAGATTTTTAAAACTGGCACAGGAAGAAGATGGAATAGGGATGGGAAGGGGGTATTTATCCAGGCATCTGCCCCATCTCATGAATCGTTGGCTCGCCTTGCTAACAATTTCTTGACTTAAAAGGTAGAGGAAGCAAGGAGGGAACTAGTCTGTATTTAACTCTGACCAGGAGGTGTCCAGCTGGTTGGTGGTGTGGAAGGCATGGAAACTTAAGAAAAAGTAACCAGATCTTCGTGTAGTTTTATGATAGCAGAAGGAAGAGAGAGGACGCATACCTACGTTGCGCTCTGACTCGCCTTCCTGCCTCTGCTACTTCCCACTTCCCTCTGGCACCTCCAGTCCCATTCTGATAAGAACTCCAGCCCAGACTTCAGGGTCGCCAGCAGGGATCTGAGGGCATGAGAGTCGCCATGTCCCTTTCCCAAGGAAAGCAAAGATTCTCCAATCCAAAGTCAGCAAGAACGGTGCGCCGCTCATATTGCATGTTGGAACTCAGAATCCATGAAGCCACAAAGCCAGTTTTATACAGGGCAATGGAATTCTGTTGTGCCATTATTCGAGGGTATATCATAGAACCCATTCCCAATATTCCCAATAACCCTGCAAGGTACGTAATATCATCCCAACACAAGATAAAGAAACTAAGGCACAGAGACTCAATGACTTGCCCAAGACTTCATGGCAAGTAAGTGACTGAGCCGTGGCTGGAACCCATGCCTCTCTGGCTTCCAACTAGAGCAGCTCCAGCTCCACCAAGCTGTTCCCAAAGCTAGACACATAATGGGTTAATTGGCTTGTATAGGTTAGCCTGGGAACCCAACCTCAACATAACATTGTTTCTATGGGGAAATGTGCTCAGAGTGACAAACAACTGGCTTAACCAGGAACTTTTGTAACCTGACCTATCATAAATCTGGCACAGCTCATGTTCAGAAAGGCTTTTTGTGGGAGAGAGAAAAGAGAGCAGGCTCATTCATCACGTCAGATACTATGATACCATTCCTGTCTAGCTTTGCATTTTGAAGGAACTACAGTCTCAAATGCATCTATAGACTAACCCTCGGCGTGTAGATGTGAGAAGCACGTGAGGGGGACCCTTGGGCTTGTAAAACACCCAGTGCAGTTACAGCACACAATAAACATTGGGTAAGTGGGGACTGGGATGATTCTCAACAGCTGGAGGGTGAGCTGGAGACAAAAAGAGTGCAGAGGGAAGGCAAAGCTCTGCTGTCTCTCTCAGAAGTCCACCTGGCAATCAAGGTAGGGTGTGAGTGTAGACCTGCTTCTGGGGTTGCCTCTACTCACCCAGATGGTTTCTAGTTTCTAGTCTTCGTTGGTCAGGACCCAGGAAGCAGCCTTCCTGGACACGAGCTCAGTTGCAGCCAGGTGGCCTGCCTTACTTAGTTTCTAGGCATTTGGGACTTGTTCTAATCAGCCATCTTGCCCACCTGGGCCTTAACTGTCCTCACCTGCCTTCAAAGACCAGCCTCCCGGGCTGATGGATGTGTGAATGCTGGTAAAGCATAGTCCAGAATCAAAAACGGTACCCAACGGGGCTGCCCGGCTGGCTCACTTGGTAAAGAATGTGACTCTTGACCTCAGGGTGGTGAGTTCAAGTCCCACATTGGGCATCCTACTTAGAATATTTAAAAAAAAGATACACAACAGCTAAGCAATCATTACAGAACCTTAAAGACACACATCCCCCACCTGCCTTTGCCTCTTTTCTTCCAGGTGTAGGATTTCTTCTTGTCCTGGTATTTGACTTTGCTCCCTGAGAACTAGGAGAGCAAGCTTACTCAGAGCCCTCTAGCATCAGCCAAATCGGCCTGAGGGGGATTTTCATTCCATGAATAAATCTTCAAAGGAAGAAAAGATTGCTAAAAGCAGCCAAATTCTGTGAGATTTTTAAATTTTTATTTTATTTTATTTTATTTTTGGATGGGGGAAGGGAGCGATTTTCTCTTGGCAAGGACAGATACTGACTGGAAAAACACTCCAGACACTCAGGCCCTCAGGAGAGGAAAACCCTAGCTGCCTCACCAGCTGTCACTCCTGAGGGTCACCCCCAAAGTGGCAGGACCATGTGGTGGCATTCACATCACTGCGGCAGTTCTCAGGTTGGGCTGTGGGCCTTCGAGAGACCCTGTCACCTCAGAGAGGCCACATCTGTGACTGTGCTTAGTAGCAGAGTATTAGAGAAGCCTCCCTGTTTTGGCCCGTGTGTGTGCCTGCACACACACACACACACACACACACACACACACACACACGTGTCCTCGGATGCTACAGAGAGGGAGGATCACATTTCAGACTTTGGCAGGCTTCTTGCTGGAGTCCTGCCCTTAGGAGGAGATTTTGTCAGGTGCCAGACAGAAATGGGGAGAGCTTACCAAAGGAGAATATGTCCGTAGTCCACAGAAACAAACTGTCTTGCGGGAAACAGAAGGGTCATTGTTCAGAGGGGGCAGGTTCTCTGGACCCCAGTCTCCATCGAAGCAGTGGAAGGAGTGCCAAGTGGGTTTGGCTCTTTGTTTCCTTGGGAGAAGAGTGGAGACCAGAGGCCAATAAGGAGCCCCAGACCACAGGCTCTGTGGAGAAGAGTGCCACAGCGCCCTGAGCAACCAGAGCCAGCCAACCTAGGGCTGCAATCTCTAAGTTGTGACAAAGCCAGCCCACAAGCACATCTGAGGATGGCCAACAGTTTTGCAGTCCCTAGCTCCTGTGACTCTGGCTGACGTTTCCAATTCTCAGATACATCCTAGGCACAGCAACAGGAGCCAGGGCAGGTGGAAAGGTAAGGGACATGGACTAAAAGTTGGGAGCTGGGCCTTGGATTCCAGCCAGTGCATCACCAAGGACTGGTCTCAGCTTCTTAATCTGTACCATGAGAAGGCTGCTCTGGCTTAGAAGAAAACCACCTTCCAGAGCTGGTATGACTAGCAGTTCTGCATGTACCCTTTTACCATCAAATAGTGCACTATTTTTCATCATCCCTCATCACTCACCACCATGGGTGCCATATTAAATAAGATTTCTATCAGCCATAAAGCTGTTCTAAGAACTTGTTTCCCATTTTTTTAATTGCCCAACATCCATTTACTGTACAATCAGTGCCTCTGGTTACCAGGAGGTGACCAACCAATGTAATTGGTTTAATTCCATCCCATGGCAAAAAAAATTTAACCCACTAGTTAGCCTGTGCAGTCTTTATTACGAGTAAATGCACAAATACTGTTTCACATTAAGAGATGTTGACAGCAACTCATGGACTCCTTTCATACTTTGGAAGATTCCTGGGAACCTGTGATCTTCTGGCTGGGAATCCCCGGACCCCAAAGGCCCCTTAAGTGCAAACGATCTGTCATCTGTGATTTTACAGGTAATTTTTCACACATGAAAATGAGCTAAGAAGTTATTAAAGTTGTTATAACATAGGCTATTAAGAGGATTCCATATTGATATTGTAAAATACATGCTAGGTACGTTCTTGGCCTTTTTGTTTCCTTTAGCTCCTTCTTGAGGTCTTCCCTCTTGTTTTGTTCCCCACGTTTCCACCCACCCCCTCCTGGTCTCTGGTCTCCAGCCCTCCAATCTATTCACCGCCCCCCCCCTAGATTTTCCCCAGTGCCGTGAACACCAGTCTGTCTCCAGTATGGAAAACAGCCAGCAAATACCTTGCCCCTTAAAGCCGAAATACACTGAGCCAAGACAAATCTGTTGGCAGGACTAGTGGGCACAAGAGTCACACTCAGAGAACAAAAACAGCTATTTATAAAGCCTCCTTCCTGATTGCGGGGGGCTCACTTTCCCTTAAAGCAGAGGGGCCACTGCCCCCTCTTGGAAAAGATTCTTGCACCCATAGCTCCGTGCCTGAGGGTCATGGAGTGCCCATTCCAGCGAGCAGTGAGAACAGGGGACAGCATGCAGGGTGGATTAGATGTGGTGACAAGCTCTCTGATGGGCCAGGGCAGCTGGATGTGCAGGTGACACAGATGGCCTCTGCAGCACCTGTGAAGTGATGCTCATGGGCCCCTACAGGACTTAATATTCTGGCCTTAGAACCAAGCCCACCTGCCTCAGCCCGTTTTTTTTTTTAAACCTTTGATCTAAACTTCAGTTAACCCAACTATTTAACTCCCAGAGGCACTTGGGATTCAAACAATGTAAAATGTTAACAAAGTATTCTATTATTATTAACCTTCATCCTTCATATCACTTCAACTCCAGTTGTTTTTGCTTTCTGTGTTATCACATCCGTGTGATTTTGCTGGATTATTATTCACCTTAGTAAACTGGCACTAGTCTACTGTCTCCGGGAGTAGTAGCAACACCACCGCCAATAACTCAACAAACCTTAAAAGCATTAACTGAAACTCTTCGCTTTGTTTTTAATTGAGATGAAACTTATGAAAATTTATAATTAGTGTACCAAAGTAGCCTGTTGGCTAGCTATAATTTTCCCCAGATGTGTAGATTTTAGCCCTTTAAAAAATTGTATTTGGGGGCTCCTGGGTGGCTCAGTCAGTTGAATGTCCGACTCTTGGTTTTGGCTTAGGTCATGATCTCAGGATCCTGAGATTGAGCCCCACATCTGGCTCTGCACTGGGCGTGGAACTTCTTGAGATTCTTTCTCCCTCTCCATCTGCCCCTCCTGTCCCTCACTCTCCCACCCCCCCCCAAAAAGAAACAACAAAAAATGAATTTGTTGCTAACTCTAATAATCAGAGATATTACATAAAAACATATTTCTGGCTTTTCTTTAAAAGATGGCACTTCTGGCCGTAGTGGGGCCCACATCCTCTGCAGTGGCAGTGTGGAGCACACGACTCTCCCACCCTATCCTGTGTTGCATTATCTCGCATTGTTCAGGGAGCTTGGAGAAACCTTAGAAATCAGCTGTTCCATGGCCTTCTTTGTGATGAGGAAACTGAGGCCAGGACACCCTGCGTAAGTCATGGTGTCACATGCGCATGTGTATGAGAGCTAGGGCTACGAGGCAGGCCGATCTCCCGCCTGCTGGGCCAGCAGGCCCTCCACCACAGCAGTCCACCCCCTCCACACAGCACAGAACGCCATCTTGCGGGGAGCATCTGCTTGGCGAGGCTGACAAGAAGGCCTGATTGACCGACTGAGTCATGACCCACTCAGGGAACCTGATTATCAAAGTCCATACCACAAAGAGGAATACCATCACTTCAAGGGCTCCTATTTCTAGAAATAGCCGTAGTGTCCTCTTTGTAGCCTTCTAAGCCCAAAGAAATGTTTTCATGTTTTCACGACTTCAAAAGTCTATTGCCCTTAAAACTTCCTAGAATATCAGAAAAGGGCCATCAGAAGCTCCATGGCCTTTGTTGGTAAAAATGCCCAGCAGCTAGCTTGGTTTTAACTTGTGGACATTCTTGAAAATGAGCTATTCATAGGCTGTGGGGATGATGACTGAATCCAGCCCTAAATCGCTGACAAATACAAAAGAACATTTTTAATTAGTCTCATTTTGCCCTCATCTGTCAAATGAGAAGATCCAGCTCACTTGTGTGCAATCGATGTTATTTTCTTATAAAGCTGGGGGAAGTTAAGAAAACCCAGAAATAGACTCAGCCCACGGTGTCACTGCTGCTGTTTGCCGCTCCTCCATGTGACTGAAGTCCCTTGAGGAGCCCAGTGGGGGTCTTCTGCCTCAAGGATGGGCTCACCTGGGTAGTAGTTTCGAGCCTGACAGTGTATCTAGGAGTTTCGTGGACATGGAAACCTGCCCCAGGACAACTGGTTAAGGATTAGTCCTCTCCAGCTAAAAGGTGATTATGAGAAGGAAAGACATGGTGAGCCAAAAAAGAACTCTGGAAGAGAGACACAGAAAAAGAGCACTCCAGAAGTCACTAAAACATTGTTAGCTTTATTTTCTTCAAATACATTGGCTACCTGGGATAGACCCCTCACCCAACCCTACTCCTACCCCTAAAGGAATGAGTCTCCCAGTGATTGCATCTCCCAGTAACTAGAAAGAACAGTTAGTGAGTACTTGCCATGCATTAAATGCTGCTTGGTGCTCTGTATTTGCCGCAGCAGCTTCACAGCTTTGTGGGACAGAAAATAATATTCCTGGGCGCCTGGGTGGCTCCATGGGTTGCGTGTCAGACTCTTGGTTTCGGCTGAGGTCATGATCTCAGGGTTGTGGGTTGAGCCCCACATCAAGGCTCTGCGCTCAGCACAGAGTCTGCTTGTCCCTCTCCCACCCTCTTCCCCTTCCAAAATAAAATAAATAAAATCTTTTTTAAAAAAATTCCCATTTTGTAGAAGAAATGGAGCTTTAAAGAACTCCTATCACCACCTAGCCAGCTGGTGGCAGAACCATAGCCTCTCAGATCCCAAATGCCATGTTGTTGTACAACTGAAGGTGAAACACACAGACCCCAGTGCCGTAGGCAGCAGCAGCAGCAACCCTCCAACAAGGGCTAACCACGTGTCTGGGGAGCCGTCTTCAAAAGAGAAGAAACACAGGCGTTCAGGCTCTGGTTGGCAGGGTAGGGTAGGGGCTACGTCTCCCACTGCAAACTGTAGAGTATCATATGCTTTATAGACTTTTACCAAAGGCTTGGGAAAGGTGCTGGTGCTGGTCAAGGAAACGGTAAAAAGGGAAGGTGAGGCAGAGAAGAACACACTTGAATGTGTGAATTCTGTATTGGTAGCAACGGTACCTATTCGTCGACTTCTCCTGAGACTAAAAAGAGAGAATGTATGTAAAACGTTCAGCAGAGTACAAAATCAAGAGGCCAAAGTCTAGTTCCAGATCAACAAAAAATCTGTCAGCACTCCATGCTATACAGATTTGCTCTGGCAGTGTAGACAGAGCCTAGGAGTCCCGGCTACTGCTCCCCTGGTGTCTTGGTGTGCAGTGATGGTAGGCTGGGAGTTTGGCTTCCTTCCTGATGTGAAGGGGCTGCGAGAGGGGGCAGCCCAAAACCTGCATGGAGCCCTGCCTTAGATTCGCCTACCAGTGAAATCCTTGGCAACAACACCCCAACATATATAAAGAAAGGTTCTGTCTTATCTTCTCTTACATCACTTGGCTTGAAGCCAACCTCCACCTCATGGCCCACCATTAATGACTGACCTCAGTCGGGCAGGGTTCTGGGAACCATCTTTCCCTGAACCAGCTTTAGCCCCTTAGGGGTCCCTTCCTTTCTCTATCTCTGTCCCCATGGCCCCTGCCTTCATACATTCAAACATTTCGGTGGTTAGGACAGAGACAACCTAAAAATCCCCCCTCTATATTATCTCAAATAAAGGCTAGTGGCTTTTTTTTTTTTTTCTGATTAGCCACATAAGTGACCTTCTTCATTATGAAAAGAGTACTTTGATTACTGACAGGGCATCAGCAACATTCAATCAACAAACTTAATGTGTAGGGGATAAGGGCCTTCTGTGGACCAAGACCTATCTGTAGATGATTTCACGTGTCTCCTAAGCTGGTTTGTTTTCCAGCTTTCCCTGTTCTTTGTCCCTGTGTTGGGACACTGCCCCTGCCCCATTTCTGGGTGACCTGAGAGAAGGCAAAGTGCAGGGTGTCCTGGAAGCATCTGGCTTTACCAGGGACCATTCTGGTCTCCCTGACTCTCTGAGAGACTGGGTAGATTCAAAACCAGGAGGTTCCTGTGACAAATCCAATTCCAACTCCTCTTGAACTCCCCTGGTCACTGGGAGCTGGGAGGGCCTGACACTCTGCATCAGACAGTATCTCCTAGGACGCAAGGTAACCTGACACCCCAGGTCCTTGAATATATCCACTTAACAGCCTGGAGAAGGAGAACCACAACTCACAGTCTAGTGAGCACAGTAGGAACACAACAGCACCACACCACAGAGCACGCTAAGATCAGTGGCAGAGCAGCAAAGCCTACGCAGGGTTGGGCACCACTCTGCACTCACTGGCTTTGCAAACTTAGACAAGTTACTTATCCTCCCCAAGTCTCAGTTTCCTTATTTGTAGCAACAGTATCTACCTCGTAGGGTTCTTCTGAGACTTGAAAGAGAGAGCGTATGTAAAATGTTTCACGGCCATGGCTATAGGCCACAGAAATAGAACGTATTCACTTCTAACTAAAACGTCCCTGAGTTAGAAGAAGAAGTAAAAGCTCTTAAATGTTGGCTGCATAGTCCTCTGTGGGTCAAAGGTCAAATGTTAGTGTCTTGGTGAAGCTCTTAAAAGTGTGTAAGCTCTGTGGGGCCAGAGACTCTTACTCATCACCACCTCCAAGCCCTACACGGTGCCTGGCCCATAGGACGGCTTAGCAGATGTTCTATGGACAGATGCATGGATGCATGGACAGATAGGCCCCAACCCCAAAGTTCTATCCTTCAGTTACAAGGAGGACCACCACTAGAGAATTGATTTCCTGTGTCCCTCTCTCAGAGAATGGCGCCTGCCATTCTCATGCTACAACGAAACCTTGGGTGTTACCGCGATGACTCTTTCTTATTTGTTCCTCACAACCAACCAGCTCGTCAATTCCACCTCCTAAATTTTAGCTTGTGAATGGATTCTCTTCTCTGTAACTCTACTGTCACTACCTTCATTCGAGCCCCTCCCAGTTTGTTCTGGATTTCTACACCACCTCCAAACTACTCTCTAGGCCTCCAGTCTGTACCCACTCTCCACACTTGGGACAGAGTGATTTTCAAAAAGCACAGATTTTTATCAGGTCATTACTATCACCCCAACCCCTTACCTTCAGGTAAGGATGGTCATGATACACTATAGACTTAAAGATAAAACCCAAACACCTAAGTGTAACATCCCCAGCCTTTACAATCGTGCTCCTGTCTGCCTCTCCAGCCTTACCTGCCCGATCACCCACCTTGAATTCAGGACACCTGCAGCAAGTTTATGCTCTCTCTTGCCCTGTGCCATTGCCTGGGCTTCTTTATCTGCCTGAAATGCTCCACTTTCTCTGTTCCCTTTCACACTCTTCAGAACTCAACCCTGACATTCCCCACCCCTCACCCCCCAGGTTGCTTTCTCTGATTGCCCCTGGCCTCACTAAGAATTGGATATCCCTTCTCCTAGGTATCCTCAGTGCTTAGGGCTTAGCTCACAACTCTATGATCTTTTTCCTTGTCCATCCTTCCTCATGTGGTACTGTGTTTTGTTCTTCAGTTATACCTAGCACACCCCCATCTAGTTCCGGCACAATTAATTCCTTGAACTGAAATGCTTTGTCTCACACCAAACATACACTTTCTCAGAAGCATATTCCTAATCAACATCACATCTTTGGACAATTGTGTGACCAGTCAAGATAATTAGCCAAGGACTAGGGTGCGGTAATGATCTGGAAAAAGCTATTAGAACAAACATGTGGGGAACATATGTTTCTAACCACAAGTCAAGACACATGATTCAACAAATAGGATCACATATTTTCCTATACTAGAAACTTTTCACATTTAATGTCTATAGCCACCCAACCTGATCTGTCATTTTTGTCCTATGTCATCCAAATATGTCAACTCAAGACATTGAAATAATAACCAATATTTAAGTAGCTAACATTCTTGGTGAGCTGGCTTTGCAGCAAGCCTTATGTAAAGTGCTTTGCAAACGCCACGTTTAATCTTCTCACCCTTTGAAGCAGGACTTTGTATCAACTCCATTTTACAGATGAGGAAACTAAGGCTTAACACTTGCCAAAGATTACACAGGCAGCAACTTACCAGCAATGGATGAGTAGTCTGTTTGAGCCTCTCTGTCATTCTGTTGCACTGACCTAACCATGACCTCTTAACCTTATTAGATTATCAGAAGAGCCACTTCTGGACAAAAATAGCAGGTGGCTTCCGGAAATTTTTATTAAAACTCTAAATCTCCTGGCAATAACTTTCAAGTCATGATTCAGACCAGAAGTGATATTTGAAAATGGAATCACAATGCAGGTCTCTTGGCTATAGAGATGCTTTCGCTGCCAAAGAGGAATGCTCAACCTTGACATTTATGACGGTCTGTGTTTTTCCTGTCCCTGGGTCTTTTGCCATCATTGTCTATGGAGAGGCATTGACCCTCATTTTATCCTCCCTGAGGAATCCTCTCTGTCAGGTTTAATCAGTCCATTCTGTTCCTTGGATGTCACTTCATTGGTATCTAGAGGAATGTTTCTTAAAGTCACGACACCTGACCACCTGCGTAATGATCCCCTGGGCACTCCTGCCTCTTCCTGGGCCCTATCCCAAAATTATCGCAGACTCTCTACAGATCGAAGCCCAGGAAGGAAGATTTTAATCACATTCTCCAGGCAGTTCTTATGAATACTAATGTTTCAGAACCATACTTGTGGTCTCCACATCCTCACGGCACCAGGTGTGATCCCTGGACCAGCATCCGCAACTTGTTAAAAAACACAGAATTCTCAGGCCCCAGTCCTGAATGGCTGAATCAGAACCCGTATTTTAATGAAGTCCCCAGGTGATCGTATTCCCATTACTGTGCCTACAGAGAACCAGTGATCTAAAACAGTGTTTCCCAATATTTTTCACTTCAGGGCAGGTGTAGAAAACAAAAGCACTTTTTTGGCATACAGATGAGAGTCCCCACTATGACAGCAGGGCTCAGCCTGCCCCATGCCCCAACCTGGCTACCCCAAAGACTGAGGGGATGGACATTCCAGGCATGCCCTGTTGGAGCACACTAGTTAAGAAGCACCGGTCTGCTTAAAAGTATACCCGGTTCTGCTCATTTTCTTCATTAGGTATAACTCTTAAATTATAAATCCTAAATCTTACCTGTTCTTATTTTCCTCATTATTTATTATTTCTTTTCATACATACACAAAGTCAAAAAGGCGACTTTCCAGTCAAGTAGGTCTTAGAAACCATCATGCGATGGATGAACAGTCTCATCATCTTCACATTCCAGGCAGACTCTTTGAGAAATGCAGAGATAAAAGTTGCCTTTTGTTCTGAAGACTCATCTAATATGGCCCAAGGACTACTAGAAAGAAATAAGAGCCCTCTTCCCTCCAAAGAATGCTTTGTTCCTTCTAGTCCATGAATCTGAGGATGGAGGATCAGCAGTGCACAAGTTGGCTTCCCCTCTCCTGAAGAATGTGCCAAGAAAAATGTGATTTTGTTTAATCCTTCCTTAGCAAAATCTGCCAGCTTATAAACTGGACAGGTGTCCCTTCTCTTAGCCAGCCCCTCATAATGGGACAACAGTTGGGATGGAAGGAATGGGATACCATCAGACACACTTCTTGGTGAAACCATCTGATCAAAGTGACCAAGTGTCAGGAGACACCATCTGACTTTGCAAAGCCCCCAGCTACATGGGAGTCCCTTTCTTTTCCTCCCACTAAAGAAAATGTTGAAAACTTCTAAAGCTCAAAGTGGTGAGCTCTTACTTTGAAGCAAATGACCAGGCCTCCCCCTAAATGAAGTATTGCCATGACCTAAGCCAAATGCAATCAAAGAAGGGGTGTGTGGTGGGGGGAGCCTCTTGCTACCAAATAACTCACTTTTTTCTTCTCTTTCTACCTTGTCTGGCAAATCTGTCTCTCATTCTCTCCACTCTGCGTCCCTCAGGCAGAGCATAGAGCGGCACGTGTTTTGGCTGGTTTAGTGTGGAACTCTCTCTTCTCTGCCCCGAGACGATCTGTATCTCAAGTCTCAAAAGTCTGTCTCTTCTTCCCTTTGTACCCCAGCGATACCCAAGAGAGGCCTGTAGCTGAAGTTCCTGGGCATTATCAGTAGAAAGGACCACGATAGAGATGATGTCACTTGCCACCTCTGGTTGATTTTCATAGGACTCTTCCCTTGATCCAGATACAGGGGCCAGTGCACCTCTCCCCCCTGCTCTGTGTAGGAAGTTCAGAGCAGGTGGAGGTTCAGCCAAGTAGCCATGATGTCTAAGAAATGAATGGGTTTTTCTCTAAGTTCGTAGCCAGAACAGCCGGTGAAAAATTTCTACAGGTGATCGTCTGATTAAGAAGTGCTGAAAATATAGGAATGCAGGATGCTAAGGGCTCGGGCCTCACAGCCCCACTGGCATAGCTATTTTGCACGACCATTTCAAATACAGAATATTGAGTCAGCTCTCTGCTTCATTGTGCAGGATGAAAAATAAACTGTGGTATTTTGAATTTGGCACCTCGGAGACCTTTGCAGCTACCTGCAAGAAGCTCCATGACCACATAGAGTTGGAGGTAAGTCCCCAGGAGAGAATAAGGCTTCCCAGACCTTGGTTCTGCTCCTGGACTGTCACACACACCCTCAGGACATGTCTGCTGGGTCCTTAAGAGGGGATCCAGAGTGGAGTCCATTGGTTGTATCTCCATCCTGTTCCCAAACACCTCTGCAACCTCACTCTGATGGGGCTCCAGCTGCTGGACCTGCCTTTCTTGGCGCATCCGGGGAGTCCTTGGAGCTCTGGGCCTAGAGGTCCATTCCAGTCCTCAGCCCTGTCCCCACCACGACATTGCAATTCCCCCTTTCCTGAGAGGCAAAGACTTAGTTGGCGCCAGCGCAGGGAGACCAGCTGTTGGTGGGGAGAGGCAGCATCTCAGGGCTGGTAAAGGTCTGGGAGCTGACGGCCAAGAGGCAGATACCCCCCAGCTCACTCCACCTCTGCTGTCAAAGCTGCTCCAGGAGCCCACTCATAGGTACCCAGGGTCAGCTTTGTGGGTGTGCAACCTATACGGTTGCTCAGAGGGTCCTCGGGTTCCTGCTTGAAATTCTTGGTAGGTTTTAACAAAGGGCCCTGCCTTTTCATCTTGAACTGGGCCCCTCCAATTATGTAGCCGATCCCGTTGGCACACTTGTGTTTTCCTAACTCTTCCGGCACTTGTAGCAGCCTGCCTCACAGTTTGCCGGACGCTTCCTTCCCCTGGTTGATAAGCTGCCCTCTTCCTACCGCTCACCCCACTCCTGCCGGGTTCCCCCCAGAAGTCTCTTCGGCGCTCTGAGAAGCCGTCCTTGGTCTCTGGCCACCGGAGAGCCCTGCTGTCTATGCACCCCAGCCTGCGTCTGCTCTGCGGAGGCCTCAGGCCGCTGGTTCCCTTGCCCATACTTCTCAGCTACCACGCCACCTTCCCGTGGGACCCAGGCCTGTAGCCTTGTTTTCACTTGAGAAAAACAAGTGAAAGAGGCAGCCAAAGAGTTCAGCCAAGATGGGCTCCCCCTGGCCCACCAGCTTTGTCCCTAAGCCCACATTAGCAGTCAAGTGGGGCCTGGGCACCCCTTTGAGGAGGAACATTTGGCCTGAAGCAGTGTGGGAAAGCCCCGCCATCCCCTGTCGAAGGCAGCCTGTGTGCACAGGGAGTTTTCACAAACAAAACACAAAGCCAGAGATTCTGTGCTTCCATTTGACTCATCTGCCTGCCTCTCCCCTTTGGTTGCTGGGTTACCAACCCCAGGGTGGGAGGAGCCAGTCAGGGCTAATCCCTGGAACTTTTGCCCAGCTCTGTCTGAGGGTAGGAAGGCCCAGGAGCCAGGGCTGTGTGTTCCCGGGTGGGACCAGCTACACCTGGGAGAGGCCGGGGAGCTGGCCCACCTCTCTCTCTCCCTCTCTCTCTTTCTCTCTCATCTACTGCCTGGGAGCTGCAGTGAAGGCGGAGGGGGCTGAGCTTGGAAGCTGAACCAGGCCAGCAGAGATGTGTGTGCATTTTTCCTGTTGGCATGATCGTCTGGTGGGGTCTCTTTAAATATACCCCAAGTGAGGGACAGCCCTGGCCTATCCACTGCCAGCTGCAGGCGCACAGCAACTGCTTGTTCTCCTTGCAGCTGGCCTTGAAACTGCGCCCAGAATAGAGCAGCTCGGCTCCCCTGCGCCTGCCTCTGCAGCTCGCCCTCCCAACGGTTCCCTTTGGGTCTAGGACACAGGGCTCTTCCTCAACCCCAGAGGGGGCTAGTAGCTTCCTTGCATAAGACGCTGGGGACCTCTGTAGGGGGTGGGATTGTTCAAATTGAGGGTTGTAGGGGGCTTTAGGGAGCATTTCCTGTTTTCTTTATCTACCCATAATGAGTCTTTTTAGTACTTATTCATGAGGGTAGGGGGGTCATGTGCAGGCGGTTTCTAACAGCCTGCGGGATTGGAGCAGGCACCATTTTTGCATCCAGAGAGCAGTGAGTGGGTGGTCCGGTGCCTTGTGATCCAGAGAGGCAGATGGGGGTGAGGCATGGGAGGGACAGGGATTAGGAGGCCGCAGAGCACCACAGGTAGATGTGAGAGCATTAGGAGCCTCTAGAGAGCAGAGAGCAGTAGGAGAAGCTGGTGAAGGGAGCTACTAAAGGTGGCCGCTACACAAAACAGCCCAGGCCTTTGAGGACCAGCACACTCATCAGTTCGAGGTCAGTGACCCCGAGAATAACCCCATACAGGTATTTCTAGTACACATATCCTTTCCAAAGCCCTACCTCAGCTGATTGGGCAGTTACACAGTAATCCTGTGAGTGTGTTGGCCAGGTAGTGTTATCCCCATTTCCTGGAAAAGGAAGCTGAGACATAGTTTAGAAGGGTAAATGGAAGAGAAAAGTACAAAGGAGAGGAAAAAGTCAGGTGTGGTGACTGCCTACCATCATGTGTCCTCATATGACACAAGAATCCAGTGAGGCAAGTATCTTCACATTTTTTACGGAAACTGAGGCTCAGATGCATTAAGTAACTAGACCAAGATTCTCTCACTGGAAACTGCTAAGAGAAGATTTTGGTCTCCTGAAATGAGGTTAGCTTAGAACTCAACAGAGATTTACCTTGAAAGTGCTAGGAACTCTGAATTCTTTAGCAAGGATGCAGTTCCTTCCTGCTTTATTGAATGAGGGCCCCTGTGGTTCCCTCTCAGTGAAGGCAGCTAGGGGGGTCTGCTGAGAAATGTGTTAAAAGAACAGAAGACACTATTCCCCTAAAGGGCTCCTTTGGGAAAGGAATGGGTTCATGCTGGACCACAGGAAAGTGGTAGTTATGTCTTTAAAAGTTTACAAAAGGCTTTCCCGTGCAGCAGTTCATGTTGTTTTGATCCTCGGAACATCCAGGGCAGTTACTCACATCCTTACTTTATGGGTGAGGAAGCTGAGGTCGAGGGGTTCAGCAAATTGAGAAAGAGCACAAAGGTTAGAGGTTGAGGGGAACAGATAGCAAAGTCTGAATAGTTGCTGTGTGCGTCATGCTGGTGAAACTCTTGAGTGGTAAGATTAAAAGCTAACCTGAGATCATCCAGGGAAGCTCTCCATTAAAAGTCTCTCATAGGAAACACAGTCTATTTCTGAGGCCAGTGGCTTGTTGAGAAGAACCAGGAGACCTGGTCACTTGTCTGAGAGCTTACAGCCCCACTGACACGTACAACAGCTGGTTAATATAGCATCTTCACTTAACTAGTGCTAAGGAAATTGGATCCAGGGGTCCTGGGGAGCCACATGAGCCAGATCACTCTAGATGCTCTTTTGAGCTGCTCAGAGAGACTCAGGCAGGGGAGAAGGTAATTCTAGATCTCCTGCTCACCTGCAGAGACTCTGTGAGGGCAGGCACCATAAAAGGTGCCTGACCCAGGAACACAGGACCAGCAGGTGAGCCCTGTTCTGCAGTTAGGTCAAGTCTCGTGCTGAACAGGGTGTCTGGGCCTCAGTACTCTCATCCAAAAAATAGAAGGAAAAAAATTAAGTTAAATTAATTAAAATTTTCATATTTGGTTTTTGAAAAACTAGCAAAGGAGCCAAGTGCCTTGCAGAAGCTGCAAAGCAGCCCCAAGTGGCAGGTGTCACAATCAGCTTCCCAGAGCTGGCAAGGAGTTCCCCTGAAGTCTACAGCCTATGAATGGTCAGGCCAGGCTTCGAATCCAGATTTGCCCCCAAGCCCCAGAGTTTCGGGACAGTACTGGCACTTCAGTTTAGAATCTAGATTCTCAACTAGGTATGGGGCATATGTAATCTTTTATTCACATGCTTGTATTTAACATTTCAGATAGCATTAAAAGTAGGCATGAGATTTTTATGTTTATCCAAAAGAAAGCATAAAATAACATTGCACGTGCTCACTCTGGATGCTTCCTTCCCAGTAACACAGAGGAAAGCCTACGAAAGCTAGTGTTGTTCTGAAAAATGGATGCTCCGTAAATTATGGTTGACGCTAATTAAGAAGCTAGCAATGTCACCCACATAACTCTCATCATCCTTGGTCTAAGGCTTCTCGCAGGATCTCTTTGTCTCTGACTTCCCTTCCAAAGCTACCATTAAGGTTCATTTTAATCTGATTTCACCTGAATAAACAGATAGGGGCTGGGGTGAGGGAGGGACACAGTGAGTCACCTCCCCCACCCCAGGCCCAGAATAGCTTTGGAAAGGTTCTTAGACGTGATCAGAGTTAGGTGGAGCCAACCAGGCAGGCTTCGACTAGAGCACTGTATTTTACATACTGTGGAAATTTTTCATTTTACTGGCTAAAAATAAGAACTTCCAAAATTCCTTGATATTTTATCTACTTTAAAACAATGTTCACAAGGGGAGGCTAGTTGGCTCCACTAATATGAATTTCTGCATGGGGGAAAGTGAATCCAAATTTGGAAGCTGCTCAAAAAAATCTGTTATCCTGTATATTTTGGGAATCTGCACATCGGTTTTCCCCTCCCCCTCTCCCCATTTAATTGAGGAATTTTTTAAAAATACAACAAAGTCTCAAGAACAATATATCAAATACTCCTATTTCCCTCTCACTAAGAAATGATATTTGTCAATATTTGCTTTATTCCCTTCAAGTATTTCTTTTTATAGATTTCATTTATTTATTCATGAGCCACCCAGGCATCCCTATCTGTACTATTCTCTTCCTTTGATTAAAAAAAATACTTAAGGGATGCCTGAGTGGTTCAGTGGTTGAGCATCTGCCTTTGGCTCAGGTTGTGATCCCGGGTCCAGGGATCGAGTTCCACATGGGGCTCCCCGCAGGGAGCCTGCTTCTCTCTCTGCCTATGTCTCTGCCTCTCTATGTCACTCATGAATAAATAAATGAAATCTTTAAAAAAAAAAAAAAAAGAGAGAGAGAGAGTATAGATAGAACTGAGTTGCCCCACAATCCTTTTGTGCCCTGCAACCTGCCTTTTTCACTCACCATGATGTTCTCGGGATCTCTCCATGCTGATGCTGATAGAGCTAGTTCAGGACTTCATCACTCTTTGGTCTCCCCTACATTCAGCCCCATGGTGGTCAGGAGACACAGAAGTGGGAACTTCAGCCGCTGCCATGGAAATGCAAGTGGTGGCCATTTCACAGAACAGTTTAGCAATATACGCTGAACTGAAAACGCGTTTGTAGATCCTATGACCCAGTAGATTCTTTGCGACAGACCTAGAGAATTTCTCGAGTGCAGGCTCACAAGAAGGGACGCACGGAGGTGCAGTGCAGCATTTTGTTATTACAACAAAATGGAACCAACCCAACCGACTGTGTTATTCTAACACTTTAAGAAGACAGTGTGAGTGGAAGTACTAAATGCCACCGAATTCTACATTTTAAAATGGTTAATTCTGTTATGTGAATTTCATCTCAGTTTTTAAAAATTTACTTTTACAAAAGGGAGTGTGCCGGACACAGTGCTGGGGACCGTTGATCTTCCTTCCTCAAGATATGGGCCTTGTCTATGAGAATCCTAAATTCTTAAACTAACATTTAGCACAGCCATGTGCATGTAAAGACGTTAATAAATAATGCTTCAGATTATTTTAAGATTTGGGCGGATACCCTTAGCTACTTCAATCCAATCAAGTGCTGTTATTTTTTTCAAAAGAGAGAAATTGAGGACTTTACGGCTTAAGTAGCCTGGCCAAGTTCACCCAGCCAGAATAAGGCATTCTCTTGTTCTGCCTCAGTATAACCACCTGCAGTAGTGCACGCCCTTAAAATGGAAGGGGAAGAAATCTTCAAGTCCCGTGGCCTCTTCAGACCCTCAGACCTTCTCAGCTTGGGCAGGTACAGCCTTTCAGAGCTTGGAGTAATGAAGATGGGAACTGGCCAAACACTTAGCCCATCAACCCAGCCGCAAATCCAAGGAACATGGAATGAAAACAGCCTCCTGGGAAAGGGAGAGGTGAGAAGAGCATTCATAGGGGTTTTCAGTTCCTGGAAAATAAAAAGGTGGCAACCTGATTATGCATTAAAGCCTAGAGTCCAGGGAAGGCAGGAATGGGCCTTAGAGAGACATCCTCTTCCTCCGTCAAGGCCAGTGGTTCCATCACTGGAGCACCATCATCATGATGAGACCCCCGCACCAAAGCAGCTCTGGCCAGGTCACAATCCTCCCTGCCCATGGCCCAGCGCTCCCTGCTGGGCTCCCACCTCAGTTTCCTTCTCGCTCCCTCCTACTATGCAGGCTACTCATTTCCTGATTATAACAGTACCCCCAATTCATTGTAGAACACTTTAAACTATAGAGGGGCAGAGAGGAAAAGGAACCCATGATCTCAGCACTGCTCTAACACAGGCCTTATTTCAACCCCATAAAAAAAGACTATTAGCCCCTGTGTCTTTATTTTTTTTTAATTAATTTTTATTGGTGTTCAATTTACCAACATACAGAAAAACACCCAGTGCTCATCCCGTCAAGTGTCCACCTCAGTGCCCGTCACCCATTCCCCTCCAACACCCGCCCTCCTCCCCTTCCACCACCCCTAGTTCGTTTCCCCGAGTTAGGAGTCTTTATGTTCTGTCTCCCTTCCTGATATTTCCCAACATTTCTTCTCCCTTCCTATATATTCCCTTTCACTATTATTCATATTCCCCAAATGAATGAGAACATACACTGTTTGTCCTTCTCCGATTCACTTATTTCACTCAGCATAATACCCTCCAGTTCCATCCACGTTGAAGCAAATGGTGGGTATTTGTCGTTTCTAATTGCTGAGTAATATTCCATTGTATACATAAACCACATCTTCTTTATCCATTCATCTTTCGATGGACACCGAGGCTCCTTCCACAGTTTGGCTATTGTGGACATTGCTGATAGAAACATCGGGGTGCAGGTGTCCCGACGTCTGTGTCTTTAAAATCACGTCTCTAGGAGGACCTCTGTGATTCTTCAATTTCTTGTAACTTTACCCATTTTTCACCACAGCTCCATCCTCCCTCTTTACCTCTTTCAGCCACGTACTGGCTACACGTTTCCTCCACTGATCCTTAAAATCTTCCAGCCAAATAAAGAGAAACGGTTTCTGTCGATTTTCTCTTACAAAATGCCACTGTCTGCTTGCAGTTTCAGCCACATAACTTTTTCCCTCTCTTATACGACCCTTCTTTTTTTACTTCCCACAAATGTGAACCCTGTATTCCACTTCAAGCCTCCATTCATCCATATGCTTTTATTTTCTCCTTCTTTTCCATTTCCTTTGTTCTTTTTGAATTGCTTTGATTTTCTTTGTCTGCAGACTCCTGGCTATCCATACTTTGTGTCTTCCAAGGACCTTGGAATAACTTTTAAGGATGAATTCTCACGTGCACATTGTCACAAAGCAGCAGGGAGATACATGGTGCAGAGGCTAGATGAGGCTGTAGGCGGTCTCAGATGACCCAGGTTGGGGTCATGTGACAGCATGTCCGGCTAGGAAGCACCCCCCACAACGGGTTCCTGGAAGATCCCCCCACAACGGGTTCCTGGAAGATCGCTAAGCTAACCTCTGCCCCGGTGAGTTTAACTTTTCTGCCCCCAAGGTCCCTTAGTGAAAGAATAACTTCCCTAAGCACTGTCTACCAAACAAATACATCATCCTAAGTAATGATAAACTGTGAGGTTCTAGCAGTGGGAAGTGTATCATTTCTCTTAGACTTTTTAGAGTATTGAAAAGAATTCATCATCTTCATTTCCACATTCAAGAGATTCAGGAACCTCAGGGAATAGAAGCATTCCAACCCTTTACTGCTCCTACAACTGGGTTATATAACAGAGAATATTATATACAAATATGACTTGTTGGCTCTAGTGGGTAGGCCTTCGTTTATCTATCTTAGTGAGGTCATAAATTTGCTGATCCTAGTCTTTTACAGAAGAGGAATTAAGGTAGAAGAATGGACTCTTTGGGGAAGAGTATCTAATCTAACAAAGGTTCAGATAAATACCACTGTGCACACATACTTGTTATATCTCAAGTCCATTTGGACCAACAGATTCATAGTAGCAGTAATCATTTACCCGGCGATGGGCTCTGTCCAGGCATCTTCATACATGTCTTATTCAATCCTTATAACAACTCTGCATGGTGTGTATTATTCTCATTATTTATACAAGGAAACTGAGTCTCCTAAACATAAGTAGGAACCCTAAGATCAGATAAGCGTCCAGCCCATGTGCCCCCACAGTGCTGCAGCACTCCCAGGAGACGACCTCTGCATTGCACTCTGCTTTCTACCTAAGGCACATGTCTCTGAGTTGATGGTGGGGGTCCCTTGTGGGATTTGGCAGTTAGCTATCTGAAGCAAGAGCTCTAGCTTATTCGTTCTGGATCCCCAGGTCTAGCACAGTGCCTGAAATGAAATAATTGCTCTATAGTTATTAGGTATAAAATTGAACAAAGGCGTGAAAAATCCCATAATTAGTGGTGTAAACACTAATAGAAATTACCACTTGACCAGCCCCAAGTGATACCTTTTTGTGGGAAGCCATCCAGGTAAAAGGGACCCACCTTGCTCCATTTAAAGCACAAAGGGGGAGGTGGCCATGCTTGCAGCCTGGCACTTGGACCTTCTAACTGCCTAGAGTGGGAAGTCCTCCCACACCCATCCCTGAGCCGTTGCTAGGACCTCTGAAAGTAGTAGAGGGTCTGGGACAACTGTCAACCAGGGCAGGAAATGCCAGAGTTCTCCCACTTCTTTCCCACCAGAGAGAGTTAAGACAGTGAGTGGGAAGAGCCGATGGGACAGCAAAGGTGCCTGGAGGCTGTGGGGAAGTGACCCCGAAAGGCAGAAGAAGGGGGTCTCCATTCTGAGCCCTCTCTTATGGCCCAGAAGCCTACCTGCCCCTGAACCCTGCCAGTTCCCATGGCAATCAGCCTGCCAAAAATGCTGGACCTCTCAGAAAGCCCTGTCCACCCCAAGTTGGCCTGAGCAACCCAGACAGACAGCAAAACCTGTTAATCTGCTTCCAGAGCAAGAATACCTCAATACACCAGTTTTGTGTTGGGTTTTTCTTTTTTCTTTCTTTCTTTCTTTTTTTTTTTTTTAACTTGGGGAGGGTGGAGCAGTGTATAGGAAATGGCTTTGCCTTCTGTCCAACTCTGAGGCAACCCACCACCATGAGCTCTGAGAAACAGCAGTTTTGTTTTGGAAACTGGCACCCAGAGCAGGTTTGCTCCTGGAAATGAATTTGGGTCCTCCCCCAGCTGCAATGTTCTACTTCCAGCCTCCCTGCCAACACCCCCTTCCAGCTGCCCCTCTCAAAGGCACCATTGTGCCCGCCTGGCACAGCAACAGAGGAGGGCTGAAGAGGAAGAAAACATTTTCTGCCCATGGGATGTTCTTAAGCAGGTTGTGTGTACATGGCTTCAATGCTGCATTCCTTGAGCCCACACAAACCCGCCAAAACTCCATCATCCCTGCCACAGATGGCCACCACTTTCCAGTCTATCTGGCCCACCACGACTCACGGTCAGAGAATATAGAGTATGCAGCTGGGTGGGCAAAGCTGGTGGGAGGGGGTCATGATGACACATTTTCAGTACAGCACAGCAGCCTGCCAAAGCAAGGCTGAACGTAGACTCCGAATCTCTGAACTGGGGAGGGATTTAGTCCCATTTACTACTCAACAAGGAGATTCATTCTGGCATATTCTGAGAAGTGCACATCCAGCTTCTTCCTGGATACTCCAAGGATAGGAAGCTCACTACTTTTCCAGAATCCTATTCCATTATGGGACAGGTCTGACTTCCAGAAAGTTCTTCCCGATGTTGAACAAGGATATATGTCCTGTTCATCATCATATCCTTCCCCTGTCAGCACTTAGCACAATGCTTGGAACAAAATTGGTGCATAGTATGTGTTTGTTATTTACTCATGACTGAGTTGCCCATTCATCTCCATCCATTTGGCCTATTTTCACCCTCGGAGGGCACCTAGAACATGCCTTCTTGCTCCTTATGTGACCATCCTTCAGAGGGCTGAAGATCTGTCTTCCACATCATACCCTATTATCTTCACTGAGCTAACCATCCCCAGTTCCTTATGTGACTCAGCGTACAGACCCATGACCATCCTGACCACTCTTCTCTTGATAGACTCCATTTTTTCTGGCATCCTCTATAAAATGAAGACTCAAATATCTAATATCTAGAATACTCAAAAAGCAGTCTCATAGGTAACAAAGCACAAGATTAACAGGCATCCCCAAACATACCATGTAAGTTGGGTTGTCTTCTGGAGGTTGTCGTTTCCATCTCAAGCAGGAAACCTTCAGGTTCATGAAACCTTAGTTTCACTGAGTTGATGTTTCCTCATCTGTAAAAATGAGGATACAAATAGCAACACTGAAGGGGTATAAGGACTAGACATAAAACATATGAAGTACCAGGTAAAATTAATTATTACCTGGAATATATAGTAGTTAATACATGATATACATTAATATTATCATATAACATATGTACGTATTGGTATCTAGCTGCCCATGACAGATATTAGCTCCTAAAATGGCATAAAACCACCCCTCTGGGATGTAGGGGAAGCCATGTCTTATAAGATTTACCTATGCCAAGCTAATTTTTTTTCAGTGTAGATAATACTGGACTATCTTTCCAATAATGCTATCACCACTCATCAACACCACTCAATTTATCACCTTTTTTTCCCTCAGGATATACATCAGATTATTGACACTAAAAACATTCTCTTTGGTTCTTCTCTAGGGAAAACAGACATCATTGTTTGCCCTGGCTGCTTTTCTTTCACTCCCAATAAATGTCTCTCTTCTGGCCACAGGCCCTGCAGATATGCAGATAGCTACTTCCTCCCCAGTGATGTGCTAGAGCCAGCTTGCTTGCTGGCACATCAGTTCCAGCCCCACTTTCAGTGATGTCACATTGGTAGCTTGAAATTGGCCATAGTGGGAGTATTTATACCACGGAACACCACAATCAGAGCAACTGCTGCTTTTTTTTCTCCCCTGGAGATTCTGCTGTTAAGCAGTTAGCAGCACACCATTGCCTCTAGCATTGACCTGCTGTGAGCACCTTGAAGACAAGGACTGTGTCCCATTTCTACTCCATCCCCAGGGTCTAGCACAGAGTAAGTAGGTTTTCATCATTCTTGATAGATGAGTAAATGCTTTTGTCTTCTGTCTCTTAATGTCTCTCTCATATAAATCATGCCCCATGTGCCCTATTCCTGTTACAAGCTGTTCAGCTATAGATTTCCCTTAGCTGTGATCAGAGGACTACTTCTTGCAGACTTGGATTAACCTTTCTTATCTCTCCCTAACCTGGACATTCAGTCCACTTTATTTGGTCAATATATTCATCCTTGGAAGTTGTGGGAAATCACCTAAAAGGAAAGAAACCTTGTGAGGTTTCTTTCTTTCTTTTTTTTTTTTTTTAATTTATTTATGATAGTCACAGAGAGAGAGAGAGGCAGAGACACAGCCAGAGGGAGAAGCAGGCTCCATGCACCAGGAGCCCGATGTGGGATTCGATCCCGGGTCTCCAGGATCACGCCCTGGGCCAAAGGCAGGTGCCAAACCGCTGTACCACCCAGAGATCCCCTTGTGAGGTTTCTTTAAAGAACACTTTGGTATTCTTTCTTTCAATTAACTAACAGTTATATTGGACATTTAATGTGGAAAGTTAATTATTACCTGGAATATATACCAGGTATAGGTATATATACCGGGAAGATATACCAGGTACCATAGAAAGCACAGGGCTGTGTAACACATGGTCCCTATCCTCTGGGAGCTTAAAGTCTCCTGGGGACAGGCAAATAATACATAGCAAAATATTCATTCCATATTGGAGAGAGAAGCAAGGCAATGAAAATTCGGAAAAGGAAGAGATGCAGTTTCTATCTAGAGCATTGGGAAAAGCCTTATAGAGGAGACAGCTTTTGAGCTGGAAGAGTAGGATTCTAATAGGCATAAAAGAAGCGATTGGCAGTTTAAAGAGTGAGTACGAAATAAGAGCGGGTAGGCCCAAGTCTGTGGCCTGTATGCAGACCAGTCTGGGCTAGCATGACTGAAAGCCAGAGTCCAGCTCACCCTCTTCCTCAGCTACTCTCCTCTTTCCAAACCAAAGGATATCTTGGACCGGTGCCCAGCCTTCCTTCCCCATACTCTAACTTACATTCCTACCTGCCGGGCCAAGTCACAGAGAGAACACCCTCCCCACCTACCAAAGTAGAAATGTTGCCGCTGTAAATGAGTACCTCACCCCCATTCTCACCTGGGCCCTACAGGACCCTGGGATTGTATAGGACGGTACCGCTGCTTTCCCTCTTCCTAATCACTATTGGGATACTGTTCCCTCAAAAAAGGGGAATGGGAGGATCTTGGAAGGGAGGATCAGGTCTTTATGTCAGCTCTCCCTCTGCCCTTTAGTATATATCTGAGCCCAGGCATCAAGTGAGGCCTCCCTCTCTTCCTGCCCATCTCCCTCTCAGCCCATCAGAACCCTGATTTACGTGTGTCTGGATATTGTTTACCTCTTCCTCGTCCTCTCTCTTCCTTCCCACTGTAAGTGAAGTGTTATTTTCCGTAGACATCACCCACTACTTCCCTACTTCATTCTTCAAAAGACACACCACTCCCATTTCTCACTCACCAGGGTAGAAAAGGACTCCACTATCATCCCCAGACCAATGTTCACCACTGTCTTCCACATCTTCTCTTCCATTCTATCTACTTCCATCCTAGGCATCGCAGAATCCTCCTCCCTCTGTGCATTTATCTAACATGTATTCATTGAGTATCTTCTCTGACTCAAACATCCATGAAAACCCTTTTTCTCAATCACATTATCCTTTAGTTCCTATCTTAGGTCTCCAGCCCCATATACTCCCAAAACACATGGCTGTTCTGATTCTGTCCTTCACTACTACCCCTATTCACCCTACAGTCCCTAGTTAAGCCCTAGCTCTTCCAAGAGTTACTTGTGTGATCTAGGAAGGTCACTTACCAATTCTAGCCCTCCTTGTTCTCATCCTCGTAATTAGATATTGCCAAATCTAATATTCCCTCTGGCTTTACCATTCTAAGATTCTATGCTTCAACCCTCATCCAGTGGCCAAAATCCTTCTTTACAAAATCACTTATGACCTGTTGGTTGCCAGTCCAAATGACCAAAAGTCTCATTTCAGACCTGCTGATTCTGATTAGCTCTGTGACACTGGACCATTCTAATTTAACTTCCATTTTTCTCATCTATAAAATGAAGTTATTGGATAGAATGACCTTTTAAAACTTTGATTATGGGGCACCTTGGTGGCTCAGTGGCTGAGCATCTGCCTTTGGCTCAAGTTGTGATCCCAGGGGTCCTGGGATCAAGTCCCGCATCAGGCTCCCCACAGGGAACCCGCTTCTGCCTATGTCTCTGCCTCTCTCTCTGTATCTCTCATGAATAAATAAAATCTTTAAAAAATAAAACTTTGATTCCATGAGAACACAGAGAAGAGAGGGAGATCCTTTTTGGAAAGTGAACAAAGAACTCATGGAGAAAATGACATTTGTAGAGATTCCAAAGAAAGGCACAGAAAGAGTACTAGGGTGTCCTCAAGGGTATCCTTCCACTAGGGGACTGTAATAATGGGTCTAGACAAGGATCATCATCTACTAATTAAGAGCTCCATAATGGAAGAGTCAGGTTGACCACACTGGAACCCACTAACCAATCTGAACATAACAACAACAAAAAAATGAGACAAGCAAACTATAACCACCTTACGAGATCCAGCTGGAAATACACACTACCACTGATAAAGTAGTCTTGCCAAAAAGTCAACCCAGGTGTCAACTATACTCAAATTTTTAAAATTTAAATGAATTAATTAAATTTGATTTAAAATGTCAACCCTGAATTTGATCAAACCTCTAGATCTATAAGTACCAGCTTAGTGAACATACAGCAGACAGACTGGGAATTTGTTTAAAAGACACCTCAGATACACAACCCGCAAAATCCAGAATCCTGGAAATGTTATACAGCCTTACTTCTGGAAGTATGGTCCCTCACACACAGCACATAGAAATCCAGAGTCCGAGGCCCTACCTAAGATCTCCCGAATCACAATCTGCATTTTAATAATCCCGAAGTGACTTGTATGCCCAGTTGACCCATTTCCTTTGATAAATGTTAAATTATAAGGAAAAAAGGACAGGGAATTTATAGGTCAAAAGAAACCTAAGAAACATCTCAAACAAATCTGTAGACCTTTCAGACAAACCAATTATTTTTAACAGTGAGATTATCAAGGAAATTTGAACAATTACTGGATATATATTGCTACTAAGGAATGGTTACTTTTGAAAGGTGATGATAATATTGCATAATTCTTTTTTTAAAGACTTGTCATCTAAAGATACAAATACAAACACAGAAGTATTTGTAGAGGAAATGATAGAATATCAAAAACTTTCTATAAAATACATCAGTATGGAGATGGGGAAACAAACTGGGGCAGAGTTAAAACAAGATGTAACTGTGAGTGCTAGTTGCTTAAGCTGAGAGGTGGGGTACATGGGATTTATTATTCTCTCTACTTTCCTATGTACTTAGAAATACCCATGATAAAAAGATTCAGGGACGCCTTGGTGGCTCAGCGGTTGAGGGTCTGTCTTTGGCCCAAGTCTGATCCTGGGGTCTTGGGATCGAGTCCCGCATTGGGCTCCCCACAAGAGGCCTGCTTCTCCCTCTGCCTTAGTCTCTCTCTGTGTGTCTCTCATGAATAAATAAATAAAATTTAAAAAAAAATTCAAAAAGAGAAACTAAGAAGGAATCATCGAGGAAGGGGGAGGGGGAGGGGGAAACAAGCTAAGGCAGTTCAGGGAACCCACGAAAGAAAAAGTCACGCCGAAAGCGGACGAATGCCCAGAGCCACTGAGGCCTGGGTGACACCCCGCTGCGGCCTGGGAGGGGTCACCCCAGAGGGCAGACCCGCCCAGCCCGAGAGGATGGAGCGAAACACCCTGTGTTCTACACCAGGAGGGAAAAAAATCGACGTAATCCGTGGCCCCGTGAATCGAGGTTAGAAGGGAGAATTTCCTAGTTGCTAAAAACTGAAACAGGTCATCAAGTAAATTATGGGATCTCCTTCTCTGAGGACCTTCAGAAATAGGAGCGACGGGGCTGAAGTGGAGGCGGCCTCGGTGGGGGGGGGGGGGGGGGGGGGGAGGCAGGTTCGGGCCCGCGGCCCTTCTCAGGTCGCCGAGGCCGAAGGGCAGGGGAGCCCCCGCGCCTCCCTCGCTTCCTCTGCTCGCTGCCCGTCGGCCCCGGTTCTGCCCAGAGTTCTGGGGGTTTCAGGGATCCCAGAGGCGGAGGCCCTGCAGGGCGGGGTGGGGGGTAGCTGGGGGGCGGGGGGGTGGTGACTGGGGTGGGGGGTGACTGGGGTGGGGGGGCGGGGGGGTGGTGACTGGGGTGGGGGGTGACTGGGGTGGGGGGGAGGACAAGAACACGCGGTCCCAGGGCTTTGCATTTGCACGGGGCGCGCTCCGGCTCCCTAACCTAGTCTCTGGTTACAGACGCGCTAGCCCTGCGCCAGCCCAACCAAGCCTCCCCGGCTCCCCAAGAAACCAAAACCACGGGCATGGGCCTCGCCAGGGGGGGCAGCGCGAACGTGGCCGGCGGGGCCCCGAGGGCGCGGGCCGCTTCCAGGGGGCGGGAGCCGAGCTGGGCTCAGAGCCCCCGCCCCGCCCCCCCCCCCCCCCCCCGCAGTGTGCACCGCTCGCTGCTGCCGGGACAAGGGCCCCCAGTTAGGGCCCCACGCCCCCGGCGGTAAATACCTGGTTCCGCGCAGCCTCGGCTTGGAAGGGAGCCGGGGCGCAGTCCTAGGTCAGGGAAGGAAGGCCGCGCGCCCCTTGCGCTCCCCGCTGCAGCCCCCCTGGGCCCGGGCAGGGGCACCGGGCCCGATGACGTCATGGAACTGGTGGAGGATTTAGCTCCGAACCCACCCGGGAGCAGCCCTGGGGCCGATGTTCTATTTCCACCGACGGTGTACCACTGTCGGCTCTGCTTTCCCACATCCAGCACGACGGCTTTCCACCTTCCCGGGATCTCAGCAGGGCTCTGAAAGACCTCAGCGTGTCTGGCCTGGGCCCAGAAGCCCCGGGAACAGGCCTGCAGGTGTGGGCTGGCAAGGCTCTCCAAGCGAGGGTGGGGCCAAGAGGCCGTTAAAACTTTTCCAGCCAGGTCTCAGGTACTGGGCCTGACTTCAGGCTGAAATATGCCTCGTGGCACAGGTAATATCATAATTAACGGTAATAACGCTGTAGACAGTTCTAGAATGCTACTGCCTTCCAGAGACCAATCAGATCCTCGAAGCAGACATTCTACTACCCTACCCCCATTTTACAGATGACAAACTAAAGCTCCAAAAGGTTAAGGAGCTTTAATGAAGGATCACACAACCACCAGCGTCAGAACTAAGATCTGAACCCATATCTCTTTGTCTTCAGGCCTAAGCGTGCTCTTTTCAAGACACTGCGTTGCTTCTCAATTTTTCAAATAGGTGCATTCCCAAGGTGAGGGCACCCACTGTCCAACAGCCCCCCGGGCTTTCCCATCTCTTCTCTTCTGTCTGCCCCAGTTCTGCCGATGACCCAAGACGTAATGGGGGAAGGGGACAATCCATCAGAAGGCAGAGGGAGGACTGTTTGCTCTTCAGGAGAGACCTTAACAATTTACCAAGTTAATAGCTACCACTCCTAAACGGCTATGACTGGAGATGGAGGGGACAGGGTATATTTAAAATAGCAGTAGAGAAGAAAGATGACTTTGTGGAACATGATGTGCCAAGGGCTGTGCTGTGCTAGTAGTATACTTTTTTTTTTTTTTTTAAATCAAAGCTGGCAACAAGGCAAGATATGATACTAATATCTAACATTGATGTGCCGGGCATTGCTCTAAGTACTCTGCAAGACAGAGTAGTGGTGGGAAGATTTCAATTATTCAGACAACAGCTGGAGTTTAATTTTGCTATAAGTCTAGCATCAGCAAAAGTCCCCGTTTGCCTCATTGACTCTTTCATCTCCAGGGTAGGACCAGGCATCTGACTGTCTGGGTTGGCATCCTAGCTGTGTCAGCTTGTAGGGGAGCCGGTTATGTACATTTGAGGAAGCACCTTAGCCCCTGTGAGACCCTGTCATTGGGGGGGGCGGGGGGGTAGCAGTGGTGTCACGAGGATCCCAAAAGAGACTGCAGAGGAAGGACCAGCATGTTGCCCAAGGAAGCTCTTACCAAACGTGAACTGCTCATGCTGTTATTATGACCTCTAGAAGGGAAGGGGCATTTTGACCAACAATAAATAAGTTGAGATGATGTGGAGGTAACTCCAGCCAAGAAGGAAAGTGACCCTTTTGTCTCAGAGGGGATAAGGGTACAGGAAGTCAGCGCTAGGCACAGAGTTGAAGCAAGCGAATTTCCGAGAGTTTGGAGAAAAGTCTGACTCAGTGGGATTCTAGCCTAAATCCTTAAATAAGAATTTATGTATAAAGGATGGGAAGTATAGAAGATATTCCAAAATAAAATTTTTAACAATTCATTAATTCCCCTGGGAAGAAAAAGGAAAAGAGTTATAAAATTCAGCATGACAGCAACAGGGAGCTCTGGGTTGAGCCCATGCTTTCAAGAGACTGTACGCATACATCCAAAAGCAGGGTGTGGGCA
Source organism: Vulpes lagopus (assembly GCF_018345385.1). Classification (NCBI taxonomy): domain Eukaryota; kingdom Metazoa; phylum Chordata; class Mammalia; order Carnivora; family Canidae; genus Vulpes; species Vulpes lagopus. The sequence goes on from NC_054840.1 coordinate 23,277,219, forward strand.
TGAAACCAGGTGTGAATGCACAAAGGCAACTCAGACCTGATGCTGGAGGCCAAGCAGAATGTTAAACAATGAAGCAAAAAGAGAACATGGAAAGAACAGCTCATTAGGACTTTGCCCTCCAAAAGAATTTTTATCTTTCCTAGAGAGAGTAGCCCTAACCAAAAAAAAAAAAGAAGAGGAGATGCTCTTCCTTTAAAGGGGGGCACCAGAGCCCAGGGTGGATCAGTAGAGAACTAACTAACTGGCCTTGGAAAATACACATTAGAATCCAAGTTGCTGGACAAACCTACAGGTGTCCTTAGGGAGCCACTTAATATTTGCCTCATTCATCCCATGAGGCAAATGGACAAATGTCCCAGTTTTCAAAAAATTAGAAAAGGAGACATCCCAATTCCGGCAGGTATAAAATTATTCAAGTATTTGCCCTTTGCACACAGATATCAGTGAGTTAATATGAGTTCCCTTCTTTTCTGACAGGTTGTATGGTGGTCATTTAGAAAATGCCATTTGATCTAGCCTTGCATTGTAATGGAGAAAATGAAGGGTTTAGGTCTGGACACCTAGATACTAGTCTGGTTCCACCATTAGTATGTTAAGTGACTGCAGGCAAATTTTTAAACCCCTCTGGGCGTCATTTATGAAAGGGCATGTTCTTTTAAGGCGTTCTCATTTTTAATTTCCATGATTCCACATTGTACTGAAAAGCAGACCTCGTGACAGTCCAGTCCAGTCCAGAGGATGTAGCCCCGGGAAGGCAGCCACACCTTGAGAGCTTTTTAACGTCCAGTGTCTGCTGTGTTACACTGACCAAGGAGATGGCCTTGGTCCCAGTATTTGCCCTTTATATACACACGTGTTAATGATTTAATCCCAAAATGAAAGGAAGGCTATGGCAAGGGGTTGTAGAATGAAGATTGAAAATGAACTAGATGGGGATCCCTGGGCGGCACAGCGGTTTGGCGCCTGCCTTTGGCCCAGGGCGCGATCCTGGAGACCCGGGATCGAATCCCACATCAGGCTCCCGGCGCATGGAGCCTGCTTCTCCCTCTGCCTGTGTCTCTGCCTCTCTCTCTCTCTCTCTATCATAAAAAAAAAAAAAAAAAAAAAGATGAAAATGAACTAGATGGGGATCCCTGGGCGGCACAGTGGTTTGGCGCCTGCCTTTGGCCCAGGGCGCGATCCTGGAGACCCGGGATCGAATCCCACGTCGGGCTCCCGGTGCATGGAGCCTGCTTCTCCCTCTGCCTATGTCTCTGCCTCTCTCCCTCACTGTGTGCCTATCGTAAATAAAGAAAAATGTTAAAAAATATATATTTAAAAAAAATGAACTAGATGGATGGAGGGGGCTTGGGCTAAGAACCAGATGAAATTGACTGATATAAATGTAAAGCCCTACGTCTATGTTATTTTTAAAACATACCTATACAAGTTCATGATAGGGAAGAGCTGGCTGAGAAGTAGATAATGGGATGAGGGTCTGTGATGACCACTCATTCAAGCTGAAGTGATTCAGCTGTCATCTAGCTGCTAACAAAAGAGCTAGTACAACTGTGATCATATTTAACAATAAGGATAATGATAATGGGGGACATGTGTTGCACCCTTACACGGGCTTCCCACAGTATCTGATTTCTGGGGGAATGACAGTGTGAGAGGAGCCCAGCCCCAGGATGTGCTCCTACCATGGCCACCTATGCCATCAGATCCTGTGGCTGGTGTTATTTTCAGTGCTGGAGGCCTTACGGAATAGGAGAGTAACCAACAGTAGTCTGTGCAGACCAGGGCAACCAGGACAGGGAAGTCTGAAAACCAAGTCCCACGGGAGCGGCTGAGAGTGCTGACAGTGTTCAACCCAGAGGAGGCACAACCAAATGGTAGTGTGAGAGGGAGGAGAATGAAGGAGCCCTTCAGACTTAGGCTCTGACTGTCTGCCATCAAGTCTGTGTACTTCCATTTGTATGTTGTGTGACTTTGGGCAAGTTACTTAACCATTTGTGTGTCTCAGTTTCCCCAAATATAAAGAGGAGATAGTCACAGTATCTGAATTACAAGATTATCACAAAGGTAATAATAATACAATAATACAAGAGCTTACCTGGCAGATGGCAATGCTGAATACATATGAACAGTGATGCTGATGATTGTCATCATGTATTGGGTGGACTGTCCCCATGAAGGAGGAAGGAGGGTCATTCTGTCTGGCTTCAGAAGGGAGAATTGGACCAAGAGGTGGAAGCAGGAAGAAAGAGAATCTGGTTCAGTATAAAGAGACAACCTTTCAAGTAATTAGAATCTCCCAGTGAAGAAATGAGTTTCCAATGACTCCATTGGAAGCTCACTCCATTCCATTTTGTAGTTGAGAGACAAGCCATGGGGATGATAAGGTACCATAAGTTAAGAGAGTTGAAGAAATCAAGAGGTAAACAAATATGAATGGCAACAAGCCCTAACTTCCTGCTCCTCTTCTGTTGAGAAATCTCTGGAAGTTTGGATTTGTAGGTAACCCCAAAGACCGTGAATTTTTGTTGCATACTTTTCATTTTTCCTACCTCACAATAAGTAAAATAAAGACCTTGGGCTTTACAGTCAAATTATGTAACTTGGAATCCTTGCCCTTTAATATATCAGCTGTACAACCCTGAATAACTTAGCTCACCTCTCTGAGTCCAGTTTTTTCCTTCTGCAAATGAAGTAAACTACCTACAATCATAAGGAACAAAAACCAGAATGAATATATTCCTTGCTGCATGGGTAAACTGTATGCCAAAAGTAGGCTGACCTTACAGATATTTGAGACAAACAGATTCAAGCATTCTGGCCTTTTGTACCTGGCAGGGGATGCGGGTGGCAGAGATTGGATAAATAAACTCTGCTACATCAGCAAGCACATATGCCAAAACTGCACTTAAAATGCAGATACGGGAGACAGGCAAATTCTGAAAGCCTTCCAGATCTTTTTTTCTTTGTTATTGAAGCACGGTTGACACACAATGTTACATTAGTTTCAGGTGTACAACATAGTGATTCAACAACTCTATACCTTATGCTGTGCTCACCACAAGTGTAGCTACCATCTGTCACCATACGACACTATTACAATACCATTGACTCTATTCCCTATGCTGTATCTGAAAGCCTTCCAAGCCTTAAGTCATGTACTTATTACAGGAGGGATAAACTAAGAGGGGTGAAGTGAAGTGAAACTTTTCTGTCCTTTGTTCAGAATGTACTACATGTTAGGTGCAGGGCTCAGTGTCCCACTATATGGGACGTCTTCACAATGGTTATGCAGGGACAGAATTGATGATAATGAGGTTAGACCAGAGAACAGGTGTGCAATTGTCTCAAATTCCATCCCTGAAGCCCTTCTAGATCTGTAGAGGACCTCTGAAGCCTTGTACTGCCATCCTCAGAGATGACCAGGATTTCATCTCCCCAATCCACCACAGTAGCCAAAGCATTAAGCCTTCTGCAACTTTGCCCAAGATCGAGCATCTGACAGAGGCAGGCTGCTGGCTGAGGGCCCATCACACACACACTCAGCACCGTGGGGGTGGGGAACACGGAGAACACCAACAAATGACCTTTTCTCTCTGCCCTTCAGTGTGATGGGGTCGAGGTAGACCTGAGCAACATCTTCCTGGAGGGCATTGCCATTCTCAACATTCCCAGCATGTACGGTGGCACCAATCTCTGGGGAGAGACCAAGAAGAGCCGGGCTGTGATCCGGGAAAGTAGGAGAGTCGTCACTGACCCCAAGGAACTGAAATTCTGTGTCCAAGGTAAGCGAAGCATTAGGAAAACTGGGATTCCACATTTTACTGTTTTTTCCTATTCCCCCTTCCCTGTCTCTTTCCCGATTCCCCGTCTCTCTAATCTTTTGGTGCCGGCGGCCCACAGGCAAGGGCCTCAACCCTCTTTTCTGTCTGTACTCACTCTTTTGATGACCTCATCCAGGCGTGAGACTATTTAAAATGCCACGTGAGTGTCAGTGACTCAGCATGCCCCAAACCGAACTCCTGTTGTCCCTCCCACAGACCTTCTCCACCCATAGCCTTCTCCATTTTGGTTGATGTTAACTCCAGCCTGCCCGTTGCTCGAGCCAAAACACTTGGCACCATCCTTGACTCCTTTTTATCTCACACCTCCCATCCAACCCATCAGAAAATCTGTTAGCTCTACTTTTAAAGAACAGCCGGGATCCAGTTACTTCTCACCGCCGCATTTCTGCCACCTTGATCTGAGTGAGCCGCCTTCCTCTGTCTCCTGGATTACTACAAATCCTCCTAACTGGATTCCTTGCTTCTGTCCCTGCCCTGTAGAGTCTGTTCTCACCACTGCATCCGAGTACCCTTGGGAAAATATGTCAGATTATGCCACTCTCTGGCTCAAAATCCTGCAGTGGCTCAGAGTAAAAGTCAAAGATCGTATGTGGCCCAGAAGGCCCTAGATGGTCTGGCCTCACCATTACCTTAGCGACCTCACCTTCTAGGACTCTCCCCTTCATGCCCCTGCCTCTGCCAATCTTGGCTCCTCCAATACAGCAGGTTGCTTCTGTGGACTAACTATTCTTTATGACCGGAGTAACTGGGAGTATGCCTTAGAGCCATCAGCTAGACCTCCCCTTTTAACCCATCAGGATACAGAACACAATTTGATCCCTACCCCTTACCAGCCATTTCCACCCACGAACCAAATGGGAATGCAATCAGCGTACCTGGGCAGCTCTGATTCCTCCGTGGATTGGGTGAATGGTTGTCAGTGAGCTGGTGGGCTGAGGGAGGAAAGGCATGTATGAGGGTACTGGCAAAGATACCACATCAAGAGGCAAGAGACTAGGTTCAAGTACAAGTACTGGCACTAACCTATTTTTGGCATTTCAGTTTTCTTTGCTGTAGACCAAAATCTCATATAAAATTTTGATAGCAGAATGAATGGCGTTGAACTAGATCATTGGTTCTTATACCAGGCCTGCTTATTGAAAATGAAGATTCCTGGGCCCTAGCCCAGATCTACCTAATAATCACTGAGTTGGTTCCTGGGAATCTAAATTTGTAATGAGCTCCCCAGACAACTCTGATGGGCTGCCAGGTTTGAGAACCACTAATAGACAAAGTATCCGTGGATCTGGATCTCTGTTCTTTGATGTCTCTGGCTGACAAGTGCTAAGACTGGATGTGATCCTACCATAGCAGGAGACAAAACTTGGCTGACCATCAAAGGGAGGGGGTAACTTGCTTATTTCAGACTCATCTGTTAGACAGTCAGATTGTTCCATTCCAAGGCAAGGTCATCAAGAGGCGTTAGCTCCACACCTCTAGCCTTTAAGAGAGGACTCAGGAATTTTTATTTCTCTGTTGCCCTCTTAAGTCCTCTTTATTTCACACAGTAAACTTTTCAATTTGTATAAATTATTAAACTGAATAATGTGTTCCTCCTTCCTCCCTTGGCAGGGGAAGTTGTGGGTGCTAGCAGAGGGTGGGGGAAGCATTGAGGTTGTATAAAGTTTATGCAAACTTTCCCAGCCCAGTGCTCCTATCCCAACCCCCATCCTGACATCCAGTTCCAGCAGAACAGAACTGAGGGAGAATTATCCCCCTACCTCCACCCAGGGTGTGGGGAAGCTCTTCTGAGGACATGTACTGGTTAGGACTCAAGGACAAAGCCCTTATCTTCTCCTTACATATCTGATCATGTATTTTCCCCTTCAAGTAAGAGTAATATGTCTGCTGATCACTTCTAACCATCATCTACATGAACTCTCTTCCCCAAATCCCCCTTTCCCACCCCTAGAATGTGCTTTCAGAGCTAAAAACAAAGCTACTTCCTGTTCTTTAGATGAGGACATGAGCTGATCAGAGCAGAGGCAGAAGAGAGACCTGGCTTCTGGGTTTTACAGAGACAGTGTCATTGAGCTTTCTTTTGAAAGGACCATGATCTCATTTGGGATGTTAATGGAGGAAAGCTAAAGAGACCAGCTATTTTAGTGGAAAAGCATTGACCTGGAAGTCTAGAGACCCGAATTCCAGTCCATACTCTGCCTCTCACGAGTGTGATATTGGGCAAGTCTTTCACCCTGTTGGGTTTCAGTTTTCATTATCTGTAAAGTAGGCAAGTGTGACAATCACATAGGCTCCTGTAGATCATCATGGATCTACAAAATAAAGGCATGGCCAGGTTTCAGTCTAGGTGGGCTCCTTGAGCAAAATCAGATGACAGGTTCCTTTGTCTTTCAGTGCGTTTTGTTTCACAGTTTCTAGACCAGCTACTGAGAAGCCAGGAATCTCTCTACAGGCTCTTCATTTGCTGGGATTCTTTACTCTTGAGCAATTTTGTTGGGCATGGGGGTGAGGAAGCAGTCAGCAGAGAGCAGTGGGAAGGAAGAGATTTATCTGAGAGGTATAAGAGGAAATGACAACAGAAAGGGTTACTGTCAAACCTCCTCATCACAGATCAATCTTTCTCCTTAGAAAAAACAATCCAAGAAATAAAGTTCAAGATGAGCATGGAATGAGTTCTCTAAAACACTGCCTAGTTAGAACACAATGAGGGCTGGGAAAAGCACCAAGCTTGCAATTGAATGACTTAAGTTTACGTTTAGGCTTTATGCTTTCCAGTTTTATAAACTTCCTGAAGTCTCAGCTTCCTCATCTATAAAATGGGCATAATCATATCTAATTTGTACTAAAGATGATGGATGTGAAAGTGCCTGGAACATAGAATAAGCTCAAACCTTTTTAAAGAAATTTCCCCTCACCTTTAATCTTAGCTTATTCTGGAGAATACCAGTTGAATTTCTGATTTTGAAGTTCTTATCTTTAGCATTGCCATCTACCTATACTATCAATAAAAAGGAGCAGAGCTCCTGCCAAAGTCCAGCCTAGCCTTTGTCCTAGTACATTAAACTTGTATCATCAGTTGTAACGACATCTCCTTTCCTAGACCTTTCATGTTCCAAGCATGGAGGTTGGGAGTTATTCATCTTTGAATCCCCAGTGCCTGACCCAGTATAGTTAGTCCAAAAAAGGTTGTTGGATAATGAGCAGTACATGACATTGGTTCTTTCTCATTTTTATGACACCAAGAAGAATAGTGACAGGTAGTCTCTTATATTTGCATTTCATTTTGGCTTACAAATAGTTTTGCATATATTAACTTAATGTGATCCTAACCAGAAACCCACTCCCTTCCATACCTCTGTTTCATAGTTGGGGAAAAACAGAGGCCCAGAGAAGGGGGCCTCATGCATAATTTATGGTGTGATGGCACCAGAAGCAAGTCCATGATTCCTAGCTAGCCCCAAGTGGCTAGTGTCCAACCAGAAAATTTATTTGAGGCCCTACTGTGTGTGTTGTACAAGCCAGGCACTTAGTAAACAGGAGATGCCAGTCCAAGGCAAGGCTCCCCAGAGACTTGTGGAAATTCTGCTCCTCCTCCTCCTTTCCAGAGCCTGTGGTGGTGCCTCTGGAAGTGGATCCAACCTCTGAATTCCTAGAGTACTTGATTTTGCTATCTTGAGACAGTACACTGATTATGGGTTCCCCTATCTCATTGGTGTGTGTATCCTAGTCATTTCTTTCTCCTGCCAGTACCTGGAAAATGGGGAGCACATGGTCTTCATCTTTGTGTTCCCTTCAAAGCCCAACATCCTACCTACCTGGCTTATTATGTTGTTCTACAGACGTGTTTTTTGGAAGAAGGGAAAACAGGAGGGAATTTTGCCTTTGGTCTTCCAGCACAGTGGGCAGTAGATTCTGGAGCTGGACAGGAACAGGAACTCAGTAGAAAGTCTTTTTTTTAAAAAAGTATTTTAAAGAGTTATATGTGAGTATTTATGAGGCTGAGGGTTTCATCTTGTGATACCATTAGACTCAATTGATAAGTAAAATGTGCCAGCTATCTGCAAATAGGTAACTCAGATCTATCTTGAGGACTTAGAATCGATGCAGAATGAGGGACTAAACATTGAGGTAGAAGTTGAAAGGCCTAGGCCTTCCCACCACCAGCCATGTGACATTGGTTAAGTCATTAACCCTCCACAAGCCTCCATTTCAACCCATACAAGATGGAAACAATTAGAGTCTCTCTCACTCAGCATTGTTTTGAGGGTTAAATGAGACCATCCACGTAGAGCATTTAGCAGAGTGCCTGGAACATGGTGAGTTCTTGATCAATAGTAATCAGAATTACTGTTAAGTGGTAAATGGAGGGTGATAAATATTTAGTATATGATAAGAAAGGGGCCAACTTTAGAGTTTCAGTCTCAACCTCTGCTTCAGAATTTTAGTCTAGATTATTTCTAAATTACCTGCGGCTCTAGGGTTATTTGTTGGCACTGGGTGAGTTAGTTTGGCTGTTGCTTCCAATATAAGAGTTACCCCTGAGCTGACTCTCCAGTGAAGCAAGATAAGGGTAAGAGTGCGAAGTCTTGAATCCAGGTGAAGCACCAAGGGCATGATACAAAGCTGGACCAATTTCTGCAAGGTTGGGCAATGAAGCCTTGAAAAGCTCTGCCATTGTTTCTCTCTAGGCCTACTCTAGGTATGAATGAGGGGACTTCCTATACACATATTCTCACATTCTTCACTGAGCCTCATATCTGTCCCAATCTTGGCTTTTAGCCTTGAACCAGCAATAGCTTTAAGCTATGTCGTCCACACCTAAGCCTCTCTGTTATTAAAGCAATACTCTTCTCAGTGATTTCTTAGTCAATCCCATTTGGTTTTTTTTTAAGACTTATTTTATTAATGAGAGATACAGAGAGAGAGAAAAAGAGAGAGAGAGAGAGGCAGGCAGAGACACAGGCAGAGGGAGAAGCAGGCTCCATGCAGGGAGCCCGATGTGGGACTTGATCCCGGGTCTCCAGGATCAGGTCCTGGGCTGAAGGCGGCGCTAAACCGCTGAGCCACTGGGGCTGCCCTTGGTCAATCCCATTTGAACTGCAAACAGGATGTCCTACACAAGGTTCTAAGCAGAGAGGGCAAATCTCCCCATACTTTCATTGGTGATAATTTTTGCAATACCTGGTAAATGAAGACAGGGAGACAGACCATCGTTGGTAGGGTATACACTTCATGTCAGTTTTCCAGCAGTGGGGACAAGCTTTCTGTCATCTGTTCAACACACATTTAGAAGGTACCTATCAAGTGCCAGGCACTAGGGAACAATGACGAACAAAAACAGACATAGTTCCAGTAGCCATTTAGGGAGCATGGGAGCCAGGCCTCAATAAAATAATCCAACAGATAAACATATAATTAGGTTCTGTGATAAGTGTCAAAGAAGGAGAGTTACATGTCTACCCGGAGCCCTAGCAAGGCCAGCCAGCCAGTGTGTGGCTCACAGGGAAGCCTCCATAGCCTGGTACTCAAAACATCCAAGCAGGCATCTCACAGGTACCCTCCTAGCAAACACAGAGTCGTAAATCTGCCCAGATGGAGATGTCCTGCCTGGGAAGGGGAAACCTTGCCACTTAAACTGACCCTGCTACTTTGCAGGCACATGTGGTTCTATGTGTCTCTGTGCCCATGTAGATTTTCATAGATTGTGAAAGGACCATACTCTATACCTCAAAGCAAGGGAATGGGCTGCCAGGCAGTCATCTCAGGCTCACATTCCCAGGTGAGGAGCTGGAGCTCAGATGAGCCAACAAAATAATTGTGAGCTTGTGAATTCCTTGCTTCTCAGGGCTTTCTTTTTACTGGCATGAAACCATAACAGAAAGTGGTCTTTTGGGTTTAGGAGCTGTACTTAGTTGCAGGTTCCCAATTTTCCCATTCGATGGGGAGCTGACCAGAAAGATAGTCATAATGAACAGTAGTCAGCCACTTACTGCTCATTGGGGTTGAAAGAAAGTAGAAATGTTCCTAACAAGTGTGCATTCCATAGAAGTCTCTCGAGCCAGGGTCTCTCCTGGGAGACTGAGGTAGAGCAAGGCAAGTGATCCCTAGGGAGCCTGGGGGTACTTGGGTGTGCACTGGGACTCCCCTCAGTGCTGGGGAGTAACCATGGCAACATGCATGTCATTCCTCTTAACCCACTGCAGGCCTACAAAGAGACTGCATTGCTTTTCACAGGAAATCACCACATTGTCGTTCAGTCCTTTGGGCACCCACCTTGGAAGCAGTGTGCCCCAAATGAGGCATTATCTTCTTTTTTACACACCCTCCCCCTCTCCTAAAGCCCACTGCCCCTGTCCTTGCTTGGTTAATAGCATCACCTGCAGCCCAAGCTAGAGACCCAGAGTCATGCATTCCCCTTCACAGCTGGCTTTATTTCCTTACGTGGTGTCTCCCATCCAACTGGGGAGCTCCTTAGCTCCAGATGTCATACTTCTTTCTTTATTCTTGTGCCTGGCACAATGTCTGAGACCTTAAAAGGGGTTATTAACATTGGTTGACCTAAAACATTGAGGGGCATCTGGAGAGGTGAGATAGGGAACTGTGCTTGAGTTGATCTCTCAGCAAAGTGGAATTTGTGGGTGTGGTGCTAGGGCGCAATGTCCCAGCGCCCTGTGCCAGCATCAGCCTGTACCGGAGGCCAGAAGGTCCGCCTCCCGATTCTCACTCTTCCCTTCTCCAAACCCCTGTCTGTTCCCAGCTGACCCTACATCAGGTGTGGTTCTCAGGGCACCTATCAGAGCTGCCTGCAGGATCTGCAGGGTAGGCCAGGTATGCTTTTTGCAGCTTCCAAATGAAGGCCACACAACCTGGTTCTCAGAAGTCTGTTTCTATAGAAACTATGATGTTTCCTATGTAGCACTGAAATCCCAGAATCACACAAGTCTCTTAGAAATTCATTGTGTCCTCTAGATAAGGCAAGTAAGAACCAGCAAGGTGAAGTGGCTTGGCCTTGGCCAAACCCAGACTGAAGTGCAGGTCTTTTGGCTCACATGGGCCAGTTCTCGATACACTAGAGCAGGCATTGGCAAACTTTTCCCGTAAAGAGTCACATAGGAACCATTAAAATAGTTGGGTTTTGTGAGCTATACGGTCTGTTATGCAACTTCCTAGCTCTGTCCACTTAAGGTGAAAACAGCCATAGACAACACACAAATGAAGGGGCATGACAGTGTTGCAACACAACTTTACTTACACAAACAACCAGCAGGCTGGATTTGGCTGTCGAGCCATGGTTTGCCCAGCTCTGCTCTAGCACCTCATGTGGTCCACAGCCAGCAGCAAGAGCATCACTGACAGTGTCAGAAATGCAGATGTTCAGGTCCTGGGGCAGACCTGATGAAGCTGAATCTGCATTTCTACAAGATGCCCTGGTGATCATATGTGTATTGAGGTTTGAGAAGCATGGCCCCAGTAAGCCTGGCTGCTCCCCCTAAGAATTCAAAGAAGAAACTTTATAGATTAGAAAAATGAGACCCAGGGAAATTCATGGACCTTCCCATGGTCACACGAATTAGTGGATATGGGATAGATCCCAAGTCCTACTATTTCAACATAGAATTCTTTCTGCACACACAGCAGACTAGTGGCCCCAGCCTCCTCATTTCTGGCTGTCCCCAACCCAACTAAATTCACTGGAAATTTGAGAGCAGCAGTCCCTCATCCTTCCTCAGCTGACTTCTGAATCAAGAGGGCTCTGACTCTAGCTGTGACTCCTCCTCTTCCCCATCTCATCCGCAACTGAGACCTGGGAATTGTACCTCTGGAGGCTGCTCAGCATTGACAGGGGGGAGACTTGCTCACACAGGTTCAAGCTGGAGTTAAACTTCAACTTAATTCCTGCCTTAGGAGGTTTGCTGCACAAAATAGAACCACAGAGCCAATGAACCCTTCATTCTTCACATGCAGAAGAAACTTCGAGACTAGCTCTTTGGCAGGCCTAGACACCTTAGATTTTTCCCTCTTCTGCTTACCTCACCTTGGCCCACACACCAGTCCCTGTTTCTCTGTAGCAGCTTCTTAGCCATTTGATACCAGGTGTCTGCTAAGATCCAGCACACAGCAAAACTCCACGCTGGCCACACGCTCCATACAGCCTGAACGTTGTTCTTCATCTGATCCTAATTTGGGTAAGAAGTATTTCATGTTCTTAATCAATTAATATGTATTGGGCTGCTTTTTACTGAGCACTGACTTATGGACCAAGCCTGTTGCATATTTAATTATAGATCTTCCTTGACTTAAATGGGGTTACATCCCAGTAACCCCATTGTAAATTGAAAATACTGAAAGTTGGAAGTGTATATATACGACCTCTAACCTACGGAACATCGTAGTTTAGCACAGCCTACTTTCCATTACCCACAGTTGGGCAAAATCATCTAACACAAAGCCTTTTTTATAAAATGCTAAATATCTCAACCAATAAATGAATCCTGTGCTGAAACTGGGTACAGAATGGTTGTCAGCATATCCGTCATTTACCCTGTGATTGTGTGGCTGACTAGGAGCTGTGGTTTGCTGCCCCTGCCTGGCATCAGAGACAGTATGGTACCGCATATCACTGGCCTGGAAAAAGATCAAAATTCAAAATGTGAAGTGTGGTTTCTACTGAGTATATTGCTTTCGCATCACTGTAAAGTCAAAAGATCGTAAGTCGGAAACCTTTTGTGTTTAATACACTTTATGGCCAAGGACACTGAGGTTAATAGGGTTAAGTGGCCCAAGAACACAGACAGTACACGATACAGCATGAATCAGATCTGCCTTCAAGTACTGTAGTGCTCCACGTGCTGTGGAGGATGCAAGCAAGTGTGAGGTATCCAGACCTCCAGGAGCTCACAGTCTACCTGTATGAAATATATGGAGAACATTCCTGTTACCACTGATATGATAGGCGAGCACCATGGGATGGTAGAAACAGAATATCATAGGAGTGGCGGGGGGTGGAGCAGATTAAGGAAGGTTTTCCTTAGGAACTTGACCCCAGCTGCCAGTACTCTATGCCCTGGGCCCAGGAGGTGATCAGGAAATATTTGATGTAAGAATGAATGAATGAGCCAGATGGAATGTGCATATGCTGACACATGAAGCTGCAAGGACTTGACAAGACACTGAGTGAGAGAAGCGAAATGGGGGCTAGAACATTAGCATGCAGAGGTAGCAAAAGGGAAGGCTAGAAAGATAGAGACCCTTGAGTAATGTGCCGTGGAATTTGTCCACAATCCTCGAATAATTGGAAGAGAAGAGGTGAAGGTATTTAAGCTCAGAGCAATAAGATGGGAGAGTAGTGTCCATGGAGGGTAGAGGACAGAGAGGGGGACTGGCAGCAGGAGGACCAGTTCAGAGGCTAATGCAGAATGCAGGCTGAGAGCAGTAGGGCCCGGGACTGAGACTCAGTGGCCCAAAGGAAGAATGAAAAAGGAACAGAGGGACAGGTGAAGGGGATGCTGGCATGTAGGTGGTTCCTCCCTCCCCACAAACCACCCAACAGCATCCCAGCTTCTTCCCACACATTCCCACCCTCCTGTCTGCCTCCACACCAAACCATTCCCCATGCTTGCAGAATGGACGCCTCATACTGGAGCCTGGGTCTTTTCCACCTCCAGTGCACTGCCAGCACCCACCTCTTCCCATTTTTAGGCCGATCCGTCCAATACTTGTTAAGCATCTACTTGAATTTAGCACTAGATGCTCGAAATATTTTATACTCATCATCTCACTTTAATCCCCTACAGCACCCTTGAGAAACACTTTATAATTAGAAAAATGAGGCCCAGGGAGGTTAATTGACCTGTCCAAGGCCACAGTAATTGGTGGATCTGGGACTAGAGCCAAGTCCTAGTATTCCAAACATGGCATTCTCTCCATATCCACCACAAAACCCTCCCCCAACTCTCCCTCCCTGGCCAATCCTGACCCAACAACCAGAAAAAGTCCCTCCTGATCACAACTCTCTACTTTTGCATTTCTGGGGCAGGTGGGTGGTGTGCACATCTCTCTGAGCTGTGATTAGCTTGGTGGGTGTAGATGTCTGCAATGTACCTTATTATATGTGTCATGCCTGAGAATCAGGTTTGAGTTGAACTGGAAAATCTCACCACTAATTGATTTATTTTATTATATACACCGTACCTGGAACTGAAGCTTCTCAAGCTCTATGAGCAAAATAAAGCCAGATAATATACCAACAAAATACCAACAATAGCATTTTACATTCAAGCCGAGAAAGCCTTCCATTTAATAAGATTGTGCAGCCAAGAAGTCTTCCCTGAGAGGAGCCGAGAAGAGGCTCGCTCCCTCCATGCTCACTTCCCTGCCATCAGACACCCTATCACCCTGTCCAAGGTATTTTGTCTCTGCCTTGAGTTCTTTATTCAGAGCTTATTTTTGGAGTCAAACAAGCCTTGGTTTGAATTCCAGCTATACCACATGGCAGTTTGGTGACATTAGGCAAAATCCTCAAGCCCTCTGAGCTTCAAGAGGGTTTTTTTTTTTTATGTTGAGATAATAGTTTCTATCTAACAGAATTGCCATGAGGGTTAAAAGCAATAACCTTTGTAAAGCTCTAGGCCTGGCCTACAGTCTAGGGTCAGTAATGGTCATTCTCTTCATGTCTTCATTGGGAACACCCAGTCAAGATTCCCTGTTCCTCCACTGCCTTCCAGACTATAGAGACATTCTTATTCTTGGTTTTCCTTAGAGACATGATAGTGTCAGACCCTCACTTCAGAGCCATTTCCAGGAGATCATTTCTTCCTGGAAACTTCCCCTGCACACTGCCTCTCCTCTTCTCAAGCACTTCACCCTTGTGCATAGAGGGGCTTAGACGCGCCCCTTCCACAAAATACAGAGCTTTTGTCAGAGCCCTGCCCAACCCAGGAAGAGAAAGCCACACAGGATGGAGGCCCCACTCTTTCCTCCCCACCCCACCACACAGCAGGCTTTCAGGAACCAACAACAATGGCCATTGTGAGCCTGAGCTTGGTCTTTCTCTTGCCTCAGTGTAGAGTTGCACAGAATGTTCTGTCAGAAGTGTTAAGGAATGGTAAGGATTGCTGCCAATCTCTTGATCCAGACATGGAATGCTACTTTTGTTGGAACAGCTCAAACAGACTTGAAGCATAGATTGCCCCCACCATAAATCAGGGAGAACAGAGGCCGGAGGAAGAAAGTGACTTCCCCAAGGTCACACAACTAGACAGCCAGAGCAGAGACAAAACTCCCAGCTCCTGTCTGCTAGATCAACACATTCCCCTGGCCTCCAACCCTAAGGCCTCTCCTCTTCAGAAAGCAGAGACTCTGGGCTGTTACTCCATCCTACCTGTTTCCCTCTGAATTATCCAGAGGCAAAGTTCACTCAATAGCCACTCTTATGGGGCTTTACAGACCCCTGGGAGTAGAAGAAATCCGCAAGCAAGTATGACAACAGCAGGGCACAAAGGAAACTGCCTTCAAAGGAGGTGCCTAGCTAGACCACGGGCAGCAAACTATGCCTGAAGTATCTCCAGATCCTCCTCGACTCCTTGCTCAGCCCAGAAACAATGGATGACTGTGGGATTCTCTCTTTCTCTCTCTCTCTCTCTCACACACTCACACACCACACACACACACACACACACACACACACACACGAATGCAGGGAAAGGAAAGGAACTAAAAAAACTCATTTCTAAATAAAATGCTGAGCCTCCTCCTTGCTTTAGAGTAAAGAAGTAGAAATAGGGGTGCTTCATTTGCCAGGAGGGGCAGTCATCCCAAAAGCTCAAGGTCACAGTATCTCTGGCTGTCATGGTATGTCTGCTTTTCTTCTCAGCATTTCATTCTTCCCTTACCTTCCCCCTCCCTCTTTTCCTACCCCTGCCTTCCCTACCTTCCATCTCCTCATCACCTTCTTTTTTTTTCCCTCCTGTACTGCCTTCTCTGGGTTACATTAATGACCATCTGCAGAGGGCCACTGGCTTACCATGTAGCAAAGACAAGATGTTCTGAAGACACCCCTTTCTAAGGAAACATAAAATCACAATAATTGCCACTGTTTCTTGAGGGCTTTCTGTGTGGCCTCTGTGCAGGGCTCCTGATTGCTTCACTTCTAAACTTCACCACGCACAACCCTGCCAGTGAATTATTAAATCAACGTTTGCCAGATAAAAGACAGACTTGGAGGGGGCACCTGGGTGGCTCAGTCCATTGGGCATCTGACTCTTGATCTCAGCTCAGGGTCACAGATTCAAGCTCCGCATTGGGCTCCATGCTGGGCATGCAGCCCACTTAAAAAAAAAAAAAGAAGAAGAAGAAGAAGATGACAGAGCCAAGGAAGCAAAGTGATTTCTCCCAAAGTAATAACACTAGTGGGTGCCAAGCAGTAGTAATTGATGTAAGTCTGTCCAGAACCCATGCTCTGTACCCACAGTTTGTCTCAGGGGCACATTCTTCATGTTGGGTTTTCAGAATGCTGGGGAATGAGCCCTCCTGCCTGCTTGGTTTGCTGGCAAAGGCCCCTCTGCCTCTATCCGGTGTCTGAGCAAGGATCTCTAGGAAAAGCATTGATCCTAGACTATTTTTCAGGGCTAGTGTGGTTGGGATCCCTAAAGGCCTGGTGCTTGGAGAGGCCAGATGGGAATGTGTCTGTCAGTTACAGCCTTCCTTCCTTAGCCCTTTGTGCCCTAGGAAACCCCACAGCCCCTCCCCTCCAGAAAATCAAGAAACAGCCTTGTGGGGTTCTCCATCTCCCCGCCCCTGGGCTATTTTCAGGCTGCCAGGCTTCTAAGTTGGCTTTGAAGCTTTTCAGCCCAGAGCAGTCTTTCATCCGCACAGACCAGACCCAGTGGGAAGCTGAGGCCGTCTGATCAGTGCCTGGCTTTGTGGGGCTCTGGGTGCCTGAGCCGCCAAGGGCACGTGGCCCATCTCCATGGAAATTTGGAGGCAGGAGAGGAGCCCAAGGTGATACCTGCCACAGCTTTGGCAGGCCGAGTCTGAGAGAGGCCTGCCAGCTACCACTCACTTCTCTAGACTGTGGGGACTGAACCTGGCCCCCCAAGAAGGTGAGCTCTGCTTGTATCCTTCCTTCTGAGGAGAGCAAGAGGATTCCCCCGCCCCCCTCCAGTGCGTGTCAGCTTCTCCCTAGCACCATGATAAGGAACATTTCTTATTGCTGTTTATAGAGCACCTTCACATTCTTTAAGTCTTTTGCCCTCAAAATAACTCATGAAGTAGGCTTCATTATTGTGCCTATTATGGGCAGAGACCTGGGGGGAGTTTTGCCACCCCCCAAATTCATATGTTGCAGCCCTAATCCTCTACCTCAGAATGTGACTGTATCGAGAGATAGGGCCTTTAAAGCAGTGATTAAAATGAAATGAAGGCAGTTAGGGGGGACCCTAATCTAATCTCACTGGTCTTTATAAGAAGAGGAGATTTGGACGCTCAGGGAGAAATACCCAGGATATGCAAGCTCAGAGGAAAAGTGTGTGAAGAGGCGGCCAGAGGGTGGCCATCTGCAGACCAAGGAGAGAGGCCTCAGGGGAAACCAGCCCTGCCAGCACCTTGATCTGAGCTGTCCAGCCAATACAACTGTGAGAAAATAAATTTGTGTTGTTTTAAGCCACCTGGCCTCATGGGATTTTCTTATGGCAGGCTTAGCAAACTAACAGCCTCAGAAAGGACAAGTAACCTGCCCCTTATGGACACAGAGATGAAGCTGAAGCTGTTAGCCCCAAAAGCAAGACCTTGTGCAGTGTTTCTCAGCATTCTCTGTCAACTCCTTGTCTACCAGAGGCCATTTATCAAGTAGGGACAAATTCCTTTTTGCATTTTTAATTAGTCAGACACATACTCCTGCCAGTAAGAGCTTCCAGATGAGCATTAGCTAAGCTGCGTTACCCACTGAGCTGATAGGACTCCAGCCCAAAGCAATGACACCTAATATCTCAGCTTACCTGTGCTGCTATAACCCAGGTAAAGGGACAGTGCCTACAGGTGTTATTCTATTACACAGATGCCTGAAGGTAGGAGGCAGGCTTCCTTGCCAATATGGTGGGATGGTTCAGAAACTCTGTGGGCGCCATCACATAGGGTTTCAGCACCTCCACTCAGGATTTATTGGTTCCCTGGGCTGGCCCATTGCAACTCTCAGACCTAAATCTGTAGTATGACTGAAAGGGAAATGGGTAGGAATGGAGTTGAGCGTAGCAAGGCATCCTTTTAAGCTAAGGATCTCCCGTGGTATAGCAAGCAAGAGCCTCAAATCATGCCACTCATATGTCCTGAGCTTCCCTTGAATCTTAAATGACTGAATTTTCATTAATGTGAACCAGAAGCCAAGATGAGAATGATCATAAAAATTATGCATCAAGAGAGAGAGGTAAAAACCAGACTGGGTCATCATTACCTATTATATGCAGATTAAATAAGTTAAGTCATGGAAAGCCTGCTACCTAGTTCAATCTAGGCAAGTTAGTATTATTATTATTATTATTATTATTATTATTATTCACTATCTTTTTCCTCTTTTGGGTCAAACCTGTTAAAGTCTTTGGCACTAAAGCATGTATCTTATTCAGTTTATTCAACAAACATTTATTGGGAGACCTTCTATGTGCCACAGGCTGGGCTAGTTGCTAGGGTTACAAAGATAAACAAAACAGGAAAACATCCGCACTTTCAACTCTCACTGGAGTTGGGAGAGTGATATGTCCAGAAACAGTTGTCGTTGGGTGAGATCCATTATCTGAGCACAGGAGAAGGTAGAAGCACAGTGCCTGGGGAATCCAGGAGAGTAAACAGGAGTTCTCCAAGCAGAGGGACACCTGTGCAGGAGAACAGGGCCAGCTAGTAAATGACCGCGTATGCCTGGCTAAGGAGCCTCCAGAGCCATGGAAGGTTCTGAAGAAGAGAGTGGACATATCAGATGTGCCCCTTAACTTGAATGCTCCACCCCCTCCTGCTGACAGTGGGCAGGCCCAAGAAAATAAAAGCAAGATGAGACTGTTGAGATCAATGAAGTAGGAAAAGAAGCAGAGGGAAGGAAGAGATAAGAGGAAGGAGAAAGACTGAGCGGATGCTCACTTAAGGTAGAGCTCCCCTGAGTTCACGGCCTCTGTGTGGAGGTGTGAAACTATGAGAACCATTGAAGATTTTGAAAAAATTTTAGCCTGAATACTAGGATTTGGGGACACTTGTGCACAGCTCTAAGAAGGTAGATAAACAGATAATGAATGGGGAGTTGTCAGGCTGAATCTGGCAGATAAGGAAAGTGAAACCAGGAGACTTTTAGTGCCAGACACGTTCACATGCAGTTCTTCCATTTCGATCTCATAACTGTATGTGAGGTCAGTATTATTCCTAACTCGTAATTTTCAAGAGAAAAAGTTCCAGATCAAAGTAGTCAGGAAGTAACTTGTTTCTATTCTTTTTCACTCTAACTCCTGCATATATTTTGGGCAGTTTTATTGCTTAAGGCTCAGGTTCTCAATCTTGAGCATGCCCCAGAATCTTCCAGAGGGCTTGTCAGAACACAGACCATTGGGCCTAACCCCAGGCGTTTCTGATTCAGTAGGTCTGGGGTGGGGCCTGAGGATTCATGTTTCTAATAAGTTCCTGGGTGACACTAATGCTGCTGCTACAAGACCACACCTTGAGAAACACTAGCCTCTAGGGATGATCTACCCAAAGACCCGGCCCAGTGGTTCCCAAATGGTGCTACCTTTTGGAATCCCCTGGGGATCTTTTTTTTTTTTTTAAAGGTTTTTATTTATTTATTCATGAGAGACAGACAGGCACAGAGACACAGGCAGAGGGAGAAGCAGGCCCCATGCAGGGAGCCCAAAATGGGACCTGATCCCGGGTCTCCAGGATCACGCCCTGGGCCGAAGGCAGGCGCTAAACAGCTGAGCCACCAGGGCTGTCCCCTGGGGATCTTTAAAAACAAACACTGATCCCTAGCTCTTGGGCCCACACATTCTGATTTAAGTGGTATAGGTGCAATCTGGGCATCGTTATTTGTAAAAACTCTCCAGGCAACCCTAACATGCAGCAAAGTATGGCAACCATTGACTTAGCCTCTTTGCCTTGATGCTAATGCTCATTGCCACCCTCTTCTTCAGCTGCCTAGCACTGAGGCCACAGTAGGAACTTGGTATGTACTAGCACTGCTCATAACACCTCTTTCTAACTCTCCTTCTCCCACCTTCTCCTAGAACTCATAACACCTCTCACTGCCTTCTCCCCTTCCTCCAGTCCTTCATCTCCCTGCCTGTTCAAAGTAGACCCTCTGCTATAGTATTACAACCATCTCTTGCCCACTGCCAGTACATCAACCGGTTGTTCTTTCTTTGACCACATCTACCTGGAAAAGTTTGAGGAGGAGGATCTAAACCAGACTGCAGGCACGTGAATGCAGGGAGGCTTCTTGAAGTTGATGGTACTTGAGTTAAGTTTTGATGAAGAAGTAAAAATAGAAATGGACGTTTCAAGCAAGGGTACAGCATACAAAGAGGCACAAAGGAGGAAAACCAGAGAGTTTACCTAGAAAACTACACGGTATTGTGTACGTCTAGAGCAGGTACCTAGCCCTACAGGTGTCAAGGAACAAAACTGCAGAGGAAGCCTCTTGCCAGATGGGGACAAGCCTTGGGCATCAAGCCAGGAAGTTCACATCATGCTTACAAGTATGAAAAGCAGTCAGTTGATAGCTTTCTCTAAATGGCTTTTAAATTATAACATTAATACATACTTAGAGAAAAATAGGAAAAATATAGAAAAGCATAAAGTAGAAAATAACAATGTTCTTTAATCTAATTATCCAGAACTCCCCACTGTTAAGATTTGAAGGGAATTTGTCCTTTTCTCCTATGCATATTCTGATGGAGCTGAGAGCATGCTGTGTATAAATAAGTGCATATCTCACCTTCACACTTAACATGATATACATATTTAATGTTTCTGAAATTTTGTAAATATCTTAATGGCAGCACAAAAGTCTATCATCATAGATACCATATACTTTATCTAACTCTTCTCGCACAGACGGAAATGGGGAAGGAGCGGGGGATGTCACCATTATAAATGATACAACAGTATTCATGTTTGTGTGAACTTAGATCCTGTCAATGAGTTCTTGTGATTGGTACCAAAAAAAGAATTAATGAATCAACAGTATGAAAATTGTAGACTCCCATTGTCAAATTTCTTTCTGAAAAGTTTTTCCCAATTTACACTTTCATCATAGGTGTGAAAGAATGCACATTTCATCTCTTCTTGCCAGCACTTGGTGTTGTGATTGGTGCCACTGAAGGATTTTTGGTATGAGGATGACATGAGCAGATTTGCATTTATAAAATCACATGCTGGAGGCTGAGTCAAGAGGGCCAGATTGGAGCTGCTGCTATTGACGTCCTTGCTGTTCTTGCTTTGCTTTCACATTCTCCTTTTTCCATTTCCCCATTCTTCATCTTTTTTTCCTGCTCAGAGAGCATATATTGTTCCCTGCACACAAGCACAATGCTTTGTTACCAAGAGCAGAGCTGAAGGGCCTCATGCTGTGGTTGCAACAAACCTGTGCCTAGTTCAGTGACCTTCTTCTTATAGTTCTGTCAAATGAATAAATAAATAAATAAATAAATAAATAAATAAATAAATAAAATAAATCTATTTCTAGGCAGTAATTCTCTTTAGGTAGAAATTTTTTTATATATTTTTCAAAGAAATTGCCAAGTGAATTTATTACTAAATTAATTTCTTTCGGCATCCTGTGACCATCCAACCCTACATATGATCATCTCTGTCCCTGGAACATCTTTGCTCTTCTTCCTTCTTAACCCAGCAAATTACCTGTCATTCATGCATCAAGACCTTCTTAAACATCTGTGACACCTTCTTCCCATACTTAGTCCAGTAGGAATCAGTTACTCAGGCCTCCCTGTCCCTATGGTTCAATTATAGCATTTTTTACACCCAATACATTTTCTCCCACTTGGCCAAGAGCCCTTCAAGAGTAGAACATTTTGTATTCCCAATTCTTGTCTGGCACTCAGTTGCTACTCAGTAACTTATGAATGAATGAATGAATGAATGAATGAATGAATGAATTCCTGTTTTACTAAGGTGCATGGACATTCCAGCTTAAACACTAATGAGTTGAAAAGTGTAAAGACAATATGGAGGTGATGTAAATTGCCAAAGCCACACTCTGAATCATTGGTACCAGGTAAAACAGACACCTGGTATACCAGATGTCTTGATCCTGGATTCTGAGTTCCCAACACTAATTGTTCTGAGTGCTTGGATATTGAGTTGCATTCTATTCTGTTTCATTTTAACTCTAAATTTAATTTGTGCATATGTATCTCTGTGTTAAAGAAAGTAAAGGGAATTAAGTGATGCTAGATGACCCCAAAGTATGTATCAAAGAAAACTACCATGGACTATTTATAGATATCACACAAAAGAAGAACCCTGTGGTCCCCATAGGTTTAGAGAACAACATTAAATAGATTTCTTTGTCTCAGAACTACCTGGTAGGCATTGTAGGAAACTGAAAGAAAGATCACCTAGGCAATGGTGGAGAAATAGAAGAGCAGTCAAGTCTCCCTTCAGTGGTAGACAGGAGTCATCCTAGCCTCTTTACGCCAGAAAAGATTTAGAGTACAAATTCAAAAGCAGAATGGTGAAAAGTATACCAAGATCCTAGCCCCTTACCCTGCATTTATCTCCTCAGTCCCACATGTGTGTAAGCCTCTGCCCCCCACCCACCCACCATGTGGATGAGATCAGCCTTCATTACTTCTCTTCTAGAGCCAGGAAGCAAGGTAATGTGTGGGAAGTGATAGCTGCAAGGTAATGTGTGGGAAGTGATAACAACTTAAAGCCATTCAACAGGAAAATTTGTTAAAAGACCAAGACATTGTAAAAGCTGAAACACTTGAGTCTATTAAGTCCCCTGCTTCTTAGAACATTTTGTTACCAGAGAATGTTTCAAGGAGGGAAAACACTGAACTATCACAGCACTGTCAGATCCTGAAGCCTGCTACAAAGAGCAACATTTTACAAGACATCTGTCTTTCTGCCATTAGAGGAACCTCTGAAAAGTTCTGCTGCTTTTTTCTCCTACCCCAGTATAACTCCCCCACCCGCCTCACCCTTAGACACACTCCTCTATTTCTCCTCCTGCCTCCTCGTTCCTCCCTTCCTTTCCCCCTCTCTCATTCATAACCCATGCTGATTTTGCAGACACTGTTAAAATGACACAGTAAGCTAAGACTATCCAGTGGTTATTTAATGCTCTTTGGTAAGAAGGGAGCTAATTAAATGACTAGAGGTTTAGACATTTGTTGTTTATTGGATCCAAACTCCTTAAGAGAGCCTGGAGCATTCTCCTAAACAAACATTGCTCTTTCATGGCTACTTGTTCCAAGCCCAAATGAGATGGAGAGTTTAAGGAGACAGCATCTCTTCACAGATATGGGGGTAGGGGAGGGCAAGAGCCAGAGAAGAAGAATGGGAGTGTGGATTGAAATAGAGGGGAAAGCTTATGGGCCTATCATAGAAAGATGAACAAACACAGTTTGTGTATCTGTTGGCCCCTGCCGTCCATCAGTGAACATCAGTAGGTTGGACTGGAGCAATATTGACACATTTGTGGTCAGCTCAGTGGTTTGCTTAACTCTTCATTAGAAATATATCCATCAAGAGAGTGTTTTAAAACAATAGTCTTCCAAACAAAAAAGTAAAGACAAACCCAAATATCTCCTTGGCAATCTTTTTTTTTTTTATTATTCTCCTTGGCAATCTTAACAGACACTGTTACACTATACCAGGAGGCACCTTAGACAAAAGCCATCCATTAAGTAAATAAAAGCATTCACTTTCTAGTTTGGGGGTAATACGGGGATGTTAGTGACTAGATGCAATCTGTGAGGAAAGTACCTTTGCCTTCATAGGCAAAAAAAAAAAAAGAAAAGAAAAAAGAAATCTTTTAAAGAATCTGCCTTTTTGTTTTGCTTCTGTTTTAAGTACGAAAGTTCTGTTGTAAAAGTGAGTCTCGTTCCCAACATCAATCCTTGATCCTGCCATTACTTTTGTAAGAAATTGGGCAGGCACAGATCAGGCCTCAGGAACTCTGAAAAAAAAAAAATGTCTTCCAGGTGCCAAATCAGAAGTAACTGCCATTGTGAGAGGCCATTGATCCAGTGCCTGAGACTCATATTTTCTGTCTTGCTTTTTCTACGTGGACTCAAAATAATGTGGTATGGGTGAAATACTCTTTTCCTTGGCGCAGATGAGGTACCTGGTGTCCTGAAAGAGGTCAGTGATTTCCCCAAGGATGTCCAAGGAGGTTGGCTCACCACTGGCTTACCACAGGCCAAATTTGAGGTTAATTAACCATCAGTCATCATCATAGGGCCATGATGTTATTCGAACATTCAGAGAAAAGAAACTTGAACCAGCTATGGATAAGGACTTTCATCATCATTCCTTTCCTATCCTGATCCCAAACCAATGTGTCTTTAGCTGCACTGAGGGTACGTGTGTGTTGAGGGGGAGGAAGATTGAAAATCAGTTTGGAAGTAGCTGGTTCATCATTTGTTACTCTCCATTTGAAGAGGCTTCCTGAAATGTCAACCTGTTCATTGGATGCATTTAATGTTCTGAATCAAAACCTTTTTTCACTGGAATTGGGTTTCTGTTCATGAAAAGGTATATTTATTGACCTTTGGGGAAATTCTCTATTCAGAATGAGTATGAAAATGCTGTTTGGTGGGAGATGAAAGGATATGGACAGATCTGGGTTTCTGACCAAAACTGGCCTGAGGAACAGAGAGATGTGTATGCACTGCTTCTGCTTGTCTTACTCTGCAGACCTCAGTGACCAGCTCCTTGAAGTGGTGGGGCTGGAGGGAGCCATGGAGATGGGGCAGATCTACACTGGCCTGAAGAGTGCTGGCAGGAGGCTGGCCCAGTGCTCCTCTGTCATCATCAGGTATGCTTCCTCTTACCCAGTGGCCTCCGAGTCTTTTACCCCCTCAGTATTCGTACACACAAGGACTAGGAAGCCATCTTTGGATTTCAGTGCAGGGAGAGTGAGGTACAGAAGATAACATTTATACAGGATTTCTTTAGGGGCACCTGGGTGGCTCAGTAGTTGAGCATCTGCCTTTGGCTCAGGGTGTGATCCTGGGGTCCTGGGATCAAGTCCCACCTTGGGCTCCCCACAGGGAGCCTGCTTCTCCATAGGCAGAGGGACCTGCCTATGTCTCTACTTCTTTCTCTGTGTCTCTCATGAGTAAATAAATAAAATCTTAAAAAAAAAAAAAAAAAAAAGAATGTCTTTAGAGACCATTTCCCAAACAAGGTATAATGCAACCATCCAGGACATCAACTGAAGGGTCACCCATGACCTGTTGGCTATTATTTTTACAGTGAATTAGTGAAATTCTCTAGCCATATAAGATTATGAGGTCCAGAGGACCAGAGGTCCAACTCCTTGCCTTTTTTTTTTAATGATTTGGCCAACATATAGTACATCACAGTTTCAGAAGTAGAGTTCAGTGATTCATCAGTTGCATATAACACCCCGTGCTCATCACATCACATGCCCTCCTTGATGCCCATCCCCCAGTTTCCCCATCCCCTCACCCTCCTCCCCTCTAGCCACCCTCAGTTTGTTTCCTATGGTTAATAGTCTCTCATGGTTTGTCTCCCTCTTTGATTTCTTCCTTTTCAGTTTTCCTTCCAGTCCCCTATGATCCTCTGCTCAGTGCTGCCTTTCTTATCTTTACAAATTAAGATGCCAGATGCATGCTAGAGGGCACACTGTGACAAAAACCAGGTTCAGGTTCTCTGCTTGCTCTTTCTTTGATAGTGGCCTTCGAAATACTGTTTCCTCTCTGCCTTTGTAAAGCCAAACCATCATCATGAGCAAATCGGTCCCAATTGCCTAAGAGGGTGATGCTTCAGGAGGATGTGGACCCCACAGGTCAGTCACTGCAGGCTGCTGGAGGAAATCAAGTCTAATAGAGGGGATCCTCTGATTTCAGTTGCTTCTGTTGAGTCAGTAAAACTCATCAGATTCTTCTCCACCTGATTATTTGAGAAGTCTTTATTCCCTTCCTTTTCCCATCTAATTTTTTCAGCTCAAATCTTTTAGCGTGCCTTAAGGATCTCCTGGAGGAGCCACAGTATGTGGGCTTCCCAGAGATATTTGACCACAGAACCCTTTTGTCCCAAAACCTCTTGGGTGAGTGTCCTCAGCACACTTTTGGGGAAATGCTACTCTTGGCACTACCTTGCCTCCCTCAGAAAGAACCCCAAAGCTGGTTCCCTGACATCTCTTAGCTGAAGGTCTATCCTACTAAACCCTGTTATTCAGTGCTTCCCTGGATCTTCTTTGTCTTTTCTGTTATTATCCAAAGCTTTGCTTGCGTTCTTTCTGGGCTCTTGTCATGCTGGGGCCCCTAATTTCCACATTAATCTCCATACTTCTTTCCTTGTCCATCCTCCATGACTCTAGCACTGAGTAGGTCCAGGGCTGATACAGACCGCAGAGAGTGTAATATCTCAGTCCCAGGGGAATAAAAAAAAAAGCCACATGTAAGAGGAAGGACTTTTTCTTCATATTCAGTAGACCTATTTTAAGGTAGAACAGAGACGGTGAGCCAGGATCCCCATCCTCCTGGGCATTTCCCAGACACGCTCCTCAGCCCCAAGAACCAAAATGCCACTCTCTCCTTTCCTGATTCATTTTATTATTTTTTACTATTAAATATTCTCAGGATCAGTCAGACAATCATCTACATCAACACATAGCCTGTGTCATTTTTTTTTGATTTTTTTTTTTTTATGATAGAGAGAGAGAGAGAGAGAGACGCAGAGACACAGGCAGAGGGAGAAGCAGGCTCCATGCACCAGGAGCCCTACGTGGGATTCGATCCAGGGTCTCCAGGATCGCGCCCTGGGCCAAAGGCAGGCGCTAAACCACTGCGCCACCCAGGGATCCCTGTGTCATTTTTTTTTATTTCAAAAGCAGGGCAGATGCCAAACCCAGGTGAGAGCTTCCCAGCCAGTGGGTGGCTACTGTTCCCTGCTCACCCGACCAGAGACTTCCAAAAGGGCTTCCCTTTTTCTCCTGAAGGCAATCCAGTAAGAGTGCATATCTCTTCCACAGAAAGAAGTCAAAGACCTCCTCTCTCTCCTTTTCAGAATCCATATGCCGAAGAAGCCTTGTCCCAGAAAAGAAAGCAACACTGTCTTCTCTCCAACTACCCATAGGGACAGTATTCAAAATGACCCCACTTGCCAGCTAGGCCAGGTTCTCAATCTATGGAACTACAAAATGCCCTGGTGTTTGAGACATAAAAGAGAGGATAGTTAGGAGCAGGGGCAAGGCAAGACACACTCAGACCTGAGCTGTACCTTGTATACGTTGAAGACGTTACCTCATTGACATGATGCAACTTCTCACTCAACATAGAAACCAGGCCTTTTCCCATTTCATAACCTTTCCCATTTCACTGTGGAGTTTCTGGCACAGTCCATAGGCCCTCCGGCTGGTTGTTGACTGAGGGTCTGCTCAGCAGCAGTGCTGCCATACTTGTTGGCCACTGTTTCCCAGACTTCCGTGGACTTCACTGCTCACTCAAATCTTTTAGCATGCCTGAAGGATCTCCTGGAAGAGCCACAGTATGCAGGTTTCTCAGACTAGAGTCTGAGCACCAAAGCAACAGAATCACCCATAGCCTTGAGTCAGAATTCCTGAGGTGGGCTCAGAAACCTATTTTTAACAAGCCCTCCAGGAGAGTCTTTGGGAACCACTCCTAGGTGGGCAGATAAGGTCTTCCCACTCCTGTTTCCTTTTGGGGGACCACCCTCATTCTTTGACTCCAGAAGAGTCAAAGCTCACTGTGTTTTCTTGGAATTCCAGGACAAACAAGCTGCTGCCCATGCAAGTGGATGGAGAGCCCTGGATGCAGCCACCTTGCACGGTGAGTTTTGCCAATCTTGGAGGTAAGGGTGAGAAGCTTTATCCTGGGCCCCTTTTAGGCACTGACAATATGAAATCCTTGACTCTCAGAGTTGCAGGAGCTTGGGGAAATCACCTACTGCAGCCTGTCTTCCACTTTATTCATCCACCCTTTCACATACCTGCTAAGCCTTTATCGAACGTCCACTCTGGGCCAGGCACTGTGAGGTACCAGTTCCAAAACTGAATGAGACAAAGACCTGTCTCCAAAGCACTCACACTTATAGTTGGTGAATTCTAAGTCTTCATCAGCAGTGTCCTTGAGCATCTCTTGAGTCATTGCAATGGCCAAGAACTTGCCACCCCAAAAGGAAAGCTTGTACTGTTGATAAATAAGTATAATTGTGAGAAAGCATCTCCTTGTATAGAAGCCAAATATGTACCCTTGCCCTGGAACTTCTGCCCAGTGGCTATGACCACTGGGGCCTCTGGAGGAGAATCCCCATGGCCCACACACTTTGCCATAGGTGCACCTGCCTGAAATCCCCACTGCAAGGGAAACGCCAAGTTCTCACTCAGCACCCAGCACTGTGCCTGGTTTGTAACAGTTGCACAATGATATTCGTTGAATGATGAGTAAAGCGTTAAACAAATGAGCAAACAAAATAAAGGGAGCATCCTCATTCCCTGACTTAACCATGCCTATGTTTGCCCTCCATTGAGCTCTACCACCGGGGCCATGCATCCTTCATTCTTAGCTAGAAACCCAGCTAAAAACTCGATGATGAAGAGAAACCACTGTCCTGGTGTTCAGGGCCGGGATGTTCACAGGGATATTACATGAGTATCACCTTTAGTACTGTCGTGGATGTGCAAACCTCCAGAGGTTCTGAGCTCCCCCACTGCGGAGTATTCAGGTATCTCAAGAACCTGCTATTTTGAGCCCTCAAACATCAAATTTTCTTCTACTAGAGAAAGGGTTTGCATGAGATTTCTACCAGGCCTGAGTTGTAGATGTGTTTCCATCACTCTTTGTTCCATGTGACTTCTACAGATTATAAAACTGGCCCCTGGAGATAGACTCTAGGGATGGCAACTTCTATAAAGGGTATCAGAAGCAGAAATTTTTCTGCAAAACCTTACCTCAGTCTTCTGGCTTCTATGAAGACTAAGGAAAAAAAAATGAAAACACACTACAGCAAAAACTAATAATAGCTTACCACTTTGTTAGAATTAGAAAGGATGGAGGAAATTTCTACTACTTATAATTTTGATGGAGCTAAATTGAGAGAAATCTATCCAAACTCCTCTTGTCTCTAAAAAAAGGCTGAAGAAATCAAATCCTCTCCCACCTGGCTCAGCGAAATCTGAACACTGGATTGCCATTTCTTTTACTGCAGGGACTTAGTTTTGGAAAGAGCCAAATCTTTCCAAAGATCTTCTCCTGTCCCACTCTGACCCTCTCTCCATGCCACCCTTCGGAGATTTCAACTCACTGTAAAAACACTCATGTTCCAATGATCTTAAGATGTATAGTCTATGCATAGCCATGTGTAAAGATGTACGAGTCTGCTCGGGCTGCCATCACAAAATACCACAGACAGTGCAGCTTAAACGACAGAAATTTATTGTCTCATGGTTCTGGAGGCTGGAAGTTTAAGACCAGGAGCTGGCAGGGTTGTTCTCGTGGCTTCTCTTCTTTACTTGCAAACAGCCGCCTTCTCACTGTGTCCTCACGTGGCTTTTTCTCTGTGTGTGCACACTCCTGCTGTCTTTTCTTCTTATTTTAAGGATGCCAGCCCTTGTGAATGAAGGCCTCACCCTTCTGACTTTGTCAAAACTTAATTACCCCCTTAAAGGTCCTCTGTCCAAATATAGTCACAATGGGGGTTAAGGCTTCAACATATGAATTTGGGGGAGACATAATTCAGTTCATTTGAGAAAGTCATCTTAAGCTTGCAAGAGTGAAAACAGAAGTACCCTTGTTGAAACGTTTTCCTGAAGGCACACACCGACTGGGAGGTAGTGCCCTAAGGTTATATTAACCAAGGCTGAAAGCGCATTTCAGGGAGGCCTGAAAGGAGGGAGGCCTCATTAAAGGCAATAGTAAAACTATGCCCAATTTTTTTCATTGCCTCTCTTTACTTTGATAATGAAAAAATATAAATCAGAAGAAAATTTGAATAATTAGATAATCACGAGTGAAATCAAAAACAGGGTGCACGCCTTTCAAATCTGGGAAAGTTTAAATTTCATGAACCCAATCAATGTTGAACTCTGACAGAAAGCAAATAATAAGCAAACATTTAAGTTTTCATTTTAATTCCAGTTAGTTAATATGCAGTGTTATATGAGTTTCATCTGTACACTATAGTGATTCAACAACTCCATACATCACCCTAACAATAACAAGCAAACATTTAAAAACTTTTCAAGGCAAAATGAAAGAGGTTAAGGCTAAATATATCAATAATGACCTTAAAAATGTGCTAAAGTCTCCTATTAAAAGAACAGTACTCTCATATTTGGTTAAAAATTAAAATCCAATGATGTGCTTCTTGGAAAAGATATGCCTAAAACAAAAGGATGGGTATCTTTTATTTTATCCTTTATCAGACATAGAGAAATTAAAAGTAAAAAATTATATTACTAATTATATTAATTTTAAGCAAACTAACCTTCCAACATGCCAAAAGCACAAAGTGGAATAAGATAAGGCCACTTTTTATTTGATAAAAGGCACATTCATTTCTGAGATGTAATTATGACTGAATTGTAGGTATGCAATAACAGAATCAAAAAAATACATACTGTGAAAAACAGGATGAATATATGTTCTGAGAAGAAAATTGATATAAAAGAAGAAGCCGACAGAGATACAAGTATGGAGAGACTTTAAAATATTTGTTTCTGCCTTTGAGGTCAAGAAGCAAAAATAAATATCACAATCCTCAGATGAAATAACTATAACCTATAAACAAATTAAATATCTCATTTCTTTCAAGGATCCAGAGAGTATTTACTAAAATAGATCTTAAACTAGTTCACAAAGAAAAAAAACTATATAAAACCAGGAGGAAAAATCATAAAGGTTATTTTATTTTACCGTAAGGCAACGAACTCAGGAATTAATAAGAGAAGGTTAAATGAATAAACAAGCAAAATTCAATCACTTGGAGATTTTTAAATTATCCTAAAGAACAGTAGACTCAAAAGGAGTTCAAAACCACCACCATAGATTTCCAAAATTATATTATTTCCAAAAATAATAAAAATCAGAAGGTTCTCATGCAAAAGCTGTAGAATGTAGCCTGAACTATATTTGGAAGTAAATTCAAAGTGACATATACTTCTATCATTTAAAAAGAAAAAACATGTAATGAATAATTGCAAAATTAGAAGAACAACAGTAAAACAAACTCAAGAGAAGCAGAAGGAAGAAAATAATAAGGATAAAAGTAGAAATTACATAATTAGAAAGCAGGAAAATTGACAGCTACTTCTTTAAACTAATAAGGACAAAAGTAGGAATTACATAATTAGAAAGCAGGAAAATTGACAACTACTTCTTTAAACATGTGAAATATTTGAAAGTCTAATTTTAAAAAGAGAAAAATAGATCAGAGATATTAACATATAAAATAATA
This sequence comes from Vulpes lagopus, assembly GCF_018345385.1. NCBI lineage: Eukaryota > Metazoa > Chordata > Mammalia > Carnivora > Canidae > Vulpes > Vulpes lagopus. The sequence continues at coordinate 23,308,721 of NC_054840.1, forward strand.
AAATATAAATATAAATGTGATGGCTTCATTTTAATATATGACATATTTAATATATAATCATCTTGATTCTGATAAACTTGAAACACCTCATGAAAATTCTAGGTAACCACTAATGAAGGAGAAAATGTGTTCAAAGAATTACATCCAAAATGATCTTAAAACAGAGGGTCTTACTAGGAGTCCTTCCATACTATGAGGAAATAAATATTCCTGTAAACTGTTCCACATTATAAACAAAAGAGAAAGGCACCTGATCCATTTCATGAAATTAGGACAGATACAAAACCTGAACAAACATTGTGATTTTTATTTTTTTAGGATTTTATTTATTTTAGAAAGAAAGAGAGCATGACTAGGGGAAGGGGTAGAAGGAGAGGGAGAGAGAGAATCTCAAGGAGACTTCATGCTGAGTGTGGAGCCCGATGTGGGGCTTGATCTCAAGACCCTGAGATCATGACCTGAGCTGAAACCAAGAGTCAGATGCTTAATGGACTGAGCTACCCAAGTGCCCCAAAATTGTGATTTTTAAAGAAAAAACTCTTAGGAAACTAAAACCAGAAAAATACTCCCCCAAGATAATAAAGAATATTTATTATCTTAAACCAATAATGAATATTTTACTTAATGGTAAAACACTAGAAGAATTCTCATTAAAATCCTGGACAAGACATGGACACTAATACTGTTTTGAAGTTTTAGCCAATGCAACATAAATGACACAGAAAAGAAATGTAATATTTGGAAGAGTCAAAACTGTCATTATTTGCAGATATGATGATTATGTATATAGGAAGCTAATAGAATCAAGTGAAAAACCCCAAAGACTAAATTATTTCAGTGAAGCTCTATAAAAAGATAGACAAAAGTTAATACAGCTTTTGTATATCCCAGTACTAACTAGTCAGAAGAATATAATAGAAAAAAATTAAAATATCATAATAATAATAACCAAAACCAAAATATTAAACTGAATTGTGAAGAAAAGATGAAAACTAATAAGACTTAATCTTAATCAGTATATATATATATATATATATATATATATATATATATATATATATCTGAATTTTAAAACATCCATGTTTCTAAACAGGGATCCCAAACAAAATCCCCAACATAATTATTTTTTTTTAGCTTGACAAAACAATGCAGTAGCTAAAGTGTTTTATGAAACAGCTATGAGGAAGGACATCCCACAAGGTATTAAATTAGTTATAGAGCCACAATAATTGACATGATATTGAATGGATAAATCAGTAGTACAGAAGAGAGCCCTAAGAAACTGTAGTATACATAAAATTTATTTTAAAAAGAAGAAAGAAAGATCATAAATTAATTTGTAAAGAATGAACTGTTTAACATATAGTATCCAAGAAATTGCCTGTTTGGGAAAATATTATTATATATTGAAACTTCTGACTTCAAACTATACTCCAAAAACAAGACCAGAAAAACTCCAGTTTGGTTAAAATTTAGTACTACCGAGGGGAAGCTTGGATGACTCTAGTCACACTGTGAGCATGGACTTTCTGAGAACTTGACCATTAGCACATTTAAAATTCTGCAAGTCAAAAATCAATGTAGACATTTTAAAGGACAAGGACAAGATGTTTGCAATAACTGTCTCCAAGAACAGGTTCATTCCCATAATGTCAAAAGAGCTCTTAGAAACCAAGAGGGGGAGGATGCCTGGGTGGCTCAGCAGTTTAGTGCCTGCCTTTGGCCCAGGGCGTGACCCCGGAGTCCCGGGATGGAGTCCCACGTTGGGCTCCCTGCATGGAGCCTGCTTCTCCCTCTGCCTGTGTCTCTGCCTCTTTCTCTCTCTGTCTCTCGTGAATAAATAAAATCTTAAAAAAAAAAAGAAAAGAAACCAAGATGGGATGCTAACAGTGCAATAATGAGCAGACAGTTCACAGAAGTAATACCATGGGCTACCAAAGCTGTGAAATAATATCATAAGTTAAGAAAAAAGGGGGAAAGACTTTCAAATAGAAATAGTGAGAAAAACCATGCCATGTTTCACTCATCAAATATCACAATTTGTTTTCTTTTTAAGATAGTATTCATTATGGTGGAGATGTGTTGAGGCCAACCCATACCAGGAGTAAGATAAGAATATAAACCAGAGGGGCACCTGGGTGACTCATTCGGTTGAGCTTCTCAGTCTTGATTTTGGCTTTGGTTATGACCTCAGGTTATGATCTCGGGGTCGTGAGATCCAGTCAAACGTGGGGCTCTGGGCTCAGCAGGAAGTCTATTTGGGATTCTTTCCCTCTGCCCCCTCCCAACTTGTGTATGGGCACACATGCACCCTCTCCCTCAAATAAATATATAAATCTTAAAAAATTATATATATATATATATATATATATATATATATATATATATATACCAGAAAGCCATTCTGGAAAACACTGGTAGCCATGTATCAAGAAGAGCCTTACAAATATTAATATACATTGACCCAGTTCATTTCCTTTGACCCTTAAAATTGTGTTCATTATACTTTTTGGAATTTGTTTTAAGTAAAATAGAGGTTGTCAGTGGGCAAAAATGGGGGGGGGGAAGCCTAACATTTAAGGAATGGGTTAAGTAAGCTACGTGAGATTCATCAAATAGAATAATTTTTAGCCATTGAAAAATGTTAATGAATACCTAATGACATCAGAAATGCTTATGAAATAATACTAAATGAAAACAGATTTAGAGGCTGATTTCAGTATATATTTTTTTAAGATTTTATTTTATTTATTCATGAGAGAGAGAGAGAGAGAGGCAGCGACACAGGCAGAGGAAGAAACAGGCTCCATGCGGGGAGCCTGACGTGGGACTCCATCCTGGGTCTCCAGGATCAGGCCCTGGGCTAAAGGCGACGCTAAACTGCTGATCCACCCAGGCTGCCCCTGATTTCAGTATATTAAAAACATATAAGCATACAAATAAACTGAAAAAAACCATACCCAAAAATTAACAGCAATTACCTCTAGGTGATTTTTTTCCCACATTTTCTGAATTCTCAAAAGTGAGCATACGTTTGTTTATGCACATAAATATATGTATATAAAATACATATTATTAAGAAAACTTGTCTTGTGCTTGCAGCAGGGTAAGATGACCTCTCATGTTTTATCATCAGGTAGGCAGCATGTAATCTGAGCCTTAAAATTTAAAATATTCCCCCGTAGATATGATCTCAAAGTGAAAAGGGATTCTGGTTATCTAGTTAGTGATTCTCAAACTTAAGTGTGTGTCCAAATAACCTGGAAGGCTTTTAAAATATGGATTGCTGGATTTCTAGTTCAGTAATTCTGGGTGCCTGAGAATTTGCATTTCTGACAAGTTCCTAGGAGATGCTGATGCTGCTGGTGTAGGGACCACACTTGGAGAATCAATAATCTAGTTGAACTTCCTGACTTCTCAATATAGCCCAGACTTCTCCTCCACTACTAGCAAAACCTAATTGTCCAGCTACATTTGAAAGCCTCTGATGACGAGAAACCCTCTTGTGAAGCAGGGCATCCTAAGAACTTAGAGGACCATTAACAGCTAAGACCTGAAAGATTGTGCAAGCCCCCTCGCATCTCCCCTAGCTTCTCTTTAAGCAGGAGATACTCCATAAATGATTTGAGATGGGTCCACACTTACTGGTATTGGCCATTTTGCGGGGTGTCGTCTGAATCATCGGCCCAGAGGGGGCAACATGCAAGAAGGAGTCCCGCAGTTTATTGCATCTCTTGAAGTAATAAAAGTGTGTTGATTTGCAGGAAATGGCCCCCAAAACAAAGTCAACACCCAGCACTAGTAAAATTTTAAAATTTACTCCACTTTAAAGGGGAAATTACATACTGCAATGGTTTTGTGAATTTTGAGCTATCACACAACAGCCTACTGTATGGTTCTCTCCCTAATACAGTAGAGAACTAAGATAATGAGGCTGCTGTACTTAGTGCTTGTCAGATGTTGTAAATCTCATGAAAGGTTTTTAAGAAAATTGTAAAGACTTTAGTTAATTGCCTGACCAGCCCGATTAGCAGAGAAATTTGAGTTCTAACTACAGAGATATGGGATGCTGTCTTTCCATCGGGGATTGAAAAGGCAAGCTTCACAATGTCCACCTACCTCCTGCAATGGACTCTGAACTACTTAGCCCACTAGCCTCTCCCAAATGAGGGAGAAGAGAATAAAAGACTGACACCGCTTTGACTCAAAATGAGAGTCTGGTCTCCCACTTCAGTGCATGTACGTACAGTGAACTCTCAGTTACCTATGGCACTGGAATCCGCAAGCCACATCAAAATCTCATGTTAGCCAGGATCTCCAAACTCCTACCCCATCAAGACCTTTGTCAAAACTGCTGAAAAGCCAAATGGGAGGGATCTGAGTTTCACTTCCTCCTCTTTGCCCTGGAGGTGCTAACAAGCAAATAAATTGCTCAGCTAGAGAAAGAAAAAGGAGAAGTAAGGGTCTTCCATCATCTAAAAAAATGGGCTCTATCAGCGGGAAATGTAGGCAGTGCATCAGCTGCCACTGTCTGCCCCAAACATAGCCATCTCCACTGCCAGGACATTCTCTCTCTCTCTCTCTCTCTCTCTCTCTCTGTCTGTCTCTCCCCCCCCCCCCCCCTCCTGGGTTGTGCTCATCTGTCAGTACTTCCAGGCCATGCTCTGTCAAAGGGAGGTACGCTGGGTCAGGGAGGAGCGTGGTGAATAAGACCGAGTTCTTCCGGCATAGGGGGCTCTGGTGCTCAGGAATGAGAAAGGCTTGCCACAACACAAGGACATGTGCCACAAGTCACTCTGATCAGTTGGGGCTAAATTACATGCCACAGACAAGTTGTGTCAGAGTCCCTAGGCTTTGCCTCACTTCCACGAATTCTGGAATAAACATAATAAAGCCCATAACACTAAATGGTACTTGATGTATTCTTGGTTTGCTCTTCTGGGGCCTACCCCAAAACAGAAAGATGACCTCCCCTCCTGGAGCTCCTGTGGGGTGAAAACCAACGTTAAAAGTCATCTGCAGCTTCTGTCACCCAAGTTATGCTAATTCTCCACAACGTCTTTTGGTTTCATCCTTGTCTTTCCATATCCTGGGGACTTATAAACCTGGCTCGCAGTAGTACCCTTTTAGCCAGAGTCTTCCCTACTCCAGCTTGCCCTGACAACAGCTGTGGAGTAATTTCCCTGGAACTCTTCTCTTCATCATGGTGTTATTCTGCAGCTTAAAAGTTATGGTGCTTCCTCATTACCTCACGTTAAACCCAGCCTCTGCCACATCCCCTTTAAAGCCCTAGACCAACTGCCCCACCTGCCTCCCTGACCTCATCGCTCATTCTGTGCCTCACACTCAACCAGGTCATACATGGCCCTTCCACCCAGTGCCTTTCCTTTCTCTTTTCACCAATACATGTCCTTCCCTTTCTTTCAGAGCTTAAAACTCTTCCTTAATTTCTCCACTCAGACTCTTCTCCTTCCTTACCTAACTTCTTTTTGATACCACTTGGTCTATCCTTGCATTAATTTAAACTTGTTGATGGGTCTCTGTCTTCAAGAGTTTTTCTGTGTTCTCTGTGGCCACACTGACATTTCCAATAATGCAGAAACCATGAGAATGAGCTCATGGATTGCTTCTTTGACATACATCTTTCTCCTTCACCTCCACTGTAAGATAACAATTATTTAACTAACTGTTGCATCCCATTTTAGAGTTTACAGCGGGCTTTCACTGACAGTCTCCCATTTGAACTTCACAACAACTTTGTGAGGAAAACAGGACAAATGTTATTATCCTCATTTTACAGTTCAGCAAGCATGGCTTTGAAGGTTAAATGATTCGTCCAGAGTCTCAGAGAAAAGAAGCAGGAGATCGGAGACCCAAACCTAGGCCCTTGATACCTAAGTGCCTCTTGTTCCCACATCATCTTCCTACTCTGGACATGTGTCACACTTGATAAATGCTGATGGACTGATAATGCAGATTAGTGACGTGCAGTGTCATCAGGCCACATTGAAATAGTGATTTAGCGTTCTGGAGCCATGCCCTGAGGATAAGGTTGGGAAGAAAGGCAAAAATGAGAATTCACCAGTGCCTTTCACTTCCAACTGACTTAAAGTCTGTAGGAGAAAAAAACTCATAGACCCTAAAATTAAAAAAAGAAGAAGCTTTCAAAAAGAAAGTTGGTTTTTTTCCTGGAAAGCTAAGAAAAGAGGAAACACCTAAGGGACTCACTTGAAACTTTCCACAAGATGTGGCTTGGGTCAGATGTTGGACTGAAGGCTCTAGGTTGACTTTGAGTTGACTGGCTGATGTCTCTGCTATGCCTAGACAAGAGTGGCCAGGAGCCCTGGAAGCTCACAATCCAAAGAACTGGACTCCAGCCCTCCCTGTGTGACCTTAGGCTAATCCGAGGCTCAACAGACCCTTGGGTCTCCATTCCTTTATCTGTCCTGCAGAGGGGTCGAATGAGATGGCTCCTGAGGTCTGCTCTGGCTGTGACATTTTGAGAATCTATGAATAGCAAGGACACAAGACAGGTGCGAGCTGATCACCACGTGGGAAGCTCACACCTGTCTCTCCCCAGTGTTTCCGCCCCTCACTTCCAGCAGTGCCAAACTCCAGGCCCAGTGAGGGTCCAGTTGCCAATTTTGAAGCTGTTCAAGGACAGTCGTCCTTCTGCATGGGGCTCCTTCCAACCCGAAGCTGGCCCGCCTTCCTCCCTCTACAACTCCCTCTCTCATAGGTTAGTGGGATCTGCATGCCACTAATTCACTTATGCCTCTTTGCTTTTAGATTAAAATTACTCACAAGAATCAAGCGCCTATGATGACGGGGCCTCCCCAGAAGAGCAGCTTCTTTTCACTGAGGAGGAAGAGCCGTTCAAAAGACTAAATAATGTACCAAACGCCAGTTAAACCAAGAGAGAAAACAAGAGACTATAACACACACACACACACACACACACACACACACACATGCACACACACGCACACACATGCACACTCATCTCTAACCGGTGGAAGCAAAGCCACCCATCAGGAAGAAATCTTCATCTTGCTGTACATTCTGTCTACTTCAACAATGGGCACACCCCAGCAGAGCCAGTACCAATGAAAATTTTGAATGGACTTAGGCCCTGCCAGGGTGTGGTTGGCTCATATGGCAACCTCCACATTCCCAGAAGGCCCTGAGACTGAAGGAGAAATCCCCCTCTCTTCCCACCAGTCCTGTAAGTTCCCTCATGGACGCTCACAAGAAGCAGGCTGCAGGTTTCCTGCCTGGTGAGATCGGATGTGGCCAGGGAAAAGAGCTCCCATTCCAGAGAATTTACACAAAGGTCCCTCTGTACAGAGACAAACGGCCTCCAACTCTCAGAGCATAGCCCTTGGCAGGGCTCAGCAAGCGCACGTTGGTTTCTTAGTTGTCCTTCAAGCAGCAGCGTCTCCCTGAACTTGCTGAGGAGGCAGAAAGGCTGTGGAAAGCTGTGTTTCCATTCTTGGTTCTCCACACTGTCAGTGGGCACTTGTTATTTTCCCAAAGTCTTCTTCTGGTGGCTGTGTGTTTGTTTAGAGACGGCTCCAAGAGCCCCCAGAGCTGCCTGCACAGCACACCTTAGATGTGGTATTTATTTTCTTAGTTCTGTGAACACCTGGGAGGGAAAGCAGAGAAACTGGGATTTATTTTTCAAATTGGTGTCATAATATTGTGTAAAAAGGGAAGAAAAAAAAACCACCCCCAGTTTCTTTCTTTTTCAAGCCAAAGCGTGTTTCCTGTTTGAGTTCCAAGCCCTGGTGGCAGACTATTCCTGAAGGCAGAGAAGATGAGAAGGAAGGGCCTCTTGCTGAGAAGACCAGGAGACAAACCATCAGGTGGTTCCCACCTGCCTCTTTGCACCTACTACTCCCAAAGTGTGACCTGAGGGCCCTTCTGATGGTCTTATGTGTGTGTGTACATATATGTAGCATATATATTTATATATACATGTATATATAAATATTTATTTACTGATGGACTTTTCCTGATTTGGGAAAAAAAAATATGTAGAATAGGAACAGAAAGTGGGAAAGAAAAAGAAGGTTCTTACTCCCCCATTCCACCATTTCATTGTCAAGACACATTTCCCCATGGTGATCATGAGATTTAAGGGAAATGAAAGTAACTTCTTATTGTAAAGAGACTGAGAATTCCTATTCTGGATTCTCAAAAGAGCCGTGAAAGATATACTGGACAGAATTTACTCTCTCATTTGCCAGATAGAGACGATGAGTCTCAGAAAAGTTAGGAGACCTGTCCATGGCATCTTACCTAATGTGGTTTGGGAATAGGTGCCATTAAGAGGATATTTATTAGAAAAAAGAACCCACGCGTCTTACAATAGGGTCATTTCTGGTCACTGAGAAATTGTTCCATTCGAATCCAGGTTTCCAGGGAAGAATGAATGTGTAGCACATGTGTGGATGGGACAGGCCCACACAAGAAAATGAGGGCCTCATGATGCTTCCAGAGATTCTTTCTGGCCTGAACTGGTAAGAAGTTGGTCGGGGTTGAAGGCACTAGGCAGATCACCAGATTAAACTCTCCACATGTCAACTCATCATGGTCATCATGGCCGCTTAGCTTGGAAACACCTCTGGCTGCAGGGATGACCTCAGTGGAGACTCACAAGGACCAAGGCACATTCTGCAAGGTGCTGCCACCCAGCACCTGGAGGGGTCTCGGCAGAGCCCAGTGGGCTTTATGCAGCTGGTGCCAGCATTACCCTCCTTTCCCAAGGGCAAGTCTGTGTAGAGCTTCATTAGTAGGCAGAAACATTTGCCTTGGCACCTTTGCTCCATTGGACCTCCATCCCCTCTGAGATTTCTTGAAAGGAAACTTGGGCCCACTCGACATTACTCCACTGAGCCCTCTCTAATCTTGCACTGAGTCAGGAGCTTTGCACAAGGAAGGTAAATTAAGATTGTGTGTACACATTGATCCTGACTCTGAAGGAAGCAGTCATCTAGGACCATCCTGCTGGACCTAACGGTGCGAAACCGATGGGTGAGGGGAAATCCAGGCCACCTGAAGAATGTCCTGAATGATGAGATCCTTGGTGATGGGACGGACCAACAAGCTCCAGAATAACAACAGGTACTATCTTGGAAGCCACTTGATTTTGAAACAAAGGCAGGTTCAGATTTGAGGTCACTGGTTCTGAGACATTGACAGAAGTTTTGGCATGTGTTTTGACCCCGATTGCCCAAGATTGAGGCTCTTGAGATGTGACCCTATGCCCAGGTGAAACTGAGTCTCAGAGATCCACAAGGCAGAGTGGCCGCTGCCTGTTCTAGTCTGGTGCATAGGACTTGCAGTGTTGCTTGAGAGACATAGCCCTAGAGCCACTGAGTATAACAAAGCAGTGGAATTGCACTTCCAATTTGGTAACCTCAGTAAGTCTAGTGTTGTTGTGTAGTGTGATAATTGCAACTCATTCCTTAGCTCCTGTGACCAGGAGAGTCTTCTTCCTCTAGAGTACCTCACCATAGTGGGCCTTCCAGCAATTTCAGAGGTTGATGGAGAAGGTATTAATTTCCCAATCTTAATAATGAGACAGTGAGGCTTAATGAGGGTTCGAGGACTTCCCAAAGTCCACACAGTTAGGCAATCAGAGCAGAATCCCATCCCTTAGTTACCCTTCATCCTATTCTGATTGTGACCGTGCCACAGACATGTTCTCACCTGCCCCCACGGTTCTACCCCACCAGCAATAAAAATAATTAAAAACAGAAAATCTTCAATACGCTGTGTTGTCCCTGGACTATTGAGCTGAGAGTTGCATCTCATTATGGCTTGGTCTTTGTGGATTTCCTCCAGTGAGTTGAGAATGGAGATAGGCTTAGTAGAATGATTATATTTCAGGTCAGAGACCAGCTCCTCTCAAGATAGTTCTTTCCACAGATGGAAAAGATATGTTAAAATTGCCAAATAAATTAGGAAATACTTGGCAGAATCTGGAAGAGCCTCCAGACTGGCGTTACATAACATGCATATACATTATACATATGCACATTATATAAGGTGACATAGTACTTAATGTGCTGTATATATTATGCAAATTACATATTTGTGAGTAATCATGATAAATATAGAGACCCACTAATCACTTTTTTACACATACTCAGTGACAGATTAGGAAGTTACTTTGCCAGAGAGTCTTAAAACTTACTCTCTCCTGCTGCTTTGGTTCCAATTCCTGACAAAAATAATTGCATCAACTTTTCCCATCTCTAGCCCCCTCTCCTCTTGGCCAAAACCCTCTGTTACCTCCTGTCCCAGCTAGGCTGTACCTTCCGTGGAACACACCACAATTGGGTCCATAAAAATAGAATCATGGGAATGGGAAGGATCTAGACTTCCAGATTCCCCTATGTCCCAGGCCTACACCTCAACATTCCCAGGCAAGTGGGTGCCTAATGTTAATATCAAAGGGAGAGAGGAAGGGAAGGAGGAAGAGTCTACCAACCCTCCGAGGAAGGAAACTTCATAGTGCTCCTTAGCCACCAGTTCCAGGATCCAACAATAACCAATCAGGAAGTTATTTCAAATGTCTAAGTCCCCACAGCATATCTGAGACCATAATTTCCTAAGATGTGTTTCACAAAATGTTAGTAGTCATAAAATGCTACATGAAAACAGAGTTCTGTGATCAAGTACTAGCTCCCTTTCTAGGAGAGACATTGAAAGGCTTAACTCAGAATTCGACTTAAAGAATCAGTGTCTTTTATTTGTCTGTCAACATCTGTAGATTAGCAACACTGCCTTATGCCCACCATTTCTTCTTTTTGTTCTCAGTGGAGATAGGAACACGCAAGTAAACGTCTTCAGCAATAATATTCCAAAAAGTACTTCTCTAGGACAAGGAGTCTCCATTCTTAGGACACTCTTTAATTTCTTCTATGTGACTGTTTAACTATTTTTAATGTTCCCCTCTACATGTCTTCAAGCAAGAATCAAGGATCTGGACTCTCTGCTTCCTCGGGGGTCGGGGGAAGGGACTAGAATACGTGATAGCTGCCAGGGTTCAGACTTAATCTGTGTAGCTCCAGAGAACAGAACCAGGTCTGAACAGCACAGTTAGAGAGAGGTTGATTTTTATTCAATTTAATGACTGCTTTTGGAACTGGCCAAATATGGAAGAGGCTGTCTTCTGGGGGAATGAAAAGTTACCCACTCTTACAGGATGAGCCTCGACCTGGTTGGGTGGGGAACAAGCAATGATAGATCTACCTTGTCCAAGAAGCTGTTGAAATAATTCAGAATCTGTTACTTTCTTTTGAATAGCATACCTCAGTGTCCCTTGTTTTCTGAAAGAATGAAAATGACTCCCAGAGAGATTTCTGGATCAGTGGGTACTAGACAATTAGACCCCATCTAATACATGGCAGGATTGACCAGAATCAATCATTGATATCCTCTGAGGACAGCTAGTGGTGGTGATCTCCCCTCAGTAGCTTGGAGAGTTAAAGGAATGAGGTACAGTATTCAGACCAAAAGAGTTTCTGCCTTTCTGTCAGGGTCCATATTGACAGTGTGGAACTCATCTAGTCACAAACATCAGACCTGCAGCTGACTTGTGATAACATGGAAAAAGAAACCATCACGCATTTCAAATATTAATCAAGTTTTAGATAAAACAAGAGAGCAGAATTGTCTAGAATTTCCCATGGAGCCATTGTTTGTATCTCACCTTGATGTCCTATCATGTTAGAGTACATCTTTCAACTTTCTACTATAGAGAGAAAACAGGAAAAGGAGAGAGGAAAGGGAATTCCCATTTATTGCTTACTGGATACAAGGCACCATGTCAAGGTCTTTTCATGCGGTATCCCATTAATCCTCAGAACAGCCTATGATACAGGCATTGTACTTATGTCACAGATAAAGGAATTAGTGCATAGAAAAGTGAAGTACCTTGTCCAAGGTCAAACAGATCGTAAGTAGTAACAGCGAACACTTGACATGGATCTGTCTCACCAAAATGTATGCTTTTTCTACTAGACTTTAGTGCTTTTAACATTCTTGTCTGTTTCCAACCCTACCATCATTCTGGGTGAGATTACACAGCATTGGCAAATGGATCTATCAGGTCCACCTCTGTTTAGCCATCTCATCATGTTCCTACTGAAGAACTTCCAGTGCTTGTTCACAGTTAAAGTCAACAGACTCCTTGGACAGCTGGAACCCCAAACCTCAACTTTGAAATCAAATTGGCAGCCAAAACCTCATCTTCAATGTTTCAGATTCTAGCTGAATGGGAGTCATTCCCCCGGGCTACCTAATAGATTTTCTGTTCAACTCTGTGAGTGGGAGAGCAGCAAGCAGCCTTCTCAGATATAAATGCCACGGTCAACGGTGCCTGGCCTGCATGGGGAAGGAGGGCTGGGGTTGTTGAAGGGAGCCTCCCCGCAAGAAGGCTCTGCATGTGATCCTCATTAGTGATAGGCGTGGGCTGGGCCATCTGTATTCCACGGGAGAACAGAATGGCAGGCTGCCTTTCAGATGCCAAGAGAAGCTATCTAATGGGAAGATCCAGAGAGCTCAAAAAGCAGACAGGCATCTCTCCTCACGGGAATCTCTGTGGGAAACCAGGGACACAGAAAACCAAGGGTTTGGGGAAATTAATGGCTCAACTTGCTGGGCACCCACCCTGGCTACCACTTCATTCTTTATGCCCGTGGTGCAGGCAAGTGTAGCCCTGCAGCCTCATTTGCTAGCTGAACTCTCTTAGATGGAGCCCACAATGAACCGATGTTATCCTGAAATCTGTGGCCACAATGGCAGGTGCATTAGAGCAAGGCACCAGAGTTTTCAGTTAAGCCTTCGAGCCTCCCAAGGGTCAGGAAACACTGCAGCTAGGAGAGACCATGTGATTGGATACTCAAGGCAGATTCTAGAGAAATAATCAGAAAACATGAGGACAACTCTAAATGCTCCAAATTAGGAAAATGCAAGTTGGACACAAAGAAGAGAACATAGAACCCAGCATCATGCATGTAGTAGGTAATGAATAAATATTTGTTAAATGAATGAATAGCTAAAGTGGGTATCTGTCCTTCTGTCCTGGAATGAGTAGGGGAAGGGGAGGTAGAGGCGATGAAAGCTTTTTAACTAACAACTCAGGAACTTGAAACCACAGGATATAGAGGGAGCTCATGGGGGCCTCTAACTACCCAGACATCTGTTGAATGATGGACACAGCTAAATATGGATCATCAGAGGGCTTTCTAGGTCACATGGAGGGCAGTTTCATGATTCAGAAAATATGAAATTCAACTTGGATAGAAAGACAGAAATATTTGCAATCTACTTCTTAGCCATCAGGTCAGAATGGGCAAAAGAATAAAAAGGCAGCACAGAAGTAGAGTTACAACACAGTAAGAGATCGGCATAATAAGGTACAGATTCAAGAGATGAAAAGACATGGAGAACTGGATTTTTTTTTTTAGCAGATTTATTTGGGCAAGGGAGCTGAGCACTGTAGTTCAAAAATGAAAGAAAAGACAAGTCTTTTTTATTTTTAAGCAGCTTAAAGTTGAGTTAATGTAATATGGATGTGTCCAGGCATTAATGAAACTGTTAGTAAATAACTATCATTTATTGTGTGGTCCAAAACCTATTACTTTTATGACCACCGTTAAACCTCACAGGAAACCTTATGAAGTTGGCAGTATACAGTTCCCTACCTGACAAACAAGGAAACTGAGAAAAAGAGCAGATCTCACAGCGGCAGATCCAGGATTCAGATCTATCAGAATTTGCCTTCAAAGCCACGCCTGTACCCACAGTGCCATTGTGGATTCCTCTGAGCTTCAGGCACAGTGGCAGGCCTTATTACCCCCAATCGATCCCATGTGCACAACTCCCTGACTTCCTTCTCGAAGTGGAAACCCAAGTCCACAAAGCTGGAGAGGTAAACAGCACTCATCCGGAGGACCGTAGAGGCCCATTGAGAAGGAGCCCATCTGGGCTGCAGAAGGCACACGCACACCTTACCCTCCCCTTTTCTAAGGCCCTCTCCCCAAGGTGCCAGCTGGGCCTCGTTTTAGGACCTCACTCAGATGGCAGGCAGTCAACCATAGACAGCTGGCAAAGACTTCACCTGATTAGGGTGTTCACATAATATGAAAGATCTGTCTTAAAGGATACAGAGACCATATTAAGGATGAGGAGCAAGTGAAATGAGGTCAGGTAGTCAAACATCAGAATTCAGCAAAGGATACATAAAGGTGGAACAGAGATCCGAAACATCCTTTTAAAAATCTGTTGGATAAATCTGAATTTGGGATAAAAAGACTGCTTCTAGAATGATGCAAAAAAATTTTTGAACTTTTTCCTTTCCCCAAAAAACACAAAAAATCTTTTTAAAAATGGAATCTTAGCAAGAATTACAAGGTGAGGAATCATAAAATGGTAATTTATTTTTTTCCTTAGGACAAAAGGAAACGAATTTCTAAACCTCACAATATAAATGACAATCCAGAAAAAGACTCCAGGAAGTGTGTGTTTTTTGTTGAGGGAATAAATATCAGTACTTTCAAAGTAATTAATGAACTTTTTTGGTCTTTTTAATTTATTTTTTAAAGATTTTGTTTATTTGAGAGAGCATGGGTGGGGAGGAGCAGAGGGAGATGAGAAGCAGGCTCCTCGCTGAGCAGAGAGCCTCATGGGGCACTTGATCCCAGGACTCCAGGATCATGACCTGAGCTGAAGGCAGACACTTAACCAACTGAGCCACCAGGCACCCTTCTTTTTTTTTTTTTTTTTTTGAGAAAACTGATACTGATTGGTTACCAGAAAATGGCATGATCTTCAAGAAAAGAAAAATTTTCCTGGTGAATATTTCCTCTCTCTCCAACCTCTTTGAGGCAAAAGGATTGAGAACTAACTAGGTCTTTTGACTCAGAGGAACATACATCCATTGAAGGTGTTAATAATAGAGGATATCATTAAATTGCTATTTGGGGTTTGTTATCATCATACTCTCCTACCACCAGGCATGAAGGTAATGATAATAAGCCTAAAAGGATTAAGTAATCTCTACCTCCCTCCCTCTCTCTGTCAGCCTCCAAAAGCTTCCCACCATGGCCAGCCAGGTTAAATACACTTCCTTGAATTAGAATATCTGGGAATAATGTTTTTATTATGGAAATTTTCAAACACACAGAAAAGTAGACCCACGAGTATAATGAGAACACATATACCTATCACTTTGATTCAACAATTATCATTTTGCCATATTTGAATCTTTTTTTTTTTTTTTTACTGAAGGTATTTTAAATTACAGATGTAATTTAATGACGTCTCACACCAAAATACTTACACACATATCATTATAGGGGATCTTTCCCTATGTGTGAAAGGCTGTGTACATCAAACACAGTGCTGTTGGAAGATGTCCAGGTGCTCTGGTACACTCAGTCATTCCTCAATCACAAATAGAAGTTAATCAGGACATTACTCTAACACTAATGAGGAGAAAGTTCTGGGTGGAACCCAAGGAAGGTCTTAGCTGTATTCAGAACGTTCCTGATTGATCTAGAGAGAGGGAAGTAAATAGTACATTAAATAAATTCTCAAAAGATATGAAGTAGAGAAGTGTTACAAGCATTAATGGTGCCAGAGAGAAAACACAAAGCATTTGCAGGAGGTAGAAATTTATCTAAACAGTGCATGTTCTTATTTTTTAATAAAAATTATTTAAAACATTGGTAATTACAGAAAGACCAGGCACAGTATTATTTGGGACAGGCAAAAGAGTGAAACATTATATCTGCAGATTCATTTAATCATATACAAGACAGCTATGGTTATTGCCCCCACCACGTGATGAACATGGTGCTAGACTTGGCGGGGGTAAGCTGCTGAGATGGACAGACAGGTCTTCCCCCTCCACTGGGGCATAATTGAACTGGAAGTGCATTAACTCCTGAGAGAACGTCTGAGAAACTTGGTTGAGAAGCCTCAGCTCACTTATTCAGGGCAAGATACCGTTTTTGATAGGCAAAGATAACATTCCACTTGCTCTTTGCTTAGCTTCTGGGGTCAGGGCAAGCTAATGTTCTGGGCAACATCTGCAGATGTTCTGGGCAAGATAGTGGGCAAGGTGGTTCAGTAGTTTGCTTACAAAAGTCTGATGGTTCAGTGGTTCTGCCAAACGAGAGAAGCAGGCAAAATGAGTGACAGCAGCTTCCAGAATGTTCAACCTGTCTCAGTCAATAAGTTTCCTATTCAAAACAGCCTGGGTGGTAGCAACAACCAGAAACCAAGGCCTAATATACTCAGTCTCTGGCTGGTGGACCTAACTGAGCACCCATCTGGCTTTCCACCATGCCAGGAGGAAAAGCTTCCTTATCCATACTCCCAGTGCTCATCTACATCTGTTTGACTTAGGAAACACCCCACCCCTTCCCCCACACCATGGGGGTCATAGAAACAAACACCATCATCTCTTTTCGTGACATTGCTGCCATAAGGAATGCAAGTCTATGTTGGCTGACTCGGCGATGATAATTGTTTTCATCCTCCTGAGAGTAGGACCGTGTTTTCTTCCCAGAGCGCCCCCTCTTTGGAAGAACACAGTCTCTCTTCGGCTCCCTCCTCCAGCCTAACCCCTGGCCCTGAAGCCCAGGATCTGCTGATGGGCGAGAAAACACATGAGCTCACTGGAGCTTATATAAGAGCTCTTGGCAGGCCTCCCCGGGAGCATGCTCGCATTTGCCTTGCCTAGGCAATGTGATTTTTCTCTCCTCTATCTCCTCAGAACAGAGAGGCCTATTTGTACTACTGTTCA
Source organism: Vulpes lagopus (assembly GCF_018345385.1). Lineage (NCBI taxonomy): Eukaryota > Metazoa > Chordata > Mammalia > Carnivora > Canidae > Vulpes > Vulpes lagopus. Next base: position 23,325,546 of record NC_054840.1, read on the forward strand.
TTAGTCGTTTTGGAGCAGGGAGAAGGAAGCACAGTGTTCCCTCCTATATCCCAATGATTCAATTTGGCACAACTATCCTGAGGGGGAGAAATAGTATCTAAAAGATAGAATTCACCTGCGTGTGTTGAGCACCTTCACACTGGCACTGGTCTTTCTCTCAGCTCTTTTCCATGAGCAGGCCATACGGCTTTGGTCACTCCAGAGGAGCACGGAGGGCCATTAGGGCCAAAGCCTCCTTGACATGTCAGAGGACTCCCACTCGGATATCCCTTCCAAGATGTTTGTGAACAAGGTCGAGGGAAGAAAGACACAAAATAAATGGACACCTCCCTATTCCTTCAAAGCAAAAAAAAAAAAAAAAAAAAAAAAAAACCAACACATTTAGGGAGATCTTTCAGGTGTTCTCATTGGCAGGAAGTTGTTGAACCTGCCTCCCAATGACTTAGTGAAGACTCCCATCCTCTCCCAGACCCCATTGTCTTGAGGGAGGAAAGAAACTTCTGGAAATTTTGGGGGGACTGCACTCTGGAAACTCAAAGAGAAGTGAGGAGAGAAGGAAGGAAAGAGAAGGCCTGGAACCCAACCTCCAAAATCAGTGGATGTTTTACATAGCTCCCGAGAGAAGAAAGGATTCAGTTCTTCTCCTGCCCCTGAGGGAAGAGAGGAGGGGGAGGAGCCATGGGCCCTTGGCCGAGATGGGCTCCACTCTGCCATCCTGGTGGCTCCAGGCCTGGGCACTTTGGGGCAGTGCCACACAAGATAGAGGGGCTCAGCCTGTTCCTTCCCATTCTCCTTCCTGAGCTTCACAGGCCGAGACCCCAGGGCGCTGCCTACCCACAGGCAGGTGGGGAGATGCACGCTTCTCCCCCTACTCCTCTCCCGGGGCCAACGCTGCTTCCCACCTCACACCAAGGAGCAGTAGGGAGACTTGGACTAGTGTCCAATTATGCCTCAGCTTTCCCACCCACCAGATGGGGCTGGAGAGGGTGGTTTGTACATTTGTTCGTTTACCCACCAATAAATACTGTGTTATTAACCAACGTCTATTTGCCAGGCACTGGATCCTAACGTCTTACCATGTTTCAACGTGGTTCTCTTGCTTTTTCTCCAGCATTTCCCATCACATTCTGCTTTTCCTAATCTCCACCCACCCCCAATACCTGCTTTTTCCACTTTCTTTCTTTCTTTTATTCTCATGGTATTTCTCTTCCTTTTTCTCCCATGATTCTATTTTTAGAGCTTTCAAATACATAAAATCAGAGGATCACAGGGATCTGAAAGGGACATTTGCCCACTTTGTTATCTCTGGGCAAGTCTGTGCTGAAAAGGCTCAGGAAAGATCAGAGAACATAGTCCAGAGTCCAATTTCAGGATGTATCTGAGTGTCTCGCAACTTTTCCCATCAAGAAATTATCTCCAGTGTCTAACTGAAACCCCTCTGTTCAATACTACTCTCCTTTATCTCTTTACCTTTTGAGTCACATCTTAGGCATAGAGCACCTTTGTGGGTATAGAACCTTTGGGGAGTTTAATGCAAAACAATATAGCTGAACATCCCAGTCCAGAAGGTATTAGCTTCAGTATGAAAACAACAGAATCAGGAGCAAAGAAGGGACCAGAGGGACCAGAGGCCCTGGCAGTGAAGTGGGTTTGACTTCTATGAAATCAACAAAACAGAATAAGCAATAACCCACAAGCATAATCCTACTGGAGTCACAATTTCTGATTGACTACCTCATTTAATACAAAAAGTCCATTGAGCAAGGAGTTCTGGAATCAGCCCCCTATTGTTGGAAAGGCCCTTCCTTAGATGTCATCGAGTTCAGCCTGGCACGCTGAGTTGGAAGCCAGCGTAGCACAAAATCAGTGGTTTGTTGATTGTAGTTGAGTTACAAATGGTGGTCATTCAGCTTTGGTTCCAAGGCGACCACATACAGAATTCCTCTCCAAAGTTATTTTTCCAAGCCTCTGGGGAGGAGGCAAGCCAGGTCTACACTTGGACAGGGCCTGATGCTCTAAATATTGCCTTTTTTGATCTGTGTGAACCTGCCAAGGTGGCTCACAGTCCTGATAGAGGCAATGTGCCTGCCTAGTGAGTAGGTTACCTGACAAGGAGGCAAACCTACACCGTTTTCTCTCTTGCTTTCTTCTTCAGATGGCAAGAGGCAGGAGATCCAACTAGAGAGAAGAGGGTCCTGCAGCAAGTTGCTGAGCCAGCTTATAGCACAGCTGCCCTCTTGCACAGAATGGGAAGAAGTAACCTTTTGTGCCTCTCTGTGCCATCATCCTCAATACTCGGTAGATATCTCTGAGAAAGTGTTGTTGTTAGCAAGTAATCATAATCCCAAAGAAGCCACTGCTAAAGGTCCTGATGGATGTTTTTCTCCCTCTCTCTGCAGAAAACAAGTAAGACCCTTCTATCTTGGAGAAGTCTGGCAACTGTTCCACAGAGGCTGCAGGGGAAGGGAGCCATTCCATGTGCCAGGATGATATGAGGGATGAAACCCTGCCTGGGAAACCAGAGCAACATGGGGAGTGGGGCTACCGTCCTATCTCAGCCACAGGGCCTTGGACATGTCCTTTAGCCTTCTGGGACCTCTCTTTCTCTATCAGATAAGGGGGCTCTAAGGACTTTCCCTCTTCCATGATCTTGCCTTTACCTGGAGTACATGCTGCGGCCATTGGAGAGGGGGCATGGTCCTCATTCCACCAGGCCCAAGGCTTCCCCCAGCCCTGCTACCCTGGAGGGCTACTCCTGCTCCTTAAAGAATCTGCCCTTCCCTCTCAAGGATAGATCATGCTCAGAAATCAGCTGATTTGGGGGACCAACCTGAAAAAAAACCCTCCAGAGAAGCTCTTGGATAAGCCCTCCACCGTTACACACACACACACACACACACACACACACACACACACACACATATACTCGATCCCTGGAGTGTAAACATTTTCCCTTCTGTGTATCAAACCTATTTTACCTTTCTCATTGCCAGGATGTTAGGGGAGAGTTCATTCCCACCAGTGGAAAAGCACCGTGTCCTTTTAGAGCACTTAGCCAAACCTTGGTGTTTGGGGGTGACCCTGGGCATAGGTTGAAGCTGACGGTCCCAGTGCACCTCAACTGCAGCCTGTGAGTGCAGACTGAGGCAGTGACTAGTTGCCAGGGTCCAGATCCTTCGCTCCTTGCTCGCCCAGTCCCAGTGCCTCCTCTACCCGTAGACACGCTACTCCACAATGGTGGTTGCCTGCACCAGCCTGCCCGTCTGCCTGCACCGAGTGCCCTGGCCTTGTTCTGTAACGTACCGTGTGTGTGTGTGTGTGTGTGTGTGTGTGTGTGTGTGTGTGTGTCCTGACACTATGGTTTACTACAAATAAAAATGACAGCGGATGGCTGACCTCTGACCTCCTGGTGGTTTCTTTTCAAGCCATCACTGGAAAAATCTGGATTGTGTGATCAGCCGCAGAGCACTAGAGACGAGCCTGCGCCTCTAGACTATGCTGTAGCCTTGTCACAGGTGCCCATGGCCTGGGGGCCCGCTGAAGAATGGAAATTCTCTGTTGCCACTTCCCTGTTGTTGGAGGACGGGGACAGGAAGCCAAAATTACTATTCAATAAGCCTTTACTGAACAGTTCGTAGATATCATTTCATAGATACCATTTCGTTGATATCTGAAAACTCCCCTATGACGTGATTAGCATTTTCTAGATAAGGAAACAAAGGCCCTGGGGCGCCTGGGTGGCTCAGTCGGTTAAGCGCGTGCCTTCAGATCGGGTCCTGAGCCCAGGGGCCTGGGATCCAGCCTCGTGTTGGGCTCCCTCCTCAGCATGGAGTCTGCTTCTCCCTCTCCCTCCGCCCCTCCCCACACTTGTGCTTGCTCTCAAATAAATGAGATCTTAAAAAAAAAAAAAAGAAACAAAGGCTCAGAAATGATAATTAACTTGCTCAACAAGTAACATAATAAGTAACCCAGCTCTTTTCTCCTATTCCAATATTCTTGTTCTTCCCTCTAAACCAGCATTTCTCTAGGGTGGCGGGGGAGGGGGCATAGACTGCTCACATCAGAAATACCTGATGTCCAAATTCTCACGGTCTCTGAGAGTAGGACCCTCAAATCCGGTATGTTAGAAGCCGGGTTGGCACATAGATCCTTGCGCCCACCACACCGCACCCTGCTGGGGGGTGCGGTGCAGGACCACCCTGGGAGGACAGAGACAAGCCCGGGCTTCAGAACAACTCAGAATTGGAGCCTGTGGAAGAGCATCGTTAAACAGAAGAGACCCGGAGGCTAAATGTGTCTGGGAAGAAGCGAGGCTGTGGACTTCACATCAGAGTTGGCTGGCCCCTCGCCCCAGAACGTAGACTCCAAGAACAAGCCCGTCAGCTAGTCTCCAGGCTGAGCTGTTGGGAGCCAAGGGTTCAAAGTCACACCCAGGTGGGGCTGGGCAGGGAGCTGTGGGCTCAACCCGGCAGCCTCCAGGACAGGGGCCTCCACTGGTGCGACAGCCTCCAGAGGAGGCCATGGGTGCGTTGAGGCTGCTTGTGGCCTCTGCTGCCTTTTCAGTTCCCATCGCCCTGCCCAGCCTGGCCCAACTGGCCAGTCCCCAGACCCGAAGAGCCATCATCATTGCCTCTCCAGGTTCTTCCTGCCACAACTGGCCGACCATGTTCCAAAAGACCCAGAGCTCATGCCTTGAAGTCTGTCTTCTCCAGGTCCCTGCTGTCATCATCAGGGCTGGGCAAGGACTCTGGCCTCAGAGAACCTCACCAAAAATGTTACTCTTACCCATTCTCTGCCACCACCACCCCCACCCCCACCTTCCACCTGGATCTGCCGAGTTTTATTTTGTGCCTTAAGAGTCTAGGTGGAGGTTTCTGAAATGATGGTGGGGATGTTTGAGGTGGGGCGCTGTGAGACAGGTGCATAATTGGTGCTGGGGGCAGGGCAAAATACTGGAAATAGCTCCAGGGCAGCTCAACTGGGGACATTTGGCTAGTTCTCACCCGCCCTGCTTGCTGCCACACTAACTATGTGGGGGGGGGGGGGATATTTTCCTTAAGGAAATGGCTTTTCTGGAGTCAAGAAATCAAGAAAAACACCTCCTGTACAGAATGTGATGCAACCAAATCAGCAAAACATTTAAACTGTGAATGCAGAAAGTGGTCTAGGATACAGAGCTCTTATAGTTAGAATTCTCTCCAATCTCTGTAGCTAGGGAAAGAATTGGATAAACAAGGAAAATTCTGGTCCATTCAAGAACAAAGGGCCTTAGCAGTTGTGTTTGCATTTTAAACAATAGCGGAGAATAAGCGACTTGCTATAGCATTTACAAGATTTTCTAACACACGTGCCCATGTTCCTGCTCCTTCCTCCACTTAACAGGTTACTGTGTGCCTTTAAAAGTAACAAAACTGCCTTTGTTTCTCAATGTTTTCCCTCCTCCTTTCCATTAAAGCACACTATTAATTATTGCAGAAGTATTTCTGAGTCTAAAACCTTCATGCCATTCCCAGACGGAGCGGAAAAGTCAAAGACAGCCAACGTGGCAAAGAAGATCAGAAAGAGAGCTCGGAGAGAGGAGCAGGAGAAGTGCTGGTCTCAGAAGGGAGGGCTGGTGGAGGACCTCTCAGCAGGAGGGAGACTGGCATGCCACCCCCTCCCCCGGCCCCCCCACCCTGGCCCTTGCCCGGCCACCTCTGCCTGCAGACTTCTGTTGATGGGCAGCCCACCACCTTTCCAGGGAAGCTCTCCAGGAGAAGTTCTCTGAGCCTTACTTAGGCTCCCATTGCACCCAGGTTTGTGTCCTATCCATTGGGTCCCCGGCTTGGCCACCAGCACCCCAAAATACATCTCACCTCTGCTGCAGGACCACGTGCAGGTATCTGAGAACAGTGACCTAGTCCTAAACTCTTTTTTCCTTCCCCCTCCAGACTAAACACCCCCTGAATCCTTCAATCATCTCTTATGTATCATGACTCTCAGACCCTGAGCTGTTCTTACAACTCTCTCTGGAATAGCAACAGTTTGCCAAGGTCCCTCTTAAAATGCAATTCCCAAAACCGAACACAGCACAGTGCCCCCCAAATGAGTGGACAAGTGCGGGGCCACATCCCTCCCTCTGGACTCTGCACTCGCGTTCCTTGGCAGCCGTGCGGCTCTGCTAATGTATCCCGCTCTCCCAGCTGGCATCTCCTCCTCCCCTGAATGCTGGGCACTCCGGTGGGGCGGTGCCTCACAGATCACGAGGCCCCTTCAGAGACACCGGCTCTTTTTACTCCTCACCACAGCTCGGGGAGGGTGATTAAAGATGAGGAAGCTAAGGTTTTTCCACGGCCTCATGGCCAGGCCTCATGCCCTGAGCCTGTGGTTCCAAGCCCTTGCTTCTCCACATACACCCATGTTGCCTTTTCAACTTGAACTTCTGTTAAAGCCAAGAAAGTCTCCCTGGCTTCGTTTGTTAGTGTCTACTCAAAATCTTTTTCTCTTTTCTGCTCCGTTTTTTTCTTGTTAATTTCTGCCCATCCTTGAACCTCTCTAGATCTTTCTGGCTCTCATTTCTGCCGCCCCGTATATTCAGCGGAAGACACTAGGTCAAAGAGAGAAGGCAGCAGAAGAGGATGAAGAACCAAGGAGGAAGGAGCTGGAAAGGGAGCATCTCAGAGAAGAATGGGCAGCACGGTGTGGCAGGTGTGTGTTGAAGGGGGTGGGGAGACTGGGTTCCAGGGCCCACCCACCTCCTCGGGCTCTGCTACCCTAGGCAAGCCCCTTAGCCTCTCAGAGCCCCACTTTCCGAGGAAGGGGCATCTGAGTGGGACCAGTCCATTCCCAAGATTTTTCCCAGTTTCATGAATCTAATGCGGAAAAAGACTTTCTCTTTAATACAATGGGTCATTTTCTTTTTTAATCCAATGACTATGTTGAAACACCAGATTTCACTCCAAATATTTCACTTTTTTTTTTTTTGCCATAATAAAGAAAAACAAAGACGGTCAGGGGCCATGGCTTTAAGCAACATATATTTCATTTGATTGCCAGCCCTGCATTTTGAGGGGTGGGGGAGGATTACAGCAGTTACATCTCAAGATGTTAGACCCAAAGGCTAAGGAATACTCAAGGAGACCAAGCCAGAAGCTCTGCAGTTGTCACCAGACATCTTCCCCATATTGTAAGAGGGCCGTGAGTCCCGCAATAAACAGTGGCCACTGAAATGTCATGAGAAGGAAGAGAACATGTTATGTATGCATCTCTGGTGAGCCTTCCTGGGGAGGTCACATGGCAAATGTTTCCAGATCATTGAGCTAAGATAGGAAATAACATCCCTGGTTTTTATTCTTCTGGAGCAAAGCTGTTCAATAGAAAGATAATGTGAGCCACATATGTAAGTTTACATTTTCTAGCAGCCACGTAAAAAAGAATAAAAAGGAACAGGTGCAATTAACTTTAATAAAATATTTTATTTAACTCACAATTTCCCAGGTCTTCTCATTTTCACATGTCATCAATATAAAAGGTATTAATCACTTAATAATCAACTAAATACTTAAAATCATCTTAAACAAGTTTAAATAATAATTTGAATACTTTGAAAGGGTTGATTGAATACTTAAATCCTCAACATCATTTTTTGGTACAAAGTCTTCAAAACCCAGTATTTATTTGACATGATGGTGCTAGCCTGGGGCAACCGGCTGCCATACCAGACAGAGAAGCTCCGGTACTTGCTCCCACCGCATCTGGCACGTCCTCCCCATGGCCCCTCTCAAACTCCATCGTAACCGCATACATATACACTTACTCCCTTGCACATATACACAGCACCCCAGAAACCACAAATACTTGTACCTAGCAGAGCCCTCTCACACACAGGCACATACACAACACCTCAACTGTGTCATACACCTTCCACTGGTCCCCCCACCCTTAGGCAAACCCAACCAGCAGATGGAAGAGGACAGGAGGGCTGGCCCCGGGGAGTTCACTGGCATCTTCCCAGCTCCTGGCCCCGTGTTTGACATGGACATCACAGGCCCTTGATGGACATTTGACAAGGAAGCAAGGAAGGAAGGGATGCAAGCTCGCCTACAAGCCATGCAGGGAAGAGCTCGGGTTTGAACCTAAAATAAAACACGTCATCATTCCACTGCATCATGCTTCCTCCTACACTTCCAGAAGCAGTATGAAAAGAGCACAGGTTCAGTGCCCAGCACACTCGGGTTCAAATTTCAGCTAGGTGACCAATTAGGGGGAGCTCATTGCAGAGGTTTGGGAGTGACTTTGGCTAGTGACCTTCTCTCTCTTAGCCCTGATTTCCTCATCTATAAAATGGGGATGATAATATTTACCTCATAGGTAACTATGAAGATGACATGTATCTCACAAACGTCAGACTTTCTGTAAATGTTAGTTTGCTTTCTTGTCTAATAAAATGGAAATAAATCATTCTTATCTGGCCAAGTTTTAATCATGCAGCAGCTTTGTCCCTATCGAGAGAGGGAAAAGTAATGAAAAGCAAACCAAAATTTGAGAAAAGGAGCCAGCTCCTACCATCTGCCTCCTTGTTTGTTCTTTAAAAAGCTCCACAAAATGCAGATCTAGCCAGGGTAGCCCGTGAATTATGAGCAAGCTAGCAATCCCCTTGCTTTTCCAGCAGGTAGATACACACTGTCCTTTCTTCTGACCTTTGCCTCAGGGATTCCAGCCTTTAAACCTCCTCAGGCCCAAGCCCAGTAGAATCTGCTTTTGCTATTCTGAGCTCTGGAAGCTGGATGCACTTTGAACCACGCCTGGTGCCGCCCCCCAGGTGGGAAAGGGGCCCAGTAATGGCTCAGAGATTCAGCCCTGAGGCCTGAGCCTTAGCTGGCCTTGATCCTCAGGGAAGGAAATGGCTCCCTTAACCAAGAATCTCACATGAGCCCAGGAAAAGGGACAGCTGGGGAAAGCAAAACTGCCATTGTCTGGATAAGAAAGCAGTTATCAAAATTAAACACTCCCTCCTAGCTTATTTCTGACTGTGCGCCCTCCCCTCACACACCCCCTCGAGAGTCTTCTCATCTCCAGGCCTTTTCTGGCACAGCTCCTCTGCCCGCAGGGCCCTCCCCCTCCCCTGCCCCACCTTCACTTGTCAATAGGTCTCCCCTCTCTCAATCCTCCCACCGCCATGGCCAAGAAGTACACCGCACACACACACACACACACACACACACACCATACACACTACCCTAAAAGTCTTCCTTTGCCTAGAAGTCATCCCTTCCTCCCTTCTACCACCACCATGGTCAACACACACCACACACACAACATACACATGCACATATATACACGGCATCATCACATGCGTCCATGGCACCACCACTACCACACGCTCACACCCATATTCCATCACCATGTACCATCGCCAACTGCATCCATATACACTTACTCCCTTGCACATAGACCCAGCACCCCCCACACCACAAACACACGTGCCTAGGCAGAGCCTTCACACACACAGGCACATACACAACACCCCAACTGTGTCATACACCTTTCACTGGTCCCCCCACCCTTACACAAACCCAACACAGAAACCGAACAAGTATCCACCTGGGAACATTTGATCTCCTGCGTTCTAAGGACTTACCTCTTTCACCTTGATGAGAGACATCTTGCCTCCCCTACTTGACTACGAGACCCCTGCAGACAGAGTCTGTTTCTCTTTTAATTTTTGCAAACTGCACGGTTCTTGGTCCCTTGGTTGGGACTCAATAATTATTTCTCTCTTTTTTTAAGATTTTATCTATTTATTTGAGAGAGAGTGTACATGAGTGAGCATGAGTCGGGGGGAGGGGCAGAGGGAGCATCTTCAGCAGTCTGCGTGCTCAGTGGAGAGCCCAACGCGGGACTCGATCCCAGGACCCTGAGATCATGACCTGAGCCGAAATCAGATGCTTAACCGGCTGAGCCACCCAGGCGCCCCTCAAGGATTATTTCTGAATGAGTAAACGACTCCATTAAACCATCACTATGGGTCTATAGGGCCCAAATGAGGTGATGGGGAGAACCAATGGTGTGGCCCTGAGTCCTGGCTGCTGGGGGGGGGGGGGGGGGGGGGGGGGGCGGTGTTGGGTGTTGTCTTTCGTGGCTAGTCCTGCCTCATCCTGCTTCGCTGCCTCGGTTTCATTCCAAAGGAAATATTTGTTCTGTGAGCAAATAAAATGTGAATATGTTCTAATCTGTTGCAAAGATACACAGAGCTGCCTTGGGCCTGATGCTTAGCTCTCTGAGGGCACTTCAAAGAACTGCAAAAATAAAATGTCCCGGTGGGGGTAGGAGGCGTAACTCTTTCCTTCCCAGAGACCAGGCCAAATGAAGACTGGGTATTCAGATTCCCCTCAAACATTTCTAAATAAAACCTCCTCCTCCAGGGACGTGCCTGGCCGGCTCAGCCAGTGCTGAATGCAGCTCTCGGTGTCCAGGTTGTGAGTTCGAGCCCCGCACTGGGTGGGGGGATTACTTAAAAATAAAATCTTTAAAGAAGCAAAGCCTCCTGCGGACCTGTCGGGATCCGAGAAATGATAGGTCCACATAAGGTCATCTTTCCCATGGTGCCCCTGACTCAGAAGAGCCAAACATGTGAAAACACATAGATGCACACTCATCCCAGAAAACTTCACTTGGTGTCCACGGTTAAGTAATGGAGGGGATACCTCCCAGAAATCGGGTGAGGTACACGGAACTTGTCCACCTCCCTGGCCCTCCGAAGCTAGCCTTCTGCCCACCCCCCACCCCCCGGGGTGGCGCACACGGTGGATCTATGTGCCTACATTCGGACAGACGGACAGAATGGTGGGAGAAGTCAGAAAGAAAAACAATTCCTAGCAGCAGAAAATTAGGAAAAGATCTTTGTATTTTGTTTGTTTCCTGCTAAGGAATTCTTAGAAGTTCAGAACCTTCCATAATAAGCTGTCATCGGATACAGTTGTTTCCGAATATGGCCTGGGGTTTGATTGCAGGGTTTTTAAGCATCTGACCCAGGGATGCAATGTTTCTTTCCGCTGTCCCCTTGGTCCAGCCCTGTCCCCGCTTACAGGCTGGGACAAAAAAACACAGCGTCCAACTATCAGTTACAGAAAGCCAGGACGCAAAAGTGCAACCGTTTAGTAAACGCCTGAAGAGGGATGACTTAAGTCCTTGCAGTAGATTCTGAAAATATAACCCAGGACTCCCCCTGCAGCTCCATGTTCTAGAATCCTGGGGCTTCCAAGTTGAGCTGTCCTGAGGTCAAGCACACCTATCTATAATTCCATTTCAAAAACAAGCCACAGCACTTCGTAGGGTACAGCCTTAGCTGCCATTTGCAGATCCTTATTTGGTGCTTGAAGCCTCTCAACAAACTGCAGGTGAAAAATATTAATGTCATCCTCTGCTTCATTTCACAAGTGGGGACCCTAAGGCTCAGAGAGGCCAAGCGACTTGCCCAATGTAGCCCAGCGAGAGTGAGAATTCTGACTTGCTGACCCCAAAACTCCTCCCCAGGGGACTGCTTCACCGAGGAAGCCAGCCTGCACAGAAGAACTTCAGGAAGCCAACGTCTGCTTATTCCTACTAGTTTGTTATTCAAAGCAACTGCTATTCTCTCCCTCATTAGATCCTCTATTTTTTAACACATGTAATTTTAAAAATTTAACACATGTAAAAGCAACACAATACTAACCCAATCAATTCAAAAGGCTTTTTGAAAACCTCTATGTTTCCTTGGAGAATGAATTATCTTGTAGATTCCCCCATTGCAAAGTGGAATTGGAAGACCTCTGTGGTGTGTTTACAACAGCCCTGTGCTCTGGATGTTATTTGTCTCTTCCAGAGGCCAGGTGGATGCCTCCAGAGCAGCCCTTCCTCCAGCTGACACCTGCCATTCACAGCAGGAAGGGGGGCAGTGGACCCTCATCTGATACAGGCAACAGGGTCTGGCCCAATCTCCAGCAGGCATACCTATACTAAAACTAAAACACACACACACCTACACAGAGATTATCATGGTAGTGTTGTTTTTAACCTCAAAAAATTGGAAACAGCCTAATAGCCAACAGCAGGGAAACAAGTAAGTGATATTATAGCTGTAAGAAGGGTACTAGGCAAACCTTAAAAATGGAGTTTATGAAGAGTGCTTAACGCCCTGGGGACATGCCTGTGACATAATCTTAGGCAAAATGCAAAGTTATATATTAAAAAATATATCTCTATTATGTAAAACAGTGAAGAAAAAAGCCAGGGAAGAAATATGTTTAAATGTTAACAGTATTCATTTCTAGAATTATGGGTGCCTGTTAATTCTGAATCATTTTTGTATTTTCCTAATTGTACACAATGAGTATATAATGACTTTCTAACTCAAAATGTTTTTTAAACTTTTCAAAGACCAAGTCCCCAGCGCTGATGAATTAAGAAGACTGACAAAGAAAAAAATTGACAGAAACAAACAATTTGGGAGGGAACTGTAAAAAAAATGAGACTATTAAATATCTGATTGCAATTTGGCCATAAATTTAAAGTTTTTTAAAGTATCATGATAGATATGTACGCCTGCCAGTTGAAAGAACAATTTCTACTTCCAATCCTACTCCCTGACAAGTAATAACGTACCAAATCTTTTAAAATAACAAATGTAGCAGCCTTCAGAATTCTGTTCCTTGTCAGTCCTGGACTTGAGCTCAGAATGGCTTGAGTTGACCTCTACCATTCAGAGGAGGCTTTATGAGGGACTCTTGGATGAAATCCCTGGCGTTTGGGGGGAAGGGAGACAGGGGTATAAGCAAATATGAGCCTCCTCCCCAGGCTGGTGTGAGCTTAGTCACTTGCTGGAGGAATTTAGAACTCTGTTCTCCCTCTACTATGCAAGCTAGCAGAGGCAGAGAGTAGCAGCAGAAGGACATGCTGGGTTGATTCCAATCATTCTGAGGCACGCAGAGTGCCAATAGCCCATAGCCAGCCTTCCTCATTCTTCTTGTAGACCCAAACCTGTTCATTTCCACTTGGGAACATCCTGGGCCAGGACAAGGAGGTATCTAGAATGAATGCTTTTTTTGATTCCCCACCCTCACCTCTTCATCTGACATCTGAGCCCTTTTTCTCTTTCTTCTCTGTTCTGATGTACTTCAAGCCACCCTTCACACCCATTAGATGCGGCTTTCCCAAATTTCCCCTTTCCATGTGTGACTCCCATACTCCAGAATTTACCTAGCTCCCTCTTGCTAGAGAAATCAGATCTAGACTCCTCACATCTCCACTACAGTCCCTACCCTGCTCTCCCCAAACTCACTTTCCTCTGCCCTACTTCCCCTCCACACTCCCTGCCCCCCTCCCTCATGCTCCCTACTCCCTATCCTTGTATCCAGCCCAGCCCTCCCCATCCTGCAGGCTGCACTTCAGTGGAACCTCAGAAGTCTCATCAATTGGAAAGAAATGCTCCTTCACTAAAATAGAATAATGGAGTCTTGTCCAAATTATGTTCAAAGACACAATTTTCTCAATGTTAAGTTTTCTCCCATCAACTTTTGTTAAACCTTTGGCACCAGCAGCTCTGCCTATCTCTAGTGAGAGCCCACAGATGGCAAAGCAAAAAAAACAAGTCCCTGGTGAAAAATTGTGGAAAAGCCTCAGGAACAGCCATCGCGTGTCTTCAGTAGCTTGTTTATTTCACAGACATGTGCTCACGTTGCAGTTTTATATGTACACAAAAAATAAATTCCCATTTTCTACTAATTGTTTTGGTTCATGTGAGAGAATTACATACCACATGCTTTTGTTATCGCCTCTTCAAAAAAAAATCAGTGTTCTTTGTATAAGAAAATTATGATCACTGTGAGCCAGGACACCCGGGTGACTTTGTAAACCATTGCTTAAGACACATTACACCCCTCTTCCCCCAACATAGCACACCCTTATGCCTATTTGTGCCTTTATCATTCTGTTCTGTCTGTGTTCTCCACATCCCCTCCTCCACCAAAAAATACCTCGGCATTGTACAAGGTCCCCTTCAAATAACACATCCTCCGTGAAGACATTCTGCTCTCTGCCCTGAGATCCAACCTAACTCCTTTAGTTCCTTCAGAAATCAGTGAAGAAGATGAGCACTGGGTGTTATACTGTATGTTGGCAAATTGAACTTAAATAAAATATTTTTAAAAAAGAAATCCGTGAAGAAAGAAACACTATAAGTCAGAGAAAAGTAGTTAAGGAGAAAACACTAATAAGATCTACAAGAAAGGAAAATATCGCATTGAGAAGCGAGATGTTAAAAACTTTCCTTTATCCCGGGAAATACTGCAAAGGTCAGGAGTGGTCCAGAAAGGTTCATCTAGTGCCTGAATTTATACAGAGAAGAGAGGAGGGAGATGATGTGTTATGTTTCTAATCTATCCCACTGTGCTAGATGCTTTTCAAATATTTTATTTCATCCTCCTTGGAGACCTTAAGGTTTGCATCTGTATCCCTATTTTACAGTGTTAAAACTGAGGCTTAGAGAGATTAAATTTTCTCAAATTCACCCACTTAGCAAGTGGCAGAACCATGATGGAAACCCAGTCCCATTCCTCATACCTACTAGGCACTGGGCATGTTTCTTTGTTTTTAAGATTTTATTTATTTATTTGAGAGAGAAAGAGAGAGAGAGAGCATGAGCAGAGTGAGGGGCAGAGAGAGAAGTAGACTCCCCACTGAGCAGGGAGCCCGTTGTGAGGACTCAATCCCGGGACTCCAGGATCATGACGCAGAAGACAGACCCTTAAGACTGAGCCACCCAGGCACCCCTAGGCACTGGACATCTTCACATACAATTTCACTGAACAGTCAAACAACTCTGTAGAGGGAGAGTTATTATTCCCATTTTCCAGACAGGAGAGGATAGTGCAGAGAAGTGAAGTGATCTGCACCAACAGTCACATAAATAATAATGATGGAACTGGAGTATGGAATGGAGCTTTGGCTCCACGTTCACCCTCTCTTCCCTCTATTCACCCGACAAGGGAGCACAGGTAGGTTTTAGTCACTGCAGGAGAAGGCAGGGAGTCTGGGAGGCAGGGAGAGGTAGTCTAACCCACTGAAGGTTGTTTAATAAACAGAGAGCTTCTTCCAGACATGAGTCTATAGTGCTATTACCATATTACCTTATGGATTACCTCACAACCACTTACGTCTGCAGGGTGTACACAGAGTTGTAAATGAACGCTACCTGCATTCTTTTGGGAATGTGTGGGTTGGAAAGGGTAAAACATGGATCCTGTAATGAAAAATTATATCTCATCATTGAAGGCAGGTTAACACATAGGAAGGAAGAGGAAGACCATATTTAGCATTTATATTCTACTGTGGTTGAGAGGACCCTGTCAGAACAGGCTCTGGGGGCAGTTTCCAGGTTCAAAATGAACATTCCTAAGTGGAAAGGTCCTGATGAAACCCAGATAAACATAGAAAGCAATTAGGTATGTAGAAAAGAGCAGCAAGAGGGAGGAAAGATGGCAAAGGCAATTCAAGTCAAAGGGCAGGTGAAATTCTCCCAACCAGGAGGCTACCTGGTGAAAAAAATTCCTCGAAGGTCAGGTGGAAATGCTGATTTTTCGGGGAGGTACCCTCAGGGGTGAGGGGGGGGGGTCTCTTCCAGGTAGCTGGCCATGTTTAGGAAGGCCAGGCAGACAGAGGAGAAAGGAAAAGTGGTTCTTCCAACCTGTTTCACGTCACCAGCCCAGTGGCTAAGGGGCTGTCTGCAAGGGAGGATCTAAGTTGAATGAGTCAATGAGGAGGCTGATCCCCTTTTTCTGAACGAGGCCTAGATTTCCAAAATGGAAATGGAAGATGTGGGCATGTTAGTGCAGTACTAGTTCCCCTGGCTTGCCAAGGGTGGAGATGAGGCTGTAGGGCCTCACCAAGCTCCATGCCACCCTCAATCTGCCGAACGGAAGGCCCATGTTGGGTGCAGGTAGTGTTGCTAAGGAAATGAAGCACTTCCCTCAGCACACAGCCTGAGCTAGTACAGAAGCCAAGGTTACCAGCTCCCCATTCCTCTCCCACCATGTGGGCAGGCAGAAGCTGGGCGTGCCTAAAAACAAATCCACAAAGAGACGCTAACCCGGCCACCCCCTTTCTCCAGCACAGAGTTTTGCTGTGCCCTCAAAATCACTTGCTGCACATTCACATACTCATTCATTCTCTGGTGACCACCTGCAAGTGCAGGTGCTGTGTTTGGGGCTGGGCAGTTCAGACAAGCAAGAGGGTCCCTATGAGAGGAGTTTGTCCTGTGGACCATACAGACACACAGCAACAATGTGATGGATATTTTAATCAAGGCTATCGCAGAGAAGATGATGTTGGAAGCAATTGCTCTGTGTCTTTTGGATGATTGTTTTCAAGCACCTAAGAGTCATAGCCCACAATTCCAAAATGTGAATGATCACCCCTATAATGACTAAGGCCCCTGACATCTTATCTCCCAAATCCCTGCTTTACTCTGGCTCAGTCATCTGCTGGCCCTACCGTCCTACTAACCCATGGCCTACCCACACATGAGCAGCGGCCAGACCCTGAATATGCCAGTTACTGCTCAGACTCCAAAAACTCCAATGTTTTTGAGTCATTCCTTTGGCCTAGAAGGCCTTTCCTTTATTGCTCTGCCCTTCCAAGTTCTAGTAATTAAACATTCCAGGGCTGGCCCAAATGTCAACTCTCTCTGATGGCTTCCTTGACCCTAACAGGAAGTACTCACTGCTCCTTCATTTGTACTCTCAGAAATCATTTTCAGCCTTCTGTTACGACACCTGTAAACATCATGTAATAGCTACTTGTTCCTGGGCCTTGCACCCACCTCCCACCAGACTGGGAGCTCTTCTCAGACAAACCCCACACCAAGGATATGAGCCACTCAAGAATTGTGTATGGAAGTAAAAATGAAAGTTACTGCTGCATAAACTCTCACGTGTCTTACCTTAATAAGAGCCCACTGAAAGTTCATCTTCATCTGACAGGAGGAATAGGCCATTCATCCTCCATGCCAGATGCTCTCATACTGATTGCCTTGACTCTATAACATCAAGTGGGGGACAGGGAGGGGCAGAAATATAGTATAGTAAAATCAAATTTATGGGGTTTTAAAAGGCTTTAATGCATATCCTTAGATATGATTGCCTGATCAGTAGAAAATATCTAGACTGATACACACTAAACAGTTAATAGAGCATGATTCTGGATAATGGGTACAGGCTGGGAAGTGATGTACAGGCTTTTGTTTTTCCTTTGCACACCTTTCTGTGATGTTGAGATTTTTGTCATGAGTCTCTGTCACTTTTCAAAGAAATAAGACACTAAAATGAATCTTGTGACTACATTTTTAATTTTTTTGAGTTTTTAATTTATTTTTTAAGTAATCTTTGTCCTCAATGTGGGGCTTAAAATCACAACCCCGAGGTCTAGTCTCATGCTCTTCTGACTGAGCCAGCCAGGAACCACCTATGACTACATTTTAAATGAACCAATTTAAATTAGGTTAATGTTACTAAAAACCACATTCTACAGTCTTACTAGAATATTCATAGCAATGTCATTAGTAACATCAAAAACTAGAAACTGCCCGGGATCCCTGGGTGGCGCAGCGGTTTAGCGCCTGCCTTTGGCCCAGGGCGCGATCCTGGAGACCCGGGATCGAATCCCACATCAGGCTCCCGGTGCATGGAGCCTGCTTCTCTCTCTGCCTGTGTCTCTGCCTCTCTCTCTCTCTCTCTCTCTCTCTCTCTCTGTTACTATCATAAATAAATGAAAATTTAAAAAAAAATTAAAAAAAAAAACTAGAAACTGCCCAAATGTCCAGGAACAGTAAAATGGATAAATCAGCTGTAATATATTCATACAATGGGATACTATGCGGCAAAGAGTGAATGAAACACAACTACACACTACAAAATGAATGACTCTTCTAAATATAGTGAAGAAAAGAAGCCAGATGCAGAAGACTTTTTACTGTACAATTCCATCTATAAAAATTATAAAAACAGGCAAGATTGATCTATGATAGGAGAAGTCAGGATGGTGGCTACCTTTATGGGGAGGGGGGAGAGGGAGTAAGTAGAGGGGGGCATGAGGAGGTCTTTTGGGAGCACGGAGCTGATAATGTTCTGTTTTATAATCTGGGTCTAGATGCACAGAGGCGCTTGCTGTGTGAAAATCCATCAAGTTCTACAGTTATGATATGTGTACTTTCCTGTATATATGATACATTAAAAAGAAAAAAAAAGGAACACAAAATAGGTCACAATTTCGATGTCCGAGCACTCCCTTACCTCAAGCTGATAATCTCTCTTAAGAGGAAGATGCCAACCTTCTGGCCTTCTTAGACATTCAGCAATGGGACAAGGGAGACAGAAGCCAAACTGTGCTCCCTACAGGTTTCGGGAGCACTGGTGTGCTGCCCCAAGGCAGAGCCCAAGTGTGAGGAGGGACAGACAGAGGACCTGAGCCCCTCTGCGGGGCAGAGAAGTCAGAGCTTTCCAGGGATGGGCAGCTGTTCTCCTATTTTGCATTTTTAGTTGCGTATGTAGTTGGCTACTTGTGGGGAGAAAATGTGAAGAAGGGGGAGCAGGGATGAGGAGAGGTTTTTTAGGTGAGCTCTGGTTTAAATAGAAGTTGCCTTATGCCCCAGAGGTAAGGGGCAGGTAACAGACCACTAGCAAGAATCATGGTGGAGGAGAGACAGAAGAGGACATTTCTGAGTTTTTTTAAAAATTTTTTTAACATTTCTGGTTTTTTTTAATTTTTTAAGATTTTATTTATTTATTCATGAGAGACACACAGAGAGAGGCAGAGACACAGGCAGAGGGAGAAGCAGGCTCCATGCATGCAGGGAGCCTGATGCGGGATTCGATCCCAGGACTCCAGGATCAGGACCTGAGCCGAAGGCAGACGCCCAACCACTGAGCCACCCAGGCGTCCTGGACATTTCTGGTTTTTAAACAATTCTTTGGCTTCTTGTAGCAAGAAGGGGGAAAGACTGCCTCAGGCTGAGAGGGCAGGCCAGAGGCCCGGTTGAAGCCACCTGATCAAATCCACTGGCAGGATCGTTTCACCTGGGGGCTCCCTCAGCAGTGGCCACGCTTGATCTCTCCTGTGTCCAACTCGGGCCCCACGCAGCCCCCTCCAGGCCTGGCAGAGCTGCAGCAGAGGTGGGCGCTTCACAAGCCAAGCCAAGAGCTGAGAGAACCACCCTCCTCACCACCCGCTTTCCAGCTGCCACGCTGAGGCAGGCCCATGAGAGGATCGGCGTTCCCGCCCCGCTAGCCTGCTCTCCCACGGCCGACGGTGACGCCGCCAGATCGAGGCCTCGCCGGGCCTGAGGCCTGCTACTCAGGCTGGGGGGCTGAAGCGGGAATGTCGCAGTAAGTGTTAACCCCTGGCCATAAGGAACTCCCCACTCATGGCCTAAGGGAAGCAAAAAGAGGACTCTGGATGGCCAAAATAGATTTCGCCAAGTCGACACATTCAAGTTCACCCACTTCCTCATCGGAGGGGGCCCGGTGGCTCTCACTCAGAACCCACAGACCCTTTCTCTACGCCCAGGGCCGACTCAACTTGGTTCGCTGCCTTCTGTGCCCTCAGTGGATCAGAGGAAGAAAATTGCAGTGGACGTGAAGGGCTGCTGGAGAAGCACGTTCCTCGTATGTGGACAAGCTCTGACTGAGAGCTAGTGCGGCAAAGGGGCAAGAACACTTGAAAGACAAGACTCAGGATTGCCCCCCAGTTCCAGCAGCCTAAGGCTCCTTCCCTTGAGGACAGCCAGTCCTTCTTGGGCCTGGGGGGCAGAGCAGGGTGCCGGGCTGGGACCCGTCTGACCCAAGGACCCAGGAGGCCCTGGAGAGACAGCAGGGCACTAGTGTTCAACGGGGAGCCCGCTGCAGAGCGGGACTCCTTTCTGGAGGCTGTGGGAGGCCTAAGAAGTTTCTGAAGATGTTTCACTCTTTTTTTTTTTCTTAAAGATTTGGGGCTGAAGGAAGAAATCAGCCATCAGGAATCTAAATATGACCTGTGCTCCCAGGTTTCCCTGATAGCAGATGTTTTCTAAAATCTAAGAATTGAAAGTTAGGAGGAAGAGGCAGGAGAGAGGGTGTCCTCAAGCTTAGGACATGGGCCAGGAGAGGAGGGAGGGGTCCTACTAGGCCCATGGGTCTGAGGGTCAAAAACATGCATCTGGTCAGAGGCCTGGCTTGCCGGATCCTCACTGTGATAACTGCAGACATGTTTATTAACCTCCCACTTTGACCCTCAGTTTTCACAGTGGCAAATTGGGGGTTCTGTTGCTCCCTCTGAGGAGACTCAGGAGTTATTAACTAAGACAATGTTCGAGAAGTGAAGACAATGTTCCAGAAGCGTCTAGCACAGAGCTCAGAGCTCGGGATCTAGTAACATAATTTCCATTCTCTTTCTAAAGTGGCTTTCAAGTCTTGCGGGGCCCAAGATAGTAATTCAGAAGTCGGGTGAGAGTTGCTGGAGCAAGTTCCCAAGGAAGCACAGGGACTTTCGTGGGAGTGGTCAGTTAGCAGCTGGAGCCCCACAGGCAACATGAGGGAAATGCACAGAGGGAGACTGGAGGGACATCGGCTTCCTAAAGAAATGTTTCAGGGCAAGGACTATGTTCAAGGTCTGACTCTGTTCAAGGTCTGTGTTCAGGGGTGCCTCGGTGGCTTAGTGGTTGTGTGTCTGCCTTTGGCTTAGGTCGTGATCCTGGGGTCCTGGGATCGAGTCCCGCATCGGGTTCCCCCAGAGGGAGCCTCCTTCTCCCTCTGCCTGGGTCTCTGCCTCTCTCTGTGTGTCTCTCATGATTAAATAAGTGAAATTAAAAAAAAAAAAATCTGCATTCAGCTCCTGACTCCTACTCCTACTCTTAGGTCTTAGACAAATTCCCTAACCTCTCCCTGCCTTGGCTTCCTCACCTAGAAAATACGGACACTAATGGTATCTACATCACAGGGTTGTTAGGAGGATCAAGTGGGTCAGTACAAGCAAATCGCCTAACCGGCCTGGCGCAGCAAAGTGCTCTTTTGCTGAGGTCATTCAGCTTCCTTCCCTGAGGCTGAGGCAGCCCAGCAGCAAGGGTAAGGGTGGGCTCTGGAGGGGCCCCTTCAGGTACACTCTCCCTCTCACTGTGTGTGGACTCTGTGACCTGGAGTGATTTATGGAACCTTCCTGTACTGAAAATTCCTCATCTGTGAAAAGTGGAGGTGGTAATAATAGTACCTCCCTCAGAGGACTGTTGTTGGGACTAAATGTGCTAACACATGTGAAGGGTTTGGGAGAGTGTCTGGCTCATATTAAGCACTCAGTAAATGTCAGCTGTTATTATTCCCTGGCTATAAGGAATCCTGAAGGCAATATGGCCCCAGTTTGTTTAAAGAGACATTGAATCTAAAAAAAATTTTCTTTCCTCTCTTCCATTTTTAGGGTATTTGCTTCTGAATTTTAGAAAGGAAGAGGTGCTAGCCAAATGGAGTTCTTTCTCTCCCCCCTTGAAGACACAACAAGCAAACCAACAAACATTTCCTTACCTTTCTGACATTGCCCTCAAGTCCCTTCCTCTGTATTATACTGGAAGGGGCCGGGTAGCCCATACCCAGCCTCCACCCAGGGCTACCCTCACCAGAACAGTTCTAACAGAGGAATGGGAGGCAGTTTCCCAGTGTGAGGGACCAAGAAGAGGACACGGACACATTTCCCACCACTATTTTGGTGATCAGCTGGAGGCAGGATTGCCTACCTTGCCCTTTAATCTGCTTTTGGGATGTTAGGAAAAACCTTAAGAGCTGCCCTCCAAGGGAAGAGAAGTTTTCAGGCGTGGGGCAAGGGACTTGTTTTTTCCATCCTTCCCTGTGGTTTCCCTGAAGACACACTGCAAATTGAAGAACAAGGTGCGAGTTATCCTATTATAATTGAGTTCTGCTACCACTGGAGGACAAAAGCTAGGTTGACACTAGAGGAGTGTTTCAGAGGGCTGGTCCCTCTTTTTGTTATCTTTTCAAGTCCTGTTACTCTCCTGGAAGAGAAGAAACAGTACATTAGAACACATGCTGAACAAAAGCTCCAATGTAAGTAATGTTCTAAGGAGGAAAGACTCAGTGTACTAGACAAAGAACTTCTGAATACTGACCCTTAACTCTTTTTTTTTTAAAAAAATTTTTTATTTATTCATTTGAGAAAAAGAGACAGTGATAGCAATAGAGAGAGCAGGAGTAGGAAGAAGAGGGGGTAGCAGGCTCCCCTCTGAGCAGGGAGCCTGACATCGAGCTCATTTCCAGGACCCTGGGATCATGACCTAAGCCAAAGAGGTAGATGCTTAACTGACTAAGCCACTCAGGTGCCCCTAACTCTTTTTTAAAAAGATTTAATTGATTTATTTATTTGAGTGAGTGAGAAAGCTCACATAGGGAGGGGGTGAGGAGCAGAGGAAGAGGGACAAGCAGACTCCGTCCTGAGTGTGGAGCCCGATGCCGATGTCGGGCTGGATCCTACTACCCTGAGATCATGACCTGAGCTGAAATCAAGAGCCTTAGCCAACTGAGCCACCCAGGCGCCTGACCCTTAACTCTTATAAAGCAAAGATAGCTAGAGAAGATGGGCAGAGGACAGAAGTCACCAAGAAGGAGAAGCAGAAGAAAAGAAGGAAGAGGTGTGGAGAAAAGACATCAGAAACACTAAACAAAAAGGAACCAACTCTGGGAGGAGAAGTCAGCCTGCCGAGGTAGGTCATCATGAGTTATACTATCACATTTTACACCACAGTACAGTGCCTGTCCAAGGACCTCCCTGTCCAACACAAGCTCCAAATTCCAGAATCATAGACTCTTAGAGCTAGAACAATCCTCTGTGTTCATCTATCCCACCCAGTACAGTGGTCCCTCTGCACTATCCCTAAATCTTTCTGCATAAAGGCGTCCTATGGTAGGACCCTCCTTACCGGTGGGAACGTTCTCTCACTGGGCCACTCCAAATAACCCCAAATCCTACCTAATGCTATATTAAGCTAAAATCTGCTTCCCTGTGACGTCAGCCAGTTCTGTCCACCATTTGGGATTCCAGTGATATTTCCCGGTGGTTTGCTGAGCAACAGAGGCACATGCTATGTCTCCCACATATAGACTCTGGGGCCTGCCGCCCTGAGGGGAGGAAGTGGGTGGGGAGCTAACCTGGGCAGGGAGTCTAACTGGAGAGAAAAAGCCCTCAGGGCTGGTAGCAACCAAGTGGAAACACAGCAGGACTAGGGTAAAATCTCCAGCCACCAGACAGAAATAGCACTACCTGGGGAATGAAGAGAGGCACTAAGGGAAAAACTGTCCTTGAGCTGGGGTCAGAAGCAAAATGCTCGACTAGGAAATTAAGTATCATGGAACTGCTGTTGAAAGTTCAGAGCACCTTCCCCTACCATCAACTCATGCTCACCCCAATCTCTTCAAAGCCAATAACTCACACCTGACCACTGCTGGGTCCCGGACTCAACCAGAGTACTCCACATTCCTTTGGTGAACCCCAGCATTTCTTAGGCTATAAATGACAAATCAAGAGGCTTCTTTCTTTAAGATACACGGATGAGAGGCACCTGGGTGGCTCAGCGGGTGGGCAGCTGCTTTCGGCTCAGGGGCCAGATCCCAGGGTCCTGGGATCCAGGCCTGCATCAGGCTCTCTACTCTGCGGAGAGTCCGCCTCTCCTTCTGCCTCCCTCTCTGTCTCTCTTGAATAAGTAGAATCTTTTTTAAAAAATTATTTTTTTTCCTAAAAATCCACACTGCATTCTCCATGGCAGAGGTGGTGGCAGTCCTACAGTTGGCTACCCTGGGACCGCCCTTCACTGGGGTTCTCTCCTAGCATTTGGCGTCTTTCCTCCCTACCACTGGCACATGGGGGGAATGGCAGGGCACCCCAGCATCCTGGGGGAGCGCAGAGAGCTGCCCAGCCTTCACAGAAGGGGGTAGAGGGGGCAGAGGGGGGAGAGGATTGCTTATTTATTTGTTTCCTGGAACACCCTGTTAAGAATCTCAGCAATTGCAGTTAGTGCCCGATCGTTTGGCAGGCAGAGTAGCTTCTCGCCGTTCCCAGCTGCACGGGATCTAACTCGCAAATGCACCATCTTGCATTCAACGCTTAAATGGAAAACAAGCAGTCCCGGAAGGGAGGCAGGCGGTCTAACGCTGCAGGCCCCTTTCGGAGGGATTTACGTTTCTAGGTCGGTCGACTGGTTGGTTGGTGCCATCCCCGCAGAGGATTTCTTTGAGCTCCGACCCCTCTCTCAGCTCTTCTCGGGTCAAGAACCCACCCTGGCGGAGGTTGTAAAATGCAATTAAACAGGGGGAGAAAACGGAATTTGCTTGGGCCTTAGGCTCTGCCAGGATAAAATTGTAACTGGAATCTGTTTGAGAGCTCAGATTTTAAAGGGAGATCCTGCTTATTCTTCCCCACTGGAAACCTGGTTAAAGGAAATTAAGGCCTCTCTTAAAGGTAACTAAGATTAGAGGGCTCGGTTTCCGTTTTCTGTGTTTCTGTGGGCCAAACGCCCAGGTCGGTCAGCGAGTTTCTTTCTGGGTGGAATGACGAATTCCTCTCGCCTGAATTCTAAAATGATAACTTTGCTTGGTGCTGCAGCTGCGAACGTCTGGCGCCCAGCGGCCCATCCAGGCGGTGGCGTTACCCGGGCGGGGGGTGAGGGGGTGGGGGGGAGAAGTAGGGGTGAGTGGGGACGCGGGAAGAGCCTTGCCTCGGCGAAAAGTTGGGAGAGCTGCGAGGAGGGAAGTAAACGCGACACTTCGCGGCTTCGGCCCCTTTAAGTGCTTCACTGACTCAGCTAAGCTTCCCCCTCAGGTCGCGTTTTTTATGAATGAAAAACGTCCTTACATTCATTATATAAACAAGCCTGTGCTGATTGGACAAAGGCCCCCGGTGCATAAATTATGTAAAACAGACCCCTGAGGGGGCGGGGAGGGGCGCGGTGTTGACCAATGGGGGCTGGAGTTGGTGGGGCGGCTTGGCTGGATTTGCCCGCAGACAGGGTAAACAAGGCGTGATGGACAGGCGCAGGAGCGGCCGCCGGCCAATGAGAACCAGACTGAGCTAGGCCCGCCGGCCAATGGCGGCGGGCGGAGCAGCAGGCCCCGGGGGGCCGGGCCAGCGCTCCAGCCTGGTTGGCAGCTGCGGCGCAGAGTCCAGCCGCTGGTGCGCGGAGCGGTTCAGCGTCCCCGGAGCGGTTCGGCCCAGCCATTCGCCCAGGCGCCCAGGCCCGGTGCGCGCGTGCGTGAGCGCGCCTGCGCCCCGGGGCCGCTGCAACGGGAGGAGAGCGGCTGCCTCAGGTGAGGGGGCGTCGAGGAGGCAGGGGGGCCTCGGAGGGGGTGTCCAGGGACGGGACCGAAGGGCCCAGCCGGCGAGAGTTCACTGGCTGATTCAGAATCCTCAAAGTCCGGGTGCACTTTCTATCTGAACTGAGCGCCCCCCCCTCCCCGGCCGGCCGCCCCATCCTCTCCCGTGGCCCAGCCCGGCCCGGCCCGGTTCGGTTCGTGGGAGGCGTAGGGTGGGGGTGGCTAACGGTTCGGGAGCGCTCCAAGAGCGGGTTTCCGCACGTCGCGGGGAGGCGCGCCCGGGCGCGGGGTGCGGGGGCTCTCGGGTGGAGATGGGGGGGGGCTCGGAGTTGCGGGGCTTTGCAATCTCCGGAGGTCTGAGAGCCCGGAGGAGACTTGGAGGCTCGCGAGAAGAGACGCCCGGCGGAGCTTTGCAGTGGGGAGGAGGGGGCGGGAAGCAGCTTGAAGGGAAATATTTGAGAGGTGATGCCCCCCAAAGCACCAGGAGGGGTTAAGTGACACAGGCATGTGCAGCCTGAGGGGTTGGGGCTTGGCCAGGAACTTACGCAGGCCTTGCAAGTTTCAGATTGTGGCAAGTGGACGCTCAGTCCCCCAACTCCCACCCCCAGCAGCCCGAGGGCGTCAGGCTGCATCGCGGTTCTCGAGAAATCGGGGAGCATCAGAGCAGCGGCCTGGGGATAGTGGAGAAGAAAACGGGTGCGGGGGGTGGGGGGATGGATAGATGCTTCTCGCTGGGTTAGGGATCTGTCTGCATTTGCAGAGAAGAGGAGACCCCTGAAGGGAACCGAACTCCCGGTTGAGGAGGGGTGCCAAGGAGAGATGCTTGGAGGTTTGGGGGGCGCGGGGCTTCGGGGGCGGTTGATAGCGCCGGGCGCCGCGGCTCGGTTTTATGAATGTGGATGACTTTATGAATGAAGCGGGTTTCTTTCGTTGGCTCGCGGCTCCCTGCAGTTTTTTTTTTTTTTCCTCCTTTCCCTTTTTTGTGAATGAAGCATTGAGCTTTCTTCCGAAATCGCTGGGGTGAGGGGCCTGCGTCGGAGGCTGGGCGTGCGTTGGGTGTGGGGGCGGGGGCGCATCTGAAGGAGTTTTCATGAATGGGGAAGGCTGGGAATTGGGTGGAAGCGTGTCTTGTTTTGTGAATGGGGCCCAGCGCGAGGGATCCAGTTACAGCCTTTACCTGCTGCGGCGGCCGCGGCTCGCTCTCCCATTCATAAAACTAGGCCCGCTGCGCGCCGCGGGGGAGGGGCCTCGATCGCGCCGCTGCGCCGCGTGAAAGTTTTCCTGGGGGCACCGGGAAGGGGGGGACCACAAAGGAAGTGGCTTAAACTCCCTTAAGGCTTAAAAAAAAAAAAAAAAGCAACCAACCCTATACTTTGAACAAGATTTTCCTAGCCCTTGAACTCTGAGAGCTTGCTTTAAAAAAATCCTCGATGCCTCTTTCGGGTTCGCTGATGGCAAAGCTTCTTTCATTTTTAAAAAGGTGTTTTTTTTTTTTTTTTTTTTTTTTTTTTTTGCTCCTCGTGGTGAGGCGTGTCGCAACATAGTTCATCGTGAGGCTCTGAAATAGGTCTCCCGCCGAGCTCTTCGCCGTGCTCCCCTTCCCTCCTAGACACTGACGGAATTTCTGAAGTCACGATTTAATCTGACAGATGGGGAAGGTTAGAGAGGACGCATTTTCGTGTCCCTCCACTCACTGCGGATGCTTCTCAGGTTGTGTAGACGGGGTTGGTGGCATTTGAGAAAGAGGCTTTATTCGGAGTTCAGCGCTGTTTGGAAGGCTTGCAGGCAAGCTAGCCGGAGTGTTTTTCTAGGAAATTATGGACTGTGCAGTTTACTTCTCGCCCCCTTTCTCTTTGACTTTGGAAATTCCTGACTCCTTGGGCCAGAGTGCTGAGAGGAGGTTGGCGGTGAAGGGTTCTCTTGTATCCTCCTTACTTAAGAAAATTTAATATTGTCCACAAAGTGCAAAACAAGCTGCATGGAATTGCCCACTGAGAAGAAGTTCCCTATTTAAAATGTGTATAGGAGGTAAACAAAAGCATTATCCTTAGGCATTTTGCTCTGTTTAGAGCTGGGGTAAATGAAATTACTGTTTGCTCTATTCTGCTGATTTCACTGCATTTCTATTTGGAGAATGAAACAAAGGGTTCGGGAAGATGGTAGTACCTTCCTAAAATTGTTACTTTATTCCTCCCGAATTAGAAAAAGGCCCCTCCTTTCCATTTTGACCCTCAACCTATCTTCCCAGCCCCAAGACTTGACAGTGCCCAAACAAGTTTAATTTTATCTTTTGGCAAGTTTGGGGGGAAATTGGCTTCACTATAAGAAACAAACTGAATTTTCTTTACAGCAAAAAAAAAAAAATCTTTTGCTTTTAATGCTTTTAAGGTCTGTGGTAGGGATACATTTAAAATAAGTGTGGTGGAATTTGGTTTCCTTGATCCATTACTTTTCACAGCTATTTTATTTATTTTAGAAGTTGATATCACAGATATCTGTTAGGTTGCCATAGGAATGTTTGTGACTTTACAGACACTACATCTGTTTGGACAGAAGAATTAGGTTTTAAAAGAGTGTTGTGTGAAAATAAGTATATCTCTGATCGATATATTCCTGGAACTATATATAGTATCTTACCACTGACCTACAAACCACTTTTAGAAACACTATGTATGTCAGTTTCTTAATTGCCAATAATTTGGAATGCTTAAACCCATTTTCTCTACTTCCTGTCACTGTACTGTCAAAAATTAAATTATCTCTTGAAACAAAAAAAGAAAGACCTAACTTTACAAATGCCCTGGAGAATCTTGTATTGGAGAGAATCTTGAAATCATCCTCTTATAATGAAAATAAGGGGCTTTGTTTTTTGTTTTTATAGGGAACACATAGTAGCAAATTTAGGATGTTCATGATAAGAGAGGGAAGCATAGCTGGTAAATGGATTTGACACTAAGTACACTAGGAACTTTTGATGCCCTTAATCAAGCACACCTTTAGCCTGTAAAGCTTACACCCTGAGTGGGCTTTAAGTACTTCGGGAAAAGGTAGTGATTTTGCACAGGCCCTAAAGAAAGAGCAGTAAAAATTACTTCCTTTCTCTTCTTCCCCACCCCTCAGTTAAAATCTCCCAAATTCATATTGCAGGAGGACCCCTTTCCCCCCAGAAATTACTCAATGCTGAAACCTTTCAAAGTGATATTCGAGGCGTTGGAAGCACCATGGATGGGTTTTATGATCAGCAAGTCCCTTTTATGGTCCCAGGGGTAAGTTTATGTGGCTTTGGTTTGTTTTGTTCTCCCTCTTCGAATATTAGTCTCCTCCTTATTGGCTGAGTGGCACAGCCCCCTTTTGACCTGTGTGTTTCCCTTGAGCCTTCACTGTCTCTTGGCCTCTTGCAGAAATCTCGATCAGAGGAATGTCGAGGGCGGCCTGTGATTGACAGAAAGAGAAAGTTTTTGGACACAGATCTGGCCCATGATTCTGAAGGTAGTGAAGCTTTCCCTTTGCTCTGTGGCTTCTTCAAATGGCGCCCCTGTGAGAGCAGCACGGAGACTTTGTCCTCCCTGCCCTCCTGGGCACAGGAGTTCTCATTCTGGTGTCTTCTGTTTTCAATTCCAGAGTTGTTTCAGGATCTCAGTCAACTTCAAGAGGCTTGGTTAGCTGAAGGCAAGTTTCTTGGCTGTCCGATTTTCCATATCAAACATTTTGCTGTGCTCTTGAATAAAACGTAAAGGTCTAAAATAAAAATCTCTTTTCCAGCACAAGTTCCTGATGATGAACAGTTTGTCCCAGATTTCCAGTCTGATAACTGTAAGTACCTTTCTGGTGGTGGCACATTTGTTCTGAAAATGTTTGGTCTGGGCACATCCATGTCTGGAAGACTCTTTTCAGCCGTCGCCAGCCTGTGTGGACCTGGAGTGCATTTCGTTTCTTTTAATAATTCAAAGTTAACCCTCGAAACTTTTGTTTCATTCCTTATTGGAGTTATTTCTAAAATGCTTTTATTCTATGGCAGGTAAGATTTCCTGAACATAATTTCATCCTAAATTTCTTTTTGCCTAAGAATACTGCAAGGCTTCAAGCTCAAAATTATAAAAACAGTTTACATTATATATGTAAGATGTTGGACTTAACATCCTCTAACCAGACATTATTTTACAGTGTTTTGTTTGTTTGTTTTATAAATTAAGTCCTTGATGCAGATCATGAGTCTGACACTTTTTTCTCTTTTAAAGGTGCAGAAAATAGTTAATGGACGATTCCAGTTAATTGTGGCTTCACCCAACATGTTGTCAATTTTGTGTCTACTTCTAGGTTGACACTGGGTGGTCACAGTGTGACCTGATTTACTCTTGTGTTTTGCATAGTTGTCAGGACATTATCTTTCAGAGAGGAGTAAAAACTTTTTCTTCAAATGGTCATTAAGTGCGCCTATCATTGAGATAATAAATGCAGTGGGGGAACTCAAAAGATGGCTCTCGAGGCTGGCAAGGGCATGGTTAGCTTTGCACTGATCTTTCCGGGCTGTCCTCAACAGGTTTGGGAGCTTTTATGGTCCAGGCAGAGCTATCAAGGACAAAGCCGGCTGATGAAATGTGAGCAGCACAGGGCAGCTCTAGAGAGCATTAGTCACTGGCGAGTGAGCAGGTTTAAGAGAGGCCTGGAGAAAATGCTGCCTCTCTTGAGAGTTGCATCATAGAGAAATTCATGTCTCTTAGTCATAGTTTATAATAGCAAGCACCTGAGCCAGGCAAGGATTCGATTTCTCATCTTGCAGCAACAAATTCTTCCCAGCTTTGTTTTATCGTGTGTGTGTGTGTGTGTGTGTGTGTGTGTGTGTGTGTGTGTGAGAGAGAGAGAGAGAGAGAGAGAGAGAGAGAGAGGGAGGGAGAGAGAGAGAGAGGGAATGCCATAGGAGAGAGAGGGTATCTTTGTATCTAAGTAAAAGCTGGCTGTTTTAAGCATTAGATGAAAGACCAGAGGTACCAGCAAAATATTCTTTAATGATAGACCTCCTATTCAAGGCACAATGCCATGAAATTTAAAAGGGAATAAACTGTAACCCACAGATGTATAGTTACCTTAGTGTTGCCACAGCTTGCTGTAGTTGTTTTCTATAGGAAAGTAAATGCATGTTAATTATTGCCCTTTTAATTGCTTTCAAGTGATTGGGAAGCTTGCCACTAAAAGGCTAAATAAAGATAACCCAAATATTGTGTGTGTGTGTGTGTGTGTGTGTGTGTTGCAAGATAAAAGACAGGATTTGTAACCCCACTTTGTTCTGTGTTGACAATTTGGCCCAGCCTTTCCAGTTCCTGCTCAGAACAGCATAAACTGCAGTTTGTTTGGGAGGTGGCTTTCTTGGCAGAAGTTCTTTGAAATGCTTTTATGACACTTTTGTTTGTTTCTCTGTAACCCAAAGAGTTAAAAGGGAGTTGAGATGACTGCATTCAAATTGATTTCATGTGCTGAAGCAAAGGTATGCTCTTTAGAGAAAGATGTCAGTAAACAAGATTTATATTTGGAGAGATGTTTATCTGCAGGAATAGGCTAAAGTGAAGGAATCAATAAATGTGTTTTGGCTCCTTAGAAATAATTCCCACTCAGCCAATAGAATGTGCTAAATTCTTTAATTAAATTGCCATGCCTACCTAAAATGGAGATGCATTGAGAGAGATTTCTACTTACCAAGCGTGATGTGTTTTTTACTTTGTTTGCTTTTTGCTTTAACTTCTTAAGGTTGAGCTTTCCTGTCCTTTAAGGATAAAACAGATGGTTGAGTAGCCTCAAAAAGTGTTTTAATAATTCTTTCCCCCCTCTGACTCTTCTTTCGGGAGATAGAGGTTTAAGAAGGATAGCTTCAAATAGATCAGCTTGTCTTAGAGGTTAAGAGCACAAGTACAGGGTGGTATGTACTTGAGCCGTTCATCCTTACCATTATGTGTAACGGGTTTGGCTGCAGTTGTGAGTGACAGTGTGTAGATGCAAGGGAGCTGGCAAAGCCTGAGGCTGGACAGACTTCTCTGTGAGCACATCTCACAGCCTTGGATTGATGATCTGTTTTCACTGCAGTCACCTTCTGGAAGAGCCCATGATTATTCCAGGGGAGGGGGAGAAACTCATTCAGATTTAATAAAACCTTATGAGTTGATTTGAATCAGCCAATCAACGAACTGTAAACCAAACTTGCACTTGCCCAGTAAGGCAAACCTTTTCCCTGCAGTAGCAAAAGCCTTTGTAACAGATATTCTTCTGTGGCCTGCCACACTGATCTTCCTGCCCTTTTATTTATTTATTTTTTTCTTCCTGCCCTTTTAATGATGATTTAATTAATTGTCGTGTGTGTGTGTGTGTGTGTGTTAGAGAGAAAGAGAGAGTGAGGTGGGGGGCAGAGGCAGAGTCTGTGTGTGTTTATGTATGAGAGAAAAAGAAAAGTAATGTGGGTAATTTTTTTTTTTTTAGAATGTCAGTTTTGAGGATTATGGCTTACTTTTTTCAGTAAGTGCTATGAGCTCAGCTTCTAAAGAGATTATGTTTTGTCAGTTTTCCAGATTTGGGTTCCCATCCATAGTCTTCTAAGTGTGATTTGAATAAATGAAACCATTGTTCTTGTAAGTCCTACAGAAATGCTCTGCTTACTTCTAGCTGTATAGACTTTCCCTTACCTCACAAATACAGACGTTAGTAAAGTATCCTCCCCCCCACTCTGGAAATTCTTAAAGGTCAAATTCAGTGGAACAGAAAGTGCAACCTGTAGACCATAGGGGATCTACCAGTTGGACCCATTGTTCCCTGGTCCTGAGAAGTAACCTTGAAGATCCCAGATGGTTCAAGCTGCAAGTCCCTTGTAGAGATAGTCTTGCCCAACCCCTTCATTTTATAGAGGGGATAATATATGGTCCAGATCACTGGAGCTACTGACTGGTGTGTTGGGGCAAGTGGGAGGGGATAGGTGAAATAAGAAAAATTATAAAATATTATCTTTAAAGAACCTCTCACAAAGCTGCAGAGCCAGGTACTGGCATGTACAGGTGTGTTCCACAGGCTCCCTCATTATTTCAAAGACCTGGAGCCAGCCCTCCAGAAAGATATAGGGAGACTGTTGGCCACCCAGTCTGACATCTCAGTGCTCTTCATTCCAGGATCCTGAGAAACTTATTAAATATCTTGGTGCTGTGAGTTTTTCCATCTAGGATTTGGAAGAGACCTATAAAACAAAGTTATAAAACTGACATCTTTCCTATAAGACATACTAGTGTGCATATAGATAAAAACTGTGTGTGTGTGTGTGTGTGTATATATCTTGAATAATATAAATGTGTGTGTAGCTAAATATGTGTATTAACATACAAACCTGGAATCTACAAACCTGGAAATCTGGGTCAGTGGTTAGATGTGTCACACTTTTACTATACATTTTCATAGACTTAACTATAAATCAAAATGGTGGCTAAGATTGGAACTCAAAATGCTCTAGATCTGGGAAGGCAGAGCTTACCTTAATTTTTTCTGGATTGACTGGGCACTTAACAATATTACTAGACTTTAGTATACATAAATAGTATTTTTTAAATGCAGATTTCAGATTAATTTTTTAATCTCATTTGTGATATTGTGAATATTTACCTGTCAGCATCTTGAATAACAAAACTATTTTACACTGAGGAAAAAGCATGATAAAAATCTTGTTTTAAAACCGTGACCTCCATAGCAAATATAATTTAGAGAACTGTTTGAAAATCCAAATGACCTTATTTTCCCCTTGAAGTGTTCTTTTTTAGATCTGTGTTTCAAAAAGAATGGACCGACTGGAGGAAGTACTAGTAATTTCCTAAGGACTGGCTAATTAACTGATAAAATCGACTTTTCATAAATACATTGCAATAGGTGGCTGGGGAAATAGAATTAACTGTTATGGCAGCCCTTGAGCCTGAAACACATTGATCTTAATCCTGTTTTAATATGAGATGATTCAACTGGACTTTTCTTTTCTTTTCTTTTTTTTAAAACTACATATGAAGTTGATAGAGTAGAGGCAGAGACCAGCCTGTAGCAAAACTCTTGTTAACTTGCCCTGTGGTCTTGGGCCATTTCTATTTGAAAAGATTGTCCCAAAGTCTTTTTGTTTGGAAGGTTAGAAAGTAACAGTAGGCACTTTGAAAGTAAGAGATTTGAGGGAGTCAGGGCTATCAGTTTGTTGAAGGCAAAAGAAGGTAGAAGGCAGAAGAGTACTGTTCTGGAAAGCCAGGAGAGAACAGTGGAAGGGAGAGGACGTTTGACTCCAGGCTACAGGGTATCTTTCAGAGTCTCTGTTAGCTAGCCCCCTAACTTACACTGGGAGAGTGCTAAGTGACTTGAAATCCTTCCTGTTTTGATAGCCTCCAAGATCCTTTGACCAGGACTCTTAAGGATCCAAGACCTGGAGTTCCCGTTTATCTAAGAGAGCCATATGTTCACACAAAATCTATTTTCTCTAACTTTAATTCAGTTAGGCTTATTAAAAACAATGAATTTCTCTCTTCCTCTTTGATGTCTTTGTGCTCTTAGCCCTCTAATAAAACCCAGTAACCTTTCCAGTCCTTTGCATTTGGCAAGAAAGACTTGGGATGGGGAATTACATGTGTGTCTGCCCCAGGCAGATCACTTATGTAGATGCCAGAGGTAACAAAAACCTAGAATCATTCAAGACCTTACCATCTATCTCGTTTTCAGCATTCTTTACTTTCATGGGATTAAAACATGGGTAGCTCTGTAAAGCTGAGGATTTGTATTATCAGCTCATTTCTACCATCTAGGAGTATCATCTTTTGAATTTCAGCCCCAGGAAAAATGTTAGTGGTAGTAGGCTTGGGTAGGGTGTGTGGTTTCTACCAAGAGACTGTACCCTCCACATGTTTTTCGAGTTTTAATGGTGGTAAAGTACAACGAGGCTCAGAGGCTGACAGCCCCCTCTCAGGCGCATGGCTGCCCTTGAGGCAGCTTGGGCCCCATCTGTGCCCTGGCACACGGTGCTTCTCCACTTGGAATCCAAGGAGCTCAGAGTCTTGTCATGTTGCAGCTCCCAGCTCTTGGACAAGCGCCAGGCATGCTGATGCCAGTACCGGATTAGGTTGCTTTTTTAAAAATTCATTTTGTGAACTCATCAAGCTCATTTAACAGAGGCTTTGGTCGTCAGTTTCTATCATTGTCCCAGCCCTCTAAGAGGCTCAGCTTAAAGGAGGGGCAAAATACTAGGTCCATAGTGTATTTGCGGTGGGTGCTTATGAGAGAGAGGGAGAGAGAGAGAGAGAGAGAGAGTGTGAGTGTGTGTGTGTGTGTGTGTGTGTGTGCGCGTGTAACTGTGATGTAAGTACTCCGTTAGGCTTGGCAATGAAGTAGCAGCTCTTCTCATGGAGAAGACCCCCACAAGGCAAATAAAGAGGGCTCCCCTGCCCAGAAGGAGGAAGCATGGGGGAAAGTTGCAGCACAGGGCGCAAAGACTCCAGGAGCAGGATAAGTTAGCCACTGGTCTGCAGAGCAGCCAAGGCATTGAATGTGGGGATTCTGTGGTCAGAAACACTATAGAGAGAAATGCTCCCTGAGTCACATCTGAGTTCACTAGTGTTGGGGCGGGGGGGGGGGGGGACAGGCAATGAGAAGAGGTAAACAGAAGATATTTGAAAATAGCCAAATCTGTTATGAAAAAAAGGAAACAACCCAAGAGCTAATTTATCTCCTGGATTTGGTTTTCACAAAGTAGTATGCTTTTCTTGAAATAAACCCTGGCTGTCAGACTGGCTTCATCAGATCTTCTTCAGGGTAATTATTGAAGATTTGGAAAAAAAAAAAAATCTCCAAGAAACCAAACCAGTTTTTAGCCTTGTACTTTGCGTTGTCCTTGGAGTAGATTTCACCCGCCAACCCCAACATATCCATGCTCTTCCCTTTTGATGTCGCATGGGCATGGTGGGGGTGGGGGGCTGGGGGAGATTATAAACCTTTCAAGCCGGATGTGAAGCCGGTAGAGGAACTGTGAAGCTGTTCATAATAGGTAGCTCGCACCCTCCCCCCCTCTGCAGCCAGAGAATCGAGTGGTGTCTCCAGAGACCCTCTCCCTTGGGGAGGATGCCAGGTGGCTCCCCATGTAGCTGTTGGCAGTGAATGGAAAAGCAAGGAGTCTGGAAAGGCTGACTTCCATAGAGAGGTGTCCTCTAATGCAAACCAGCTTGCCCGGGGGCAGGAGAAATACCAGGGAAGTCTTTTTCTCTTTGCTGGTAGCTACAGTTGGATTCTGAACCGGGCAGCACGGGACAGTTTTCTTTTGCCTTACGCCCCCCCCCCCCCCCCGCCCCCTTGTGCCAGAGGGCACTTTCCGACCTTCCTCGGAGCTGACTTGCACATCCTTGCAGATTTGAGCCAGGGGCTCGGCCATCCGAATGTTAGGGAGGGTGCAGAGCAGGCCGGCGCCTGCAGTGTCTGAATTTCTTACATAAACACAGCGCGCTGGGCGAGCAAGCGTCCCTGTGGCGACAGCTGGGCTCTGCTCGGTCCGCCCCGGCGAGCTGAGCTGCTGAGTCCCCCTCCGGCCTGAATGGAGCATTCCAAATTGGTTGTGAATGGAGGGCGGGGCTCCCTTGCAGACTTTTTCAATGAATAACCAGACCCTATTGTGCAGCCTGTGGAAAAACAACCAACTCAAACAACACTGGGACTGTTAGAAATATGCTTGTGATTGGCAGCTTGGAGAACCTCCAAAATTAGTTTCCTTTGGCTTCCCTGCTGCTCCCTGTTCTCCGAGCCTGGGCTTAATGAGCCTGGGCTTAATGGGGTTCCAGTTTTCTTTTAAGTGCTGGCTTTAACCCTGCAACTGCCAAGCTAATGGTCTGGGCTTCGGAGGGAGGGCTGCTACTGACCCATGAGGCCGCCCTCCTCTCTTTGTCTCCCATTTTACACTGTAGCTGTCTAAAGGGGGTGCTAATAGAAGAGGGTGGTTCAGCTTCCCCAGAGAGAGAGGTGTTGAGACTTGATCTGAGGATATTACCCTTTTATCTCCTGCTTGCTGTGGGGCTGTGGCTTTAGCTCCCATGGAAGATTCCTGCTTGCTCTTCCACTGCAAGCTCCAGCCTTGACTCCAGGCCTGAGGATCGGGTGTTTGTCTGCTGCAGCGCCCAGATCTCTTGCTTCTGCTTACATTTTGACTTGGGAATGACAAAGCTGTAATTTCCCTACTCCTTGGCCTTCTCTGTCCTGTTTAATTTCCCACTGTGGTCGGATACATGTCATTTTAAAATGATACTTCCCAGACTGTTATTCAGCTACGGGGGAGCCTCGCTTTGGCTGTGACCCTTCCGCCAGGCACTCCTCAGATGCCTAGCCTCCTCAGATGAACATCCCAGGAAGTACCAGAAAGAACCCAGCCTCTGAGCAACCCCAAAACCAGAACGGCCTCCTCACCCCAAATGAGGTCAGGTTCTAGGGATATGCTTACCTCGGTTGCAACCATTTGAAACATTCTCCTCTGTCTTGGCCAGCAGCTCACAGACACCCCCCCCCCCCCCCCCCCCCCCCCCCCCCCACACCCCCGCCTCCCTCAAAGGGCTGTGTGGGCTAGACCAGGGCCATGGGATAAGCACGAAAAGGACAATTAGTTAAAAAGCAAAACACAACTCAGTAGTAATGATTCAGTGCAGCTTCTCAGTGTTTTAAAGAGCTCTTCTGAATTCCTGGTCCTCATCCTCACACCTGAAATGAGGTGGTGGTTGTTTGCATTTGTGTTTCACTTTAAGGTGGTTGGGTTTTTTTTTTTTTTTTTATTTTGTTCTTTTGTTTTGTTTTGTTTTGTTTTTCCTGAAATATTTCCTTCTCTATAGGAAAAGACAAGGGCCTACAAGAATGTCTTCCTTTCCCTATTAAAAAAAAAAAAAAAAAGAACAGGCCCGGGCAGATTGTCCTTTTGTGAGAGAGTTTGAAACCTCTCAGGAGGTAACCCTAGATATCAGCTGTGTAAGAGGATGCTGATATTTGTGCTTTTCCAGAAGGGGCTGAGGAGGACTTCAGCTTACAGAAACACTTCTCAGCTGAGTGCCTGGAAATGCTTTGTGACTGCCTGAAAGGGCACTTAATGAGGGTCCTTTATACTTTTTTATAGAAAAGGTAGAAGGGGAGTGGGGGATGTGTCTGCTTGGGGGGCTGCCCTCCCACAGTAAGGACCAGATCCTGGAATGCCTACCCCAACTGTCCTAATCTGAATCTAAATGGAGAATAATTTAGTAGGGGTAGCTACTCCGTACCCACGGATACCTCAAGTCAGAAGATTTCTGCCCCTCAACTCCCTTTCCATTTCCTTCACTCTTCATGGAATCTTTCTGGAGGAATAAGGAAAAAGCCATATAGGGCTTTAATGTCCTCTGTATTTTGACAAACATTAAACTCACTCCCTGCTTCTCAGTTTACATTCTTGTTAAAACAGGAAACAATCTCTCTTCACTATAAGTGGCTCCAAAAGCAGAGGACCCCTGTGTTACATTTCTTTGTATCCGCGGCAGCCGTAGCAGAGTTCTGCACACAACCAGAACTTGGTGAATGTATTCTGTATACCACATAGTCTCTCGTGTTCCCTTCCCACCTCACCTTTCAACAGCCCCCAACACCAGCTTCTAACAGCTCAGAAGCAGAGGATCTCAAAACCGGAGTTCTGAGAGTCCTTGGGATGACCTTAGAGATAAGTAGGAAAAAACTAGTTAGGACTAGTTCTCATTTTCTGATTCCTCCTTTAAACACATACACAAGCCAAGTCTTCCTAGGCTGCATTTAGACTTCATGCGGCTAATGCTATGTTTCCCAGTAAGACTACATGTGCTAGAGAATAAGTCACGGTGTAGACACCATTGACACATTTGCCGAGTTTCTGCTTTTAGGAGAAGGAGGGCCAGAAATAGAGGAATGGCTCTCAGAGGAGCTGATTTCCCTAATTTCTCTGGAGTTTGGATTTTTCTCCTGTCAGATTTTAAGTTTGAAGGCAAAGATAAAATTTTCCACAGTGCTTAAGTCCTGTTTCCAGTATTAATAACACTTTTCTTTAATGCCAGTTTAGAGGAGAATCACGTAAATTGGGAATAAATTATAGGAAGGATGTTAAAGATGGTTTCGTTTGGCATTCTTTTCACCATTCAGGAAAAATGCCCTGTTTCCCCTTTTCTTGATGATGTTGTGTCCTGTGTCCTCTCCCCCCCAACCCCCGTGAGCAGCCCTTAATGGTAACTTCATGGTCTGTGGTTGACGTAAGGCCCACAGTAGAGGAAGGCATCCTGTCATGTCGACCACAAAGGCTCTCTTTAGACTTGTTTCTCGCAAGTGAAAATCAAATAAATAGTTGTCTATCATATTGGTAAAAGTTGAATATTAAAATTCTTTGAACAGCTGCCCCAGGAAAGGAATTAGTATGAATAATGCTCAGATTTTCCTTTCGGGGTAAGCAGACCATTCAGTCACCTTTTCATCCTGCTAGTCTCTTAAGCTTGAAAGTAACCAAATGCCCCAGGTGGAAGCCAGCTCTCCAGGCTGTGTCTAAAAAGTCCCAGCCTGTGGTAGTCGAAATGGGGTGGTTCATTCAAAGCCAGAGGAACCACTTATTTTTATCTTGACTCTGCTCTGAGTCAGCTCTGTACACTCGCACAAGCCTTACACTCTACTGTCAAATGCTCTGGTTCCTCCAATCGCCCACAAATTTGGGGATGTGACACATTGATGCAACTAGGTATATTCATTCTGTACAAAATATTTTTGTGGAAGAGCCCCATAGCGGTTAAAGACACAAGCCCTACCTCAGTGTTCAGCCAGTTGCTTTCGAAGCTCCTTGTCCTCTCTTTAATTTCTCACTCTATGTTCCAAGGCCTCTGAGTTTCCATTTTCAAATTCTAAAGTAACAATCCTAAATTGTTAGGGTAAATGAGTCCTTCGAAGAAAAGAAACTGCACAGATCCGAGCCATTTCAAAAATACTGAGATGTGGAGAGTGTGAACTTGAAGTGAATCTGGAACTCGTTCATCTGGGTCCAAAAAAAAAAAACAAAACCCCAAACCACAAAAACACCTCTCTGCTACCATTGGCGTTAAATTATTTCCCCCGATTTGATAGCAGAGGTTTTCTATTTGGAAATGACGCTGAAAGATTTGCGATTTTGTACCAAGAGCCAGGGGGAGTATTCTTGGATAGACACTTGTGCTTTCCCACATCCACATCCACAGTTCCCCATCCTCAGAGTCTGCACATCCCTGATTCATACCCTGTGTCCAGTGTGGGCTTCTCTCGGGACACCTGGGTGGCTCAATGGTTGAGCGTCTGCCTTCAGCTCAGATCGTGATCCCAGGGTCCTGGGATCAAGTACTGCGTCAGGCTCCCTGCAGGGAGCCTGTTTCTCCCTCTGCCTGTGTCTTTGCCTCTCTCATGAATAAATAAGTAAAATCTTAAAAAAAAAAAAAAAAAAGTAGGCTTCTGATTAACATGACCACTTCTCTTAAGGAGGATTCAT
This sequence comes from Vulpes lagopus, assembly GCF_018345385.1. NCBI lineage: Eukaryota > Metazoa > Chordata > Mammalia > Carnivora > Canidae > Vulpes > Vulpes lagopus. Next base: position 23,365,407 of record NC_054840.1, read on the forward strand.
ACAAAGAATCTCTTTCCTTCTATTTTAGCCTAATTTAGAATAGAAACCTTCAAAAATCACCTGTGTCATTATTATTAGTACTGATTGAGGTAAAGAATGGGCAAGGTCAGTATCCCAAATTCTGCTTAGAAACTGGTCCTCCTACTTGATGACCATGGGAAGACATGATCAGCCAACCTTTTATACCCTGGCAAATTTGCCCCAGAACTATAGGTCAGCCATGAGGACTCTTGCTTCTAACGCCCACAACAGGCCCATTATTACCCTGAGCTCTTCGTAGGGCTCACTCAGCCTTTGGAGGTGGGGAGCAGCTTCCAGCCCTTTGCAACAGTAGAGGCAAATAGCCTTGAGGACCACTTTAACTCTTCTTAGCAAAAGCTGTTACCCCCACCCCCACACTGTCTCTCTTTTAGAACCTGGGTGTCATCCTTGACTTGGGTCACATTTTCTCCTCTCTGGAGGGAGAGTAAAGAACCAAGGAAAGCTTTGAGACCCCTGGAGGCGAAGGTGCCCCCCCCCCATATTCTGAGTGGTCAGCTTGCACGATACTATCTCTCCATCTGGGTTGCAGTCGTACGTTACACAGTGACCTCTCAAGCTGACTTTCATGGGCAGGATTGAGTTTTTCATCTTCTGACCAATAGTATTTCAGCTGGTGATTTGATTCTGGGATACCATGTGCTAGTTCTGCCTGCCAGCTGCTGCCATGGCTGATTGCTGGGAGAGACAGTGGAAGAGGAGGGAGAGGAGGGAGGAAACTTTTGGGGGGATGTTGCAATCATTAAGCTGAGCCTAGCAGAAGCAAACTTCCAGATCATCACATTCCCCTCCCCAGTACATTAAGTCACTCGATGATACAAACATTATAGTTCAAATAATATGATTCCAACAATAGAAAAATACCCCCAATAAAGCCCTTTCTTGTGAAGCGTACCCCTTGTCAAGTCAATCACAGAAATTTAAATCCTTTTGTAAGTATAAAACCACCATTTTTTTTCTCTTTTCCTACGTTTGCCCTTGCCAGAAGGGCTTTGTTTTGGGGGTCTAACAAGCTGCAACCCAGAGGCCCCTTGAGCTGAAATGCAGATGTGATTTGGCATCTTTAAAGCTGGGTTTCTTTGTTGCTGAGTCTGTCTTGTGTCATATATTCCACATTCCAGGGAGCAGTAGAGCATAAAATGCCGTAACACCAGCCTATATGTAACAAAATTTAGAAACCCGGTACTTTCCCAGAGCCGGTGTGAGCACTGCACCATCTTGTCATTGATCCAATGGCAATCCTATATACAGCCAGCATTTCCCCAGAGAAAGCAAAGTTCTGCAAACTCAACATGTATCCATGGCACCATCTAGACCCATGTTGCTGTCAGCTCCAGTCCATAGCAGAGATTTAGGGTTATCCAGGGTAAACAGAAAATGGAAGAGAGGCTTACAGAGCTTGGCTTCATGGTTTTAACTGCTTCATGGTATCCATTCTTTTGTCTAATTTAAAACCTAGGTGGGAGAAATTCTATCAATAATTCTAATTCCTATATCCTGGGAGGAATTCTACTGCCTTTGCAGGTGGCCACATAGAGATAGTTCAGATACCACTTTTCACTAATGCTCTTTATACATTTTCAAAGTTGGGCCAGTGCTTTTTTAAGCTGCTTTTCCAACCTTTAATTTCTAACTCTTGTATCAAGGCCTCTGGGTTTCCATTTTCAGAATTCTGAAGTTGTTCTGATGTCCCTGCTAACCCTGTTTTCCTGGCACCCCATTTGTAAATTGAGAGTGGGCTCTCTGGAGACGCACTCTCCATACCATCTTTCAAGTAAGTGCCTCTTATTGTTGATAGGAGCTCACCAACGTGGTTCCTGAGTTTGCATCCATCCCCAAAAAGTTTCCAGCTCTTGAATTTCCAAATACTTGGTATAACCTCATCTGTCTTACGGGCAAAAAACCAGTGTCTTCTTCCCTCACCTCTTTTTCTTTAGCAAGACCTGGCTCTGGTTTCACTGGTTATTCTTTCAATCTGGTATTCCCCAGCCATGTTCATGCAAGATCATAAGCGTTGAATCTCACTTTTGGATTGGTCCTTTCCAAATACCAATGTAACCCTAATCCTATTTGTTGCATCTGTCTTTACCCATAGTCCGTGTCATGATAGCAAGGTCAGAGATTTTTTTCCTTGAGCTTATTATATTACCTCAGGTTTCTAGCTCTAAATCATGAAAAATAGAATGGGTTTGGGTTTTTTGTTGTTGTTGTTGTTTTGGTCCACACACTAATTTCTGAAGCCTCTCTTTTGCTGACTGTAGGTTTTTCCTATTGCATAGAAGAAATCTGATTCCTGAAGCCAGATGTTCCGGGAACTAGCTTTATCAGTTCCTAATTTGGCTCTTGAGATATTTATTGTACAGAAGATAATACTGGCCATACAGGAAGGGCTTCTAGAATTGTTAATTGATGAATTCTGCTACCTCATGGTTGATTCTATATCCATGGCCTAGAAGTATACCACCAGAGTGATGATACTCAGTCCTTTTGTCCCCAACTACCAACAAGGCAAGCAAGAAAAAATAACCTGGAGTAATCAACACTCTAACCCCTACCACTACCACCATGATTTACCAGCAATCTAAAATCTTGAATATTGCCACTGTGCCAGTCCTAAAGACCACTTTCCCTGTACCTACTGATCCCAAATTCTATCCCAGAGAGGAAGCCTTGCTTTCTTCATGTAGGACTTTGCCCAGGACAGTTACAGCTGTTCTTTTTTTTCTTAAAGATTTTATTTATTTTATTTACTCATGGGAGACACCGAGAGAGAGAGAGGCAGAGACACAGGCAGAGGGAGAAGCAGGCTCCATGCAGGGAGCCTGATGTGGGACTCGACCCCGGGTCTCCAGGATCATGCCCTGGGCCAAAGGCGGAGCTAAACCACTGAGCCACCTGGGCTGCCCTGCAGCTGTTCTTACAGTTTGGGATTGCAGAATGAGTCTGCCCTGAAATCTTAGTCCCGATGTGTTGTATATGCTCACATAGGTGTTGGCTATACCAGAGATTTGTCCTATTTCCTATTAGTTGTGTGGAGGGCTTCAATTTGACTCCAGAGTCCCACTGCCACTCTGGATTCCCAAAACATAAATGCACAGGGGATTCTCAAGCCAACATACTTTTAAAACACAACATACATCTTTAGTCCATATTCCTTTCTGATCTAGCCTGGTAAGCTAGGTTGGTCCAATTTGGGCCTTCAGAAACATGTGCCTTTTTTCCACAAGGCTCAGATCACCAAAAGCCAAGGCCATGCATTTCAAACTGCTACTCCTGGCCCTGCTCAGCCTTTATGGACGAAAGGTGCCAAACCAGCTGCTTAAAGGGAAGAGAACAAAGGAGAACCTCAAGGAAAAGGACTTTAATTCTTTTTTAATTCTGCCAACCTTCACAGATTGTTGATGACTACATTGTGTCCTCTTGAGGACTCTGGGGATAAAATCTAAGGAGTTGTCCAGCTGTTCTGGTAATGTTCTAAAGCTGTTGTGCATATATATATTTACAAGGGGTAGACATTCTCCATTTTTTCCCAAGAATGCTTTGTGATCTTGAGTTGGGCATATGTTTTAGTTTCTGTTATGTGTGTGTTAATATATATGTGGAATTACTGGTAGATTTTCCTTTTCTTAATATTTTGTACTTGTGTAATTACTGTGTTTTTTACCCAGGCAATGGTAAAGGCGGCCACAGGCCATAGTCATGATGATAGCAGTGGCACTTTTCATTCTGACCTCTCTTGAGTGTTCCCTTCTCCTTTCTAATTGGACCAGGGCCAAAAAAGTATCTGAGAATCACTGACTTAGACATTGAAGTGTGACCAACATTTGTCTTTGTGTAAGTTTAGATCCTGGGGCTGTATTAGCCAAACATGGTAAAGGATAAATAGGATAGTATCCTTCCAATTTGATAATGGGCCAGGGTGGCTTTTTTCATGTATGAATGCATGGTTTTGAAGTTCTTAGCACATCTACTTTTGACCTATTAGTCAATCATAAGACAAAGGCATATTTTTTTTCTCCAAGTATCTCAGAAGAGATGGAATAGAGGATCTTATTGATTTATTTTGATTTTTTAAACATTTATTTATTAGAGACAGAGCAAGTGGTGCAGGAGGGACAGAGGGAGAGAGAGAGTCCCACACAGACTCCCCATGGAGCGTGGAGCCAACACGGGCTCGATCACATGACCCTGAGATCATGACCTGAGCAGAAATCAAGAGTCAGAGACTCAACCGACTAAGCTACCCAGGCACCCTCTTACTGATTTTTAAAACATAGTCCTACATTTGCTTCATTTCTCTGTGTGTAGATTATTTTTTTCTTTCTGAACCATTCAAAAATAAATTGCAGACATGATATTTCACCCCCAGATACTTTAGTGTGCATCTCCACAAAGATTAAAAATATTCTACATAGCCTAGGAAAATTAACTTTTATACAGTAATACTCAGAATTCCCCCAGTTGGCCCTCAAATGTCTTTTATAGCTGATATTAATACTGTTTTTGATCTAGGATTCAATTAATAATCCATATTACATTTATTTTTGTCTCTTTTATCTTCTTTACAACACTCTGTCCTTTTTTTTTTTCTTTTTCCTGTAACGTTGATATTTTTTTGAAGGGTCTTAGAGAGTTTTTTTGTAGTTGTTGACTTTTGGGGGATAAATTCTTTTTTTAAGATTTTATCTATCTAGAGAGGGAGTGTGGGGGGAGGGGCAGAGGGAGAGGAAGAAAGAATCTGAAGCAGAATTCATGCTAAGCATGGAAGCCAACGGTGGGCACAGTCTTATGAGAGATCAGGACCTGAGCCTAAACCAAGAGTTGGCTGCTCAACTGACTGAGCCACCCAGGTGCCCCTGGGGGTACATGTTTAAAGGTTACATAAAGGATATATAAGAAACAACACACAGAAATGCTGGCCTTAGGTCCAGAAATGTCCTATGTTGCTGATTGTCTCACTCTTATATCCACATTATTGGACTGACCTTAAAATACTAGTATAAAAGAATAGAGTGAGTCAGATGGAGATATTTGGGTTGGAAATAGTTTGTACATGTTTGAGGAGAGGGCTTTTGAGGGAATCATTAAAATTTTTTTAGCACAGCCTACTAGTTGATTTTACTATTTATGGATGATTTTTTTTTTTGCTATATTCAATTTTTAAATTTATGCTTAGCAGGGTTAGCTGTGTCAGGTATTAAAGAAGACAGCACATTCTCCCATACTTCCTCCAATCCTGCTTTTAGAACTTGTGCCCCCTAACTACATTTGATAACATTTGAAATTTTTTATTTTTGGAAACTGTTGCCAGGCAGAATTAATGTGAGCTTTTCTGATGGGTTTGAGCATGTTTCTTATTTGGTTTGGAAATCCAAAAGGCATCTCCTTTCCCAGATGTTCTTTTTAAGTGCCAGGTCCTATCCACTTACTTTATCTTTCTTGAACCTTCTTGGTTCCCAGAACAGAGTATTATCTCTTGTTCTTGTCATTCACTAGTAGTGCTGTAGCAATTACAAAGAATATTGAGACATTAGGAATATATTTTATGCTTGAAATGAATTTTTAGTCTACTCAGCCCTAAAATAAAGACCTATTTCTGACCTCTTCTGGTAATACGGTAGAACTTAAAATGTAAGCCTCAGTCTGTTTACCTCTTTTTTTTTTTTCTAACTGGCTATTTGCACTTTGTCTCAAAATTTGTCCAAAAAAGCCAGAGCTAAGGAAAGGCAACAGTATACTGGAAAGTCAGCCTGTTGGCTTTGTTGTGCTCTTCAAACCATAGGTCCCAAGGGACACTGCATCTGATGACTTCAAGCCCTCTGGTCTTTGCTAGTGGGGCACTCTCAGAAGTTAAGGGTACATGAGGAGAGAAGAGGTCACACTTACTCGTTCTGGGTGGCTTCTTTGGTTCTCTTTTGCCAGTGTTATGTTTATATTCACATGTCCTACTTGATGGTTTTTCCCTCTGCCTCTTTCCTTACAGTCTACTCACTGCCATAACCAAAGAACAATATGGGCTGATGTCTCGGGCTCTCTCCCACCCCCTGCCTTCTTGAACTAAACAGCACGTATTTCCTTACTATGGAGGGAAATGAGGTGGGATGGTAGTGGCCTAAGAGAGGAACAGTGACCTAAAGCTGCTGGGAAAGGGAGTAGCTCAAGAATAGACCTTCACTGTAAAATTATGACTCTGGACTCTTGAGACGTCTCTGACCACAACTATATACATTCCACATTCAGAAGTTCTGTGAGAGGCCCTAGACACATAAACTAGCCACCCGAGACATAGTCTCATGGACATGCCATTTGGAAGCAGGTGTGGGTATTCTGGTCACCTTCTGTCATGAGACACAACTTTCCATGAAAGGTAAGAAGATCTATCGAGTGTGACCAAATAAGGTCCTCCCCCAAGGGCAGGCCTGCACAGCTGATTTGGGAAGGTGAATCTGCCCCGGATGAAAATATTGAAACTGAAGAAGGGAGGAGGAAAACCCCAAAACAAAACCTGAGCAATGACCCCCCGCCGCCGCGGGTGGGGGGGGGGGGTAGGTAGGCAAAGCCTGTGTGTGAAGCGTGAGAAATAACAATGGGCTTAGTCTGTCTCCCTCTCAGACTGCAGTGTCACTGATCAGCACTTTCTTTAACCCTCAGCAGCTACATAAATGCTATATGTATTCCCAACAAAGTCAGTGGCAAATTGAAACTTTGATGATTATGGAAGCACCACAGGAAAGGCTTGTTAGACGAGGTGGGTTTTGTCTTCCTTAGGAAAAAAAAATCCTTTTAAATCAAACTGTCGTTCATCCTATCATTCAACAAAAGTGTTTTCCTTTGTTTTGATCATATGTGCTGTAATAGTGAAGTTCACTGCCAGCACTGGCATGGGGTAGCTGCCTTGGACAGAGTCCACAAGCCTGTACTTGTGGGCAGGAAACAGATTTTGTCAGCAGAGGGAATTATTATTTCTCTTGAATGGGCCAGTTTGTCTATTTTTTCTATTTCAAAACAATTGGGTTATTTCTTTGGAAAACTGTTTCTATACCATCACAGAAGAAAGATTTTCTAAAATACAAGAAATCTTAATAAGTATTTATTAAACTCAATGATGCTGCTTAACAGAGCTGCTTTCTTTAAAAACGATAAACTTATGCTCACTTCAGCAGCACATAGACTAAAATTGGAAGGATTCAGAGAAGATTAGCATGGCTCCTCTGTAAGGATGACACACAAGTTCAGGAAGCATTCCATATTTTCCTAAAATAACACTCCATGTTAATAGTACTGGAATTAAAATAAAAACCTTAATACAAGCAAAGAGAAACTTAATTGATACATGGCAGTCACAAACTATACAAGCATTTAGATCAAGATTGAGAACTTACCAGAAGACAAGAAGACTCATTGTACCCCCTGAAAAGTACTACCCTCAAAGTAACCTCCATCCTGACTTTACACACCATATATTAGTTTCCTGTCCTTCTGAATGTTACATAAATGGACTCACACAGTATGTACTCTTTTGTGTCCAGCGTTTACTCAGCATATCTGTGAGATTCCATGCTGTTCAGTGTAATTGTAATTTCTTTATCCTCATTTCTGTGTAGTGCTGAGATTTAGTTTGGGGTTATTAAGCCTATAGATAAATTTGGGAAGAATTGCTATCTCTACAATGTTAAGCTTTCCAACCCATGAATATGATATATCCTTCCATATATTGAGAGTTCTTTAATTTTCTTGTGCTTTGTAGTTTTCAGTTTAGGCATATTACATATCTTTGACTAGATGTGTGCCTACGTATCTCATGTTGTCACTATTGTAAATTTATTTTTCAAATTTCACATGTATACAGTTCTTTTTTAGATTAGGCTTGTAGCTAGAGATCTTGGTAAATTAGCTTATTGATTCTTATATTTTGTGGGTACTTTTATATTTTCTTTTTTTTTAAAAACAATTTTAAAGATTTTATTTATTTATTCATGAGAGACACACAGAGAGAGGCAGAGACACAGGCAGAGGGAGAAGCAGGCTCCCTGTGGGGAGCCCGATATGGGACTCGATCCTGGGACCCCGGGATCACGACCTGAGCCCAAGGCAGATACTCAACCACTGAGCCACCCAGGCGTCCCAGTACTTTTATATTTTCTATGTACAAAATCAGGCCACCTGTGATTAATGCCAGTTATATTTCTTCCTTTCTAATCCTTTTGTTTTTTATTTGTTTTTCTTGACTTATTGAATTGGCTAAAGATTCAGCTTTATTTTTGATCACTGTGTCAGATAGAAAAATCTCCCAAGGAATTCCCATAATAACAAAACCAACTATAAAGTTAAATGTAGTTGATCTAGATTTATTTTTCTTAAGATTTTATTTATTTATTAATGGAAGAGAGAGGCAGAGACACAGACAGAGGAAGAAGCAGGCTCCATGAAGGGAGCCCGACGTGGGACTCGACCCCGGGTCTCCAGGATCAGGCCCTGGGCTGAAGTCAGTGCTAAACCGCTGAGCCCCCCAGGCTGCCCTTGATCTAGATTTAATTTGGTGTCATAGTAGTCTACAAAGCAATATTGTACTTTGTGCTGCACATTCACAGATAATGGACTAAAATCTGGTCAGACAGGAATCTTTGTCTTTTCTACCCCTGACAAGCAGAGACTTCCATATATATTTGCATATGGATCCTTAACAGAGTTCTTGCAGTTCATTAGGAGTCCAGACAGCTCACTCAAAGTGTTCTTGCCTCACAGGTGGCACTGAGAGGGGACTGTCCAGAAGCACTTTCAGGAGAGGCAGAGCATTTGGGGAGAGGGTATCCAGGGCAGTAATGTGGGTTCTGGCCAGCCAGTGACTGCTGTGGAAGATACGTGGTCTCCAAAGTCAGGTAGCTGTCTAAATAAGTAGAAGATAATGGTCAGCTGAAATATAGAAGGGAGAATGAGATCTTTTAGGTGGAATGGGAGGCAAGAACTGATAAGAAGCAGAGGCTACCGGAGTCAAGAGATGTTGGTTGCCAGTAGGAGGGAAGGAGGGATCCTGGGCATTTCGGTGGCCTAGGGACAGGGAAGGGATGAGTCGAATGGGGATACAGGTGTATCAGATGTGCCTCCAGTTGGAGAATGTAGAGTCAACATGAGGAAACAGACTCTGAGAGCTGGCAAAACGTATCCTTCCACTCTCCTCTGGTGTTGTCTTTCTTCTCCATCCCTTCCCCTATTTCTTTTTCTCTCAGATTCTCTCTAGGGGGCAATATGATAGAATATGATAGAATCACCAAGCACTGTTTAGGTAGGAACCTCGACCACTTAAAGACCCGAGACTGTGCCAGATGACTTAACGTTTTCAGCCTGGGCTCTCTCATCCTACTAAAAAGGGAAACCAAAAGTACCTTTCTCATTGGGTTGGGAAGATCGAATAAAATAATGTATGTAAGAGCAACTTGTCACAAAGTAAATGCTAAGGGGTCTGTCTGGCTGCCTCTTTCTTTTCGGTCTACCTTGTTTTTTTCCAGAGGTCTTAGTTCTTATTCATTTTTTTTTTCTTTGTTCTAGAGCACTTTTAACCAGGTGTAATGTGATATTTTTGTTGTTTTTGTTGAAAAAAAAGGTTTATGTCCTCTATTTTTAGTGTGCAAAGTGGGTGAGTGAAATGTCTCCCATTTCTGTCAGTGCAGTAGATCACTGAAATGACAGAAGTGCTTGCGTCCTCTCTAATAACAGCAGCTCCAAGACTTGGAGCAATTACTTTGATTCCTTGAGCCTCACAGTCCTTATAAATGCAGAGGCCTGAATGAGGTGGACTGTGAGGCCCTGGTCTAACTATGAATGCATCTATGAGATGATGCCCAAAGTCCGATTCCTCACTAAATTGAGCATACCACGAAGAAAGGGCCATGGCTGTTGGGCATGCCATCCGACCCCCCGCATCTCCAGGATGCCTAACCCATAGAAGATGCTCAGCGAGTGGGTGAATGGATGGAGGAGTGAATGATAGCTTTACAACAACAAAGGTGATCCATATTCACTGGGGATTATTGTCAGGGCTTTCTGGGCCCATTTTCCACAGTTCTGAGCTTAAATGCAGAATTTCTAATTGTAGAAAATGTTTGTCAACTTACGTAGTCAACTTTTTTGGCATTTCTTTTCCAGCTTCCTTTGGAGTTCGTGACCCTTTTTCATTCCAGTTCATTGCCATCCTTTGTAGTCCTAGGTCTCTGTCATCATTTAGGAAGCGATGCCTGTGCGAAGTTAAATACTCTATTTTTGAAAGCACAGTGTATAATTACACAACATCATAGCACCATCTGCAAGGTGCTGTGCCATTTTCTGTATTTCTCAAGGCAGCATCACATATCTCATTTTACAAAGGAGGGAACAGACTGAAAGCAAGGAGCATTCCTTGGGCTTCTAAGTCCTTGCTTTAAATACACCACTATCTCTGACTAATGCATGCCATAATTAGGTTCCTTCACACATCCTCTGGCCCAGCAGTCCCTTTGGAGAGCTGAGCCTTCTTCCTTACCACTCCAACGGCCCCTAATGGTTTTCTTGTCACTGATCTGGGAAACTTTCAAATCTCGCTCTGGCTGTGTTCCATTTCCTTCTCTCTCTCTCTCTCTCTCTCTCTCTCTCTCTCTTCATTCCTGGGAAAAAAATATTTATTTATTTTTTTTAAAAAGATTTTATTTATTTATTCATGAGAAACACAGGCAGAGGGAGAAGCAGGCTCCATGCAAGGAGCCCGACATGGGACTCAATCCGGGAATCCAGGATCACGCCCCGAGCCAAAGGCAGACATTCAACCGCGGAGCCACCCAGGCATCCCAGAAAAAATATTTATGACTAACACTGCCTCACTTTGTAGGGTAGATGCAGTCCCAGCCTTCAAGGTTAAGAATTAATTGGAAACATAATCCACTTAGTCACTCACTGTCTTAGTCCATGGAGGCTGCTATAACAAAACATGACAGACAGGGTAACATATAAACAATAGAACTTTATTTCTCAAGTTCTAGAAGCTGGAAGTTCGAGATCAGGGTGCCAGTATGGTCCAGTGAAGGCTCTCTTCTTGTTTTGTCCTAGTGACTTCATGGCTCTGCCCTCATGACGTAATCACCTCCCAAAGCCTCCCACTACCACCACCATCACATTAGGGATTAGGATTTCAACATATGAATTTGGGGGGTGTGGCCACAGACATTCAGACCATAGCACTCATCAGCTGTTTCTTGAACTCCTCCTTTGTGTAGAGAACATAAGATTCCAGGTGTAAGACAGTTTGGGGGTGGGATAATATACCATTTACTTTCGAGACAAAACAATAAGATACACACTAAGGGTACCGCATAGATTTGAAGAAATCGAGGCATTGGACTTGGCTGGCAGCTTAGATTCTCTCTCAACATGGGTATATGATGTTCCTGAAGCCATTCGCAAATTTTTCTTTCTGGACATCTTTGGCTTACCCTCTGGTCTTGGTCTTGTCAGCAGAACTGGTTACTTTTTAAACAGTACTGTGAAAATGTCAATTCATTTCCAAAACCTGAAACAGGAAAATTGAGTGATACCATAATGGTCTACTTTCTAAATGTAAGTAAAATTAGTGATTATAAATGATTTTAAGTAAAGAAAAGGAGATTTTTCAAGGTAATATAACTTTTGCTTACACTGGGGCATCATTAACGTTTCCTCATTATTTTTCCGTAACTTTTGTGACAAAAAGCTAATGAGAGGAAAGGCCATGGCAAAGAGAAGGGTGCTGAGAACCACCGGAATACTCACTGCATTGGAGAAGTGTTGTCCTGTGTCAGATTGTCTAATTGTCCCATTTCATTTACTAACCATTCTAACAACAAGCTTAGCCATTTTCTGTGTCTGAATGTCTGAAAACATTTGATAACAATTGAGGCTTGGCTGCCATGATGTCACCATCAAAAAATCACAAGGACTTCTAACTATAATCTTCCAGTTCCAAACTTATTCCATGTGTTTTGGAAAAGCAGTTGGCATGCTGTAGGAAAGGAATTATAAAAACCTATCCTTTCCGGTCAGCCATTGGCAGGACTTTGCTTATAAACTTATCTGTGATAGAGGCATCTATCTCGTTTGTTCACTCCTGAGACCTGAACGTGTGGTTGGAGGTGGCACCTGAGCAACCAGTTGGCCAGAAGATTGTTCGGTCTTATCAGCAGAAAACAGATGATCGTTTAGTTAAGTTTTAGGAGTAAGCATTGAGTCAAACCGAAATTTTAGTGGGTCACCAGGGCACTGATTGTGGTTAGCTATCTAAAGAGACCTTCGATAGAGTGGAGAGTTACTGTCACAAAATTTGACTCCCCGTTCCCCCAGCCTTCCTGATAGCTGGACAGAGAGCAGCAATTCTAACTCTTAACGTAGAAAACAGACCCCGTGGTGTAGCATCTTTTAGAGTTTGTCCTTCTACTTTGGGTAAAATGCCCTCTCTCAAAACAAGTTAAGTCCTAGATAAGACAGAAAAGGCCAACCTGGTTTTATTTTGTTTCATTTTGCTACCACGTAAAGCTACCTTGGTTTGAAAAACTTTGCCCTCTCAGTATCACATATGGAATATGCACTTGATTTCCAAACATTACGCAAGAGCTCTGTGTACTATTTCGTCAATTTTGGAGAGGTGATTGGCACTTCTCTGAAAGGATTGGTTATGAAAACCTGCCCTTCTGGATTGGTCGGACGGAAAGGCACAGAGTATACACAAGCACAAAGGTTTCAAGGACTCGTCCTTAACTCAGTTAGCCTTAGCTAGGTTGTGGTTTGGCCCATTGTTGTATTCCTTTGCTTTTAAAATTTTTGAAACGCCATTAAGTATTTCTTACTCAGAACTGATACGTAGAGCTGCTTGACAAAGGACTTTTAAAAAGTCATATATTTAATTTATATGCCTCTGAATAAGAAATGTATTTGCCAGAACAGTTTCAAGCCTCTGCGAAGTTAATGTGTGATGTCTACCAGTATATCTGTGGCTGTTTTTGTCTTTTCTGGAAACAAAATTCTTCATGTCTGCAACCCTTGACATTCTATCACACCTGCATTTTTCTTGACGAACCGACACCTGCAGGAATCTTAAGGGTTTCAAAGCCTCTGGGAAAAGCAAACCCAACACCAACGAAATGGGGGGAGAAAAGACATGGTTAATTAAAAGTGTCAGATGATGACTTCCGACTTGAAAGAACTTTTCATTGGTTTTAGATGGAAGGCTCTGTGTTTAAGTGTTTGGCTTTCTCTGGCATGTGACTTGACATGACTTCCAAGAACAATCAGCTAGTTACAGGGGTTGCAGAAGGAAAGCATTGTGCTCCCTGTTAATCGGCTATCCTCTCTTTGTCCACCCCCTCCATCCCTCTTCTCATTGCAGTGGTGCTTCATGCCCCACCTCCAACCAAGATCAAACGGGAGCTGCACAGCCCCTCCTCGGAGCTGTCATCCTGTAGCCACGAGCAGGCTCTCGGTGCTAACTATGGAGAAAAGTGCCTCTACAGCTATTGGTAAGTGGAGCCAGAGAAAGGCTGGCCAGAAAGGAGCCGTCAGGCCGACGGCTTCAAGTGCTCTTCAGCAGACACTCAGAGTAGCGCTCAGAGTAGTCTCTCGTGGCAATGTCGGCCTCTAGGTGTGTAGCCCAGTACAAATGGGGCCTTTGTGCTGCACATAAAAAGCAAAACTGTTAGACGGCCTCCGCAGGGGAACTGCGTTCATGGGGTACTGAGCCCTCCTGAGGGAAAGAGCCTTGAATACTGGGATATTTGATCTGTGGCTTCTAGGGAGGGAAGATATACTTCTCCATGTCTAGCATATGTTAATGTGAACTTTAAGCACCAAAGAAGTAATCTTCAAATCAGAATATATGAAAAAGTCCCAGGGCCTGTGCCCTTTACTTAAGAATATCCAGGCCCCAGGAATGAAGCTTTAATTTTAAAGCATTCTTTGCTCTAGAAGATAAACATAGATCTGCCTGGAAGGGGGAGAAGAGCCGTTAATTCAAGTGATCTTACAGCAGAAAATTTATCTTCAATAGGGAATCTCACTGCTTCCCTGGGACCCTGGAGTACTTGGGAGAGGGGGCCAGGACCCCCCTCCCCAGGGCATAAGCTCCCCGCACCATCCATCCCTACAGGCGCATACATGGAAAATGCTCTTAGAAGGGGGAAAAAGGAAACCGGAAACAGAGGCTAAAATTATCTTTGAGAAGAATCACTAGAAGTGTTAAACAAGTCCCTGTGACGCAGTTGTGTTTGTCACTTTTCGGAGGTACAAATATTCCCTCGGGGCTGCCAGCAATTTAACTATGTTAATGCTGTCATTTCCTGGCAACATGGCCTGCAAGCTAGCCCAGGCGTCCTGCCCGACCTGGCCACCAAGGCTCGGCTCCATCTCCATCGCAGCTTAATGCTTCCTTTTCTCTTTCTGTTTCCAGTGCCTATGATAGGAAGCCTCCCTCCGGGTTCAAGCCATTAACCCCTCCCACCACCCCCCTGTCCCCCACCCATCAGAGCTCCCTCTTCCCCCCGCCCCAGCCAAGTCTGCCCACCCCTGCGCATGCCCCCGCGGCTGGCCCAGTACCAGGGGTGGGCCCTGCCCCCGCCCCCCACTCGCTTCCGGAACCTGGACCACAGCAGCAAACCTTTGCGGTCCCCCGGCCACCACATCAGCCCCTGCAGATGCCAAAGATGATGCCTGAAAACCAGTATCCATCAGAACAGAGGTGGGTGCTGATCCGGGCTGCTTTTGCTGCCTCCATCCTCCTCCTCCCCTTGACCCCATGGGGAAAGAGGAAGGAGTTGCTTGTCTTTACCAGGTACCTATAAAGCTCTCATGGTGTTGAGGCATCTTGTCAGGTAAGATGAATAATAATAGGAATATGACCTGTTTATATACCACCCTGTTCTTGAGGTACTCGGAGGATCTATGAAGTAGGTGAAGGAGGGATTGTTAGTACCATCGCCCCATTATGGAGGTAGAAGAGTGACTTGACCAGGATACACAGTCTGTTGACGCTCACTGAGGGCGGGCTTCCTGACTCACTGGATACTGCCTCCTGGTATTGAACCTTGGTTTATGCTACTGACAAACACTGCATTAACATGGGAAGGTTGCTAAATTACAAAAGGTATTATTACTTGTCTGAGTTTAACACATTTTAACAGGAAATTAGCAAAAGACATTACTTGTAATTACCTACTTGTGAGATGGAAATCTTCTCCTTTCACTCCAGGTAGGTAGTTCTACATTCCTGATAAGGAAATTGAGGCATCAGGAGTAACTTGGCCAGAGTCTCATTCGTCAAACAAACTAAAGTGAAAAGGGAACCTCCTCTGCAAACACCAAACTGAACTTCTTAGGTCCTAGCCTTGTAAGTCCATGATCTAGGTATTTTAGAATTTTGGATGCCTGTGGCCTTCCTTTGTACAGGGTGTTCTGGAGACCTCTGCCTTTTTATTTCGAGTCTCTCTGGAATATATATACATGGGGAGTTGTCAGTGATGTTACCAAGAGTTGCAAGATGGTGACCGTTGCAGTTCCTTCCTCTCTTTCTTGTTTTGCATTGGCTGGGTGTAGGGCTGAGGGGCAAGAGAGGGAGGCTGTATGAATATATACCTTCCCAAGGCCTGGTCCAACCCAAATGCCTCCCAGTATTTGCTCAGGGGTCACATTATTTCTAGATGAAATACAGAAAAGAAAGACATTTTTCTCTGGTTTTGGTCCCCTTTGCCCCTTGCTGTGAAAGTCACCATAAAGACCTACATAATTTGGCTGATTAGTCTTTATTCCCCTAGCGAGGCCCAGAGCCATGAACACCAATGATACATAGGACCCAAGGGGCGAGCGTTGATTGGGGGGCTGGCTCAGTAGTGAGCCTTGGTTTCAATGGGAAGCTCATCCAAAGGAGATAGCTACCACTAAGCTTTGCCAGTTTATTGCCTTGTTAACAGCCTTACACTTCTTCAAGAGAATTCGGAAATCAGATTTTTATGTAAAAATTCCAGGTTCTATGGGGGGTTTTTTTGGTTTGTTTTTGTTTTTTTTTTTAAGTTGGCAACTAATTCAAATTAAAAACAACAGCAACATTTTGCAGACTAAACAAAACCTCTCTGGGCAAAATCACTCTGCAAGGCTGCCAGTTGGTGAACTCAGGCCTGGATGCCATTTTTATTTCAAAAGTTTTTTGGTTTTGTGTTTTTTAAACAATATCTTCCTGATTTTCTGCAGGGATTATTAATTGAGGATGAGGGATGGGGCGTACATATATTTGGTATATGAAATACTTAACAAACCTTGTATTTGTTACACCATGTGTATGGTGAGAATTACTCATGTTAAATCTCTTTTATACAGTTCCCTCTCAATCCCTGTTTCTTATCCAGAGGGCTTGAGTGAGGAGAATGTTTGTCCTCTTGCAGCCCAGGCAGACAGGAAGCCTTAGTCTTAGTGGTGATGAAGTAGGTTTGTTGCCAGGCTTCCCAGCCCCACCTCACCCCCCAAAGGGGGAAGTTTGATCCTGAGATCCAGGAGTATCTGCCCTCAGGTGTCCAAAGAGAGAAAGGCAGGAACCAGAAACCAGATATTTCTTTTTAGCGGGGATTCCTCTGACATCTGCCTGTGGGCTTAGTTCCCCTACAGTCTGCCATTAGGAGTAAAGGTCTATTTTTTTAAAGATTTTATTTATTTATTCATGAGAGATACAGAGAGAGAGGCAGAGACATAGGCAGAGAGAGAAGCAGGCTCCCTGTGAGGAGCCTGATGTGGGACTTGATCCCGGACCCTGGGATCACAACCTGAGCCCAAGGCAGGTGTTCAACCGCTGAGCCACCCAGGCATCCCAGGAGTACAGGTTGAGAATAAAAAGACCTCTCGTGCTCTGGGCTGATACAGAGATCCTTGAGAGTACTAGGGTGAAGAGCAACACCTGGACACTTAGCCTTCTACCTGAGGACACTGTAGTTGCGAAGTTGCCAGTTACAGGAGTTATCACAGGGGCTTATTTAAAATGCAGATTCCTTACTCTGCCCCAGGTTTTGAGGTGGTGGGTCTGGGGGCATGGCCTGGATATTTTATTGTCACACTTTGAAAAATCATGATATAGCTGTTTGTTGTACCCCCATCCTTACTCAAACCCACCTTTTCCTTATGCATCAAGTACCCAGTACTCTGAATTTTGTTCTTATTGCCCTTGTCTGTTATTAATGAGGGTATCCATGGGATATTTGTGTGATGCAGATTACACCAAAGACATGACAAATGATTTTGCTTGTAGATACTGGAGAGCACACAGAAAATGAGGCAAACTGGGCAGCCAAGGTGGCTCACCGGTTTAGCACCGCCTTCAGCCCAGGGCCTGATCCTGGAGACCCAGGATCGAGTCCCATGTCAGGCTCCCTGCATGAAGCCTGCTTCTCCCTCTGCCTGTGTCTCTGCCTCTCTCTCTCTCAGTCTCTCATGAATAAATAAATAAATAAAATCTTAAAAAAAAAAGAAAGAAAGAGAGAAAGAAAGAAAGAAAGAAAGAAAGAAAGAAAGAAAGAAAGAAAGAAAGAAAGAAAATGAGGCAAACTAAAATCCCTGGTCTGATTTTGTAAAAGTAATAGTGACTGTACTTGTGTATGATAACAAGCTTAATAACTCCACCTCTAATAACTATTACACCTGCACGAAATGGGGCAGATTACTTTTTTTTTTGGTAATTGTAGTTTGTTCTTTGCTAACTTTCAATCTAAATGCAATCTGAGAATATTACTTCAAAAAGAACCCCCTAACAAAAATATATGGTATTTTGCAGGATATGAAGGAAATAGTCTTTTTTTTTTTTTTAAGGCCTTATTTATTTATTTGAGAGAGAGAACACAAATGGAGGAGGGGCAGAGGGAGAGAGAGAAGCAGACTCTGCTGAGTGTCAGGCCCGATGTGGGGCCCTGATCCCAGGATCCTGAGAGCATGACCTAAGCTGAAGTCGGACACTTAACGACTGAACCACCCAGGTGCTCCAGGAAATAGTCTTATTTGAGCTTTTTAACAATCCTGTAACCAAAGCGGAGTAAAAAACCTGTTCCATAGATAAGAATATCAGGCCTCAGAGCAGCTAAGGGGCTTCCTTAATGGTCACATAGCCAAATACAGGGGCCTACATTTAGAAACCAAAACATTTATAACTGCGCTGTTTTGGTTATGATTTGGGGGAAGGGGTTGCTAACATCCTCTTAAACTACCAGAACTTTATCCATGTTTTAAATTACAAAACCCTGCTAAATTCCTGCTTCACTCATCTAAACTCATGTTGTGACAGATAGCTTTTTTGTTTTGCTCACAGTATGCCTTATCTCTGCTGTTGAATAAACTTTTTGAGGCTTAAAAACCATGATTTAGAACCCTCTCAGCCCAGTATCATACTTGTCCTCAGTTTATGTTTACTGATAGTGACAGCAGCTTGCTAGGATTATACTTTAAACAAATAAAATATAATCTATTCAAAAGTACATTCTTAATGTTCTATATAATCTTAGTATATAATTTTTCACAAGTCGTAAGTTATTTTTAGAAGATAAATACTGTGTTTGGAAGCCATGATTTATATTCGTGATTTCCTCCCCCCCAAGGAGGGGGGAAATAAAGCATGTAATTTGGCATGTTGAGACATGTTCCATTTATCCTTAAAGACCAGCTGCTCCTTAAAGAGGAGGCGTGTTTTTCGTTCAGCCATCCTAATCTTAAAAGTTTTATCATCATGCTGCTTACGATGTCTATATGGGCTGGGTGAGGGAAATTTAGAAAATGTTCCTGTGTTATAAGTATTGTACTGGCCAGGTATGATTTTGTCCTTTGTTACACCATTTCTCATTACATCTCAAGTTGAAAGAGTCCCCATAATTCAACTGAAGAGGCTCCACTAGGAAATTTATCATGTAAAAATTTTGGAATACACTGCTCTCTCACTTAGCATCAAGAAGCAAATCTCAAGAAATGACGGCATTCAAGACAGTACGGCTGGTGGAAAAATCCCCTGCTTTTTTGATGTTCTCCAAGGGCATCAGTATTATGATAGGCTATCCTGCTGAAATTGATAGAGTAGAATGTCCCAGAGTCATCAAGAAAGGATCAGTTATGCGAATCACCTAACCTGTTCGGGAAAGTTCTCTCCCACAGTGGTTATAAGCAAAGCTTTAAAGCTTAAAGGAATGAGCTTAAGTTTTGTGGATATGTGATTTGATAGGTAACTATTCATTCCCTAAAGATGCTGTAAAGATTAAGAGATTTAATATACTTAGGGCTTTCTGTTGTTTCCACTTCCTCTCATAAAGTCCATCCCCAATAAAGTGCCGTTCATTTTTGTCCTTTAGATTTTGTAGTTTTTAGAGAGGGAAGAACTTGACTGTGAGTCATATTTGTAGCCTGGCCTGGAATGAAGTGAATGTGTCTGACGCATCTCCTCTCCACGCACTGCTGTTAATAGCATGTTATGTATGGTAGCACAAATTCACTTTGGGATCCGAAACTGAGTTTTGGAGATGCTTAATGGAACCTTCTTTGACAGACTGAATAATGTACTTCTAATGGTTAGAGTATGGGTTGTTTTAGTTTTGAATCTTAGAGGGATTGTTTTTAACATTTCACCATATTTACCTAGTTGTTTTGTCACCTTTTATCAAACTAAGGGAAATTTCCTTCTATTCCTAGATGACTCAGAGGTTGTTGTTGTTTTTTTTAAGATTTTATTTATTTATTCATGAGAGACACACAGAGAGAGGCAGAGACACAGGCAGAGGGAGAAGCAGGTGCCCTGCAGGGAGCCTGACGTGGAACTCGATCTTGGGATCCTGGAATCGAATCACACCCTGAGCCAAAGGCAGACGCTCAACCACTGAGCCACCCAGGCATCCCTACTCAGAGTTTTAAATATGAATGAATATTGAATTTTATCAAATATTTTTTCTGTGTCTTTTGACATCATCCAGTGAATTTTCTCCTTCCATTTCCTAATGTAGTGAGTTATACTGGTTTATTTGAAACAAGCCTTGTATTTGTGTACTAAACCCAACTTATTTGTTATGTGTTACCTTTTTTGCATTCCTGGACTTTCTATTCTAATATATATTGAGGATGTCTGCATCTGTATAGGAAAAAAAACTAATAACGTATAATTTTTTTTCTTATATTATCCTTGTTGGGTTTTAGCACTGAAGTTATTCTCATCAAATGAGTAGAGGGTATCCTCCTTTTTATGTATACTAGATTAATACATGTGAAATTGGAAACATTTATTCCTTGAATTTTTGGAAGAATTTACCAGTAAAACCATTTGGGCCTGATATTTTCTTTGTGGGCAGATTTTTAATTACCGGTTAAGCATCTTCACTTTTCTGGTCTTGCTCTGAATTTCTATTTAGTTGAGTGAATTTAATAAATTACTTTTTCTGGGGATTTTTCCATTTTGTGTGAGTTTTAAAATTAATTGCCATAAAATCTCTAGTTAGTCCTTGGCAGACAATGTCATTTGTCTTTTCAACAAATCAACTTTGGTTTTGCTCATCCTCTCTATTAGGTGTTTTCTATTTCATTAATTTCTCTCTATTCTTACTAAAATTTTTTATTCATTCTTTCATTGTTTTTTTCTTTTTTTTAAATTTTAACTTATTTTTATTTTTATTTTTTTGTTTGTTTTTCTTTTCCTAACTGCCTTGGTTGGATGATTCATGCATTAATTTTTTTAGCTTTTTTTTTCTTTATTTTTTTCTTAATATTTTATTTAGAGAGAGGCGAGACACAGGCAGAGGGAGAAGCAGGCTCCACACAGGAAGCCTGATGCAGGACTAGATCCCAGGATTCCAGATCATGCCCTGAGCCAAAGTCAGATGCTCAACCTCTGAGCCACCCTGGCCTCCCACTTTTTTTCTTTATAGTGTAACATATAACCAAATTAAACTTCTCCTAAGGCTGGGGTGACCAGATACTCAGTTTGTCCCAGGTCACTTATGTTTGGTGCCTAATGGAAGTTACTGCTCATAGCTTTCCTTTTTACTCCCCCAAATGTCCTGATTTGGACAATCAGTTATTTGATTTCCGTACCCAAGTCCTGCTTTAGCTGCATCCCACAAGTTCTGATTTAAATTAAAGTTCTGATTTAATTTCAAAGCTCAGTTCTAAGCATTTTCTATTTTTTTCTCTCAATCCTGTAGTTCTTTAAAAATATATTGTTTAATTTCCAAACATATGGGAGTTTTCTAGCTGTCTGGACTATATGATTTTTATTTCAATATCATCAAGAAAGTATTTAAAAGCAGTCACAGAAAGAGTATAGGTTCTAGAGTTGGGTCTGGGATTGAATCCCAGCTTGCTGCTTCCTATCTGTATGACCTCAGGTAGGCACTTAACTTTGTCTAAGTTTTGGTTTCTTCATCTGAAAATGGGAGAATGGTACTTAACACATGGAATCATTGGGTGGATTAGATGAAGTCATACCAGCACAGAGAAGGTATTCAGTAAACGCTAGCTTCTGTGACACTTTCATTCTATAAAGGAATCTTCCTAAAATGTTGCAGATAACACAGCTTAGAAACTTCTGTTGCTGCATTGGTTACATTTTTAATGTGTAAAGCTCTCTTTATCCCTAATCTTTGTATCATCAGGCATAACAATGTTATGCACATAAAGCTAACACTCTCACCAGCTGTTATTCTGAGAATATCTTGTATTTCCATCACCATCCTTCTCTGTTTGATGTTAGGAAATCAGACAAACATCGAGTCTCTTAAAGGACATATTTTGTTCCTCATCTATCAGTGTTTTATCATAGTTGGGATGGGCCACATTTGAGTTTAGGCAGTGCTAACAGAACTCACAGAGCCCCCGAGAGCTTTTTCAGAGTTCTGTGGTGTGCTTTTAGGGAGTGTTTGAGTTTGGTTTTGTAATAGTGTCTGGCTCTTGGTAGATGGCAGGAAAGTAAACATTAGTGTGAAATAAATGTGAATACAAATAGCATTTTCATTCTGAGAAAGGAGAATGGATATTGGCTAGGCAACTAGTGGAGTCTGTTATGTGTGTGTGAAAGTTTTCTCCCGGTTCCTTAAGATCTCCCCTTACTGTCTAGCTTCTGAATTTAGCCTTCTGGGGTGGGTCAAGGGGGAGATGGGGCAGTTGATGGTAGTGTTTGAAAATAACATATATTGAGAACTTAACAGCCAGCCAGGCCCTATTTCTTGCATTAGCTTTTGTAATCTTTACAACAAACCTTTGGACAGGTATCCTGGTTGTCCTTACTTTATTCACAAGGAAAATGAGGCTCAGAGCAGTTACATAACTCACCCAAGGTCACACAGACAGTAAATGGTAAAGATTGGATTTCAGCCCAGGATCTTCTTCCTTTATGGCCACAGCCTCTTACCCAGCTATGCTGTGTCCCTGTTCTATCTTCTCTTAGCCTAAATGGATATATTAAGTGCATGGTGGTGGTTTCTTGGCCGATTTTATATCTCATCTCCCAGCTGGCCTCTGAACCATGGCTACTTTACCTGGCATCCATAGTCACTGTGTAGCCTTCGTCAAATCCACACTTTTCTCCTTTCTTCCTCTGAGCATTGTGTTTACTCTGTGTGTTGGCAGCAGAAACCGAAAAGGAAATGCAGAAAAAGCATCTAACGGTTTTCATAACGTAAACCAAATGTTGGTAGCGTGGGTGAGCTCTTGGGAGGAAAGGCGCTATATAAATCTGACAAATAAATAAATAACTGGTTCTTTAAATAAACTGGTACCGAAAAAGCCTTAATCCGTAACCTATTGAATTTATGCTCCCTCGATAGTCAGAAATCTCCTTTTGCTCACCAACTGTGAGTTCACTAGGGCCTGAGGAGTTCTGTTGGGATGACGGGTGTGGGAGCGAGAAGGGGGGGGTGAGCAAGAGAAGGGGGTTGTGAGGAACCAGGCGGCTCCTCCACTGAAAATGATTGCCTGCCTCAGTAAACAAGAGGCATCTTTGTCATAGCTGTATTATATATACAACACATTCTTAGATACTTCAAAAGGATTGCGGAAAGGGGAAGAGGGTTCAAATGAAGGTCAGTGAGTAAAGTTCACAGAATGTATTTTGAGGACAAGCACGGAATTACTTTACTAATCTCTGCAAATAAAAGCCATTATCGGCAGCAGGCTCGGAGAGAACCTTTCTCCCAATATGTTGGTTTTGTGACTTACCCTTCGGATCCCCTCTGCCTGCCATGCCACTCCCTCAAAACAAACCAGGGCTGAACCCTCCCAAGTATGGAATCTGTTCTGCAGATCCGAGGCCCCTAAGCTCCTCGCACCCTTAAAGTGGTGCTTAGGGGAGGGGCAGGAGCTGCTGGCTGGTACCCAGATGGAAGTACCTTTTCCTGAAGGGACTGCAGTAGGCCGACTCTAGAGTTTCATTCTGGAAGGTGAGAAGATAGGCGCTGAGAGGAAGTGAAAGGCTTGGGCCTGCCAGCTGCAGAGGCTCTGGTTACAGAACTGAGCAGTTCTGCGCCCTCTCAGAGCCATCAAAGGAAGTGATTTGTGGAGGTCACCTTTGAAGGTGCTAAGATGGTGGCAGAGAGGAGAGAGTGTGGAAGATGGGTGCCTCTGTTACTGTTCCTTCCTTCTAGTATAAGCTTTGGTTCTTGATAAAAATAAGGCCTTGAGAATATCTTCATCTTTCTTTTCTGCCCACTTCTTCAGAATTCTCTTCAAAAATTCAGGTTTGCAGTGTGCTGCTGCTGCCTGTATTCTAAATGTCAAGCCTAAACCCGGGTTTCAAATTTACACTTCTTCAAAGACCATGGAAGGGTTTCCTTAAATAACAGCAACCTTGAAAATCCGCATTCCTGATGAAGTTCCACTGTAATGCATTCAGCGCCACAGTGAAAGGCTCTCAACCCACCGAACCTTATATAGTTTGTAAAACTTGTTTAATACATTGGCCAGGCAGATTCGGATGCCTTTGGTGTCTGGGATAAAAGGCTAAGCGTATGGAAAACTGTTTGGGGATCTTCATGTCATGACATGATCTTACGGTAGTACCTTTGGTAAGGTAGTAAAGATTCACACAGAGTGAGTGCAGTGCTAAACCCTGATCTAAACAATGTTTTATCTGTATCCAGATCTCTTCAGTTAAAGATTTTAAATCTTGATATTCTAGAAATCTGTTGGCCACCTGTTGCCACAGATTGATTCAAATCAAATTCAAATTATTTTATGAAAGCTATTCATAGGATTCGAGCTAAAATTAGAGGTAAGACCTTAATATTACAGGCTTCTGTTGTTGGGTTTTAAAAACCCATTGGAATTAGTTGTAGATTTTTAATTTTTGAACCCAAACCTCAGCTCCTGCTTTCTACCTGAGGACATAGATCCACAAACGCTCTTCTTTATACACAGAGATTATGCACATTTATTATGCACATTTCATGGATGGAGACCTCACCTTTAGGGTTACCATCTCTGACTTCTACACCCACCCTCCTGAAGTCTGTTAGTGCTCACAGGTGTGATGGAAACCATGCTTCGTAGACATGATTTTATTTCACCCTTCCAGTAGCATTTTGATTCATAATTTACTCCCATGGTACAGATGAGGAAACTGAAGCCAAGAAAATTTGCCCCCTATCGCTTTCCCTTTCACTACACTGCCCTTCCAACAGATCAAGGGCAGTCGGTACACTTTTGGGTTTTCCTAACAGCTAAAGGATATTAATGCTACTCAGTTAATAATAAAGTAGTACATGTGTATGAAACTGTAGATGAGCAAACAAAGAAAATCACCTAAAATCATAACCAACCAAAGATAAGCAGTATTCACTATTCACATTTAGGTATGCAGATCTCTCCAAGATTTGCATGATCCCAAAAATACTTTTTTTTCCATAGAGACTTTATTTTTGCAAAAATTTGTTGTTCTTTGTAACTATTAAACAATACGTCAAAAATAGCTTTCCAAGTTCTTACATATTTGAGTATTATATCATATTTGGTTGTTGCTTACAACTAAATAGCTTTATCATAAATGTGCTTAGCCAGTTCCCTTTTTGCAGACTTGCACTGGTGACCATCCTTGTAGCTAGATCTCATCTGCCTATGATTTCAGGGCTTTTTATGTGCCAGGCACAGATTTGTTAACTGCCTGTTTGTCCTCCAAGTAACCAGGACAAACCTTTCTCTCAGTACTCTTTTGATCACTAATGAAGTTGAGCTTCTTGTTGGTTTACAATCATTAGTAGTTCTTCTTCAGTGACTTTCCTATTTATGTTCAGTACCCATTTTTTTCTACTGGGATATTCATTCTCTGGTGATTTTTAAAAGCTGCTTATGTCAACAATATTAACATTGCTACACCTGTTAGAGATTTTTCCCCAGTTTGTTTTGTTTTTGGTTTTGTTTCTAATGTATTCTGACTGTTAGAGATGTTCTCCTCAGTTTTGATCCTGTTTCTGGTGTTCTTTTGAACTGTAGAATTTATATAATGAGAAATATCCATATTTATCTTGATGATTTTTTACTGCTGGTATGATGTGTAAAAAGGTTTTCCCTCACTCCAAGATTATATGTTTCCACATCTATTTTCTCTACCATTAAGGTTTCACATTGAAATCTTAAATCTATATGAAATTTATTTTGACATGTGGTATAAAACAGGATCTAACTCTCCCCCCAACTAATTTGAAATGCTAAGTTTAACAAGTAGTAAATTTTAGAATATTCTTGACAGTTTTTGACTCCCTGTTTGATTCCCTTGACTAGCTTTCATTCTTTTATTGCTGTATTAATTATTGTGGTTTTTGAAAATTTGTACATATCTAATCATTAATTTCTTTTCAAAAATTATTTAATACTTTGAAGTTTAGCATCATTTTATCAAGTTGATTGGGAAGGCATTGCTTTTAAAGAATAATAGGGAGCCAATAGCTTCTAAGTCCTAAATATTTTCTCTTTACTTAAATTTTCTTTCTTTTCCTCAGAAAACAGTTTTAAGGTTTTATTCTTATGGCCTACACATTTCCTGATTATTCCTAGAGATTTTATGTTTTTGATTGCTATTATGAATGGGACTTTTTAATTACATTTTCTAACTGGCCAATTTGTACACTTTGGTTTTTAATTTTTTTTTTTTTTTTTGGTTTTTAAATTTTAATTCTATATATAGGTCAAAGAAGGAATGAACTAGTAAACATATGTATAAGTTAGTACTGTTTGCAACTAAGTGGTTTTATATATTTAAACACATAATCTGACCCAACTGTACAGATAGACTGCATGAAATAAACATGCATGGGAGATAAGAGGCTACCATGTCGTTGCTTTGGGGTGTTTTTTTTTTTTTTTGCCATCCCTGACTCAAGGGGTCTGAAATATGCCATATAATTTTGGGAAGAAGGTAAAATGTTCAGAAATATACATTACTAAGTGCTTTGCAAATAATTTCCTTTATCTGAATTTCTAATTCCCAGTGCTTAATCAGAGTAGGCATATATCATGTTCTTAGTTAAAAATTATAACTACTTTCTTCTTACAGATTTCAGAGACAACTGTCTGAACCCTGCCACCCCTTCCCTCCTCAGTCAGGAGTTCCTGGAGATAATCGCCCCAATTACCACCGGCAAATGTCAGAACCCATTGTCCCTGCAGCTCCCCCACCCCCTCAGGGATTCAAACAAGAATACCATGATCCACTCTATGAACATGGGGTCCCAGGCATGCCAGGCCCCCCAACACATGGGTTCCAGTCACCAATGGGAATCAAGCAGGAGCCCCGGGATTACTGCGTTGATTCAGGTTAGCATAAAATCATGCCGTTCCTCTCTTTGTTCTCTTGTTTATCTGTCTGCTATTATTGTCTTCTATGTGCAGGGCTTTAGGAAATAGTTTTATAAAAAGTCGCCCTCAAAGAACTTAGGAGCTAAAAAGGCAGACTTGTTTATGTATAACTGAATACAAAGCAACACTTGATCTTAGCCAAAAGGCTCAGAAGCGATTCTGAATACAAAACAAAACAAAAAAGCCATCCGATGGTAGGAAGTGGAATAGGCATTCAAAAGTGGTAGGGAGTACACCTCTGAGTCCAAGCCCAGAGATCCAGTTATGGCAATGCCCTTTATAAGATCTATTATCTTAGGGTCACTGGACATAGGAAATATCATTTCTGCATTTTAGTCCTGCCACTAGCTTTATGGCTTTTTGAATACAGTGGACTCATAAACTACTAATATGAGCATAAGGAAGAGAATCTACACATAGGATGGGATTCTTTCTATTTTTGAAATGAATCGTATTCTGAGAAAGCACCTAGTATGTCGTGGCTCTATGGGGTGCTGGGTCCACCAAGGAAAAGGCTGTCTTGCTGATTGCTTCATGGGACTCACTGCCCTCTTGCAGTGTTTTCATCTGGGAAAGTTCCTGGTGTCCTTCAGATGCTGCTGGTATACACAGGGACAGGTAACATGTTAGGACACCTATTGTGTGCTTATGGGTTACCTCTCATCTAAAAATATAGACATATCAAGAAGTTTAAACTGTCATTGGAGACCCCACCACCATACACTCATTCACTAACTATGTATCTTACAGGCTGGGCATGTTAAATGAGATCATTAGGGGAAAGGAGAGTTGAAATTCTGCAGTTTGCACTTTTAGAAACCACTTCCTCCTATTCTTTTCCTCTTCTTTCAGAAATTAAACTTTTTCACTCTTTTCTTACAGTTGGTACTCAAGGAATTTGAGTGGGGTGGGTAGGTTTTTAGCCTTTTTGATGGGTGTTTTTCTTGAAGACTCTGGAGAGGGGTGGGCAGTATGTGTTTGAATGACTTTTGCAAACAGAATAGGATATATATAGTTTACTCTTGGCCTTCTGGGAGATAATACATAGATTGCTCAATTCAGGCAGAAATGGGTTATGGGAAAGGCTGGGAAGTAGACAGAAGGGAGACATCTGTTGCTCTATGATTTAAAAAAAAAAAAAAATACCAGTGTATAGGTATTGAGAGCTTGTAAAATTCCCACTGGCATTCCTCCTGAAGACTTTGATGTGTTTTTCTCAGGAAAAAACATGACCAGCAACATTTTTTCCTTTGGGATTGACATTTTTAATTCATCCTGATGAATTTTTCACTCCACCCCACTCCCCCTTAAAGCAAGACCCTTAGCAGATGTTACCATATCTATAATTCTTGTGTCCCACATGGGCAAAACTCAACTCACCAGCTTTCCTCTCAATGGACACCTCGATAATGTAATGCTTGAAGAAGAGCTCACTTGAGCATGGGTTTCATTCCAACACTTCCAATGTGGGGAAATGTACTTGCAAATGGCAGGTTGCCCCCACCCCCACTGGCTCTTGTCCTGGCTTCCTAACCTCAAATCCCCTAATCTCTTTGGCCCTCATCTGTTGGAGCAGAACTGGATGTGACCATCTGCTATAAAGGGGAGCAAATTGGGAAAGATCTAAAGCATACCTCTTCTAACTCTAACCCCCAAAGCCCATGAGTCAGTAGAGACAGAAGGCCAAGCTTGGCCTCTTGAAAGCCACTTTCTTTTTCTATGATTAACTCTCTCACCAGATTTGTTGCTAGCCAATTTCTAAAATGAATAAGTTATGAGAATGAAGCATCATTTTTTTCCTCCTAGTTCTTTTGATCAGGAGTCAGGGGTCCTACGTCCAAATGGTGGGTGATGGCATTGCCCATGTTGCCTATTAGGGTGGTACCTCTTTCCCTGGACAAGACCAGAAAGACATGACCTGGGAGCAGGAGAAGGTCTAGGGAGCTTTACTGCAGGGCTACACTTCAACGGATGTGCTGACTGACCTACAGAAATTACTGATGGTGTGTCTGTTTGTCTTTCAGAAGTGCCTAACTGCCAGTCGTCCTATATCAGAGGGGGGTATTTCTCCAGCAGCCATGAAGGTGAGTAACTTTTTAAAAAAAATTATATTTAAGCAGACTTAAAATTGCTTAGCTTCCAGGCTAAGATTTGGGGTCATAGATGGTTTAAACCTTTATTAAGTCATCAAAGTGAGAGCTAATGGATGATAATCTTCAGTTATTTTGAGGCACACTCCTGAACACAGTGAGGACCACCATCATTGTCAATAGAAATGACTAACTTTTAAGAGTTCATGGAATATTATGAAAGAAAAAAAAATAAACCAATCTGATTTCCACATTTCCATTCAAGGAGGTTTATATAGCTGTATATATATAATATTATCAGCCTGAACTAGAACTTGGGAACTATGTGACTACTTGAGATGGTAGGTTTAGGATTTCTTTGAACACTGAAACAAGGAAGGGTTTTTTTTCTTAGTACATTTTCCCCAGAAGCATGCCTTGTTTTTTTGTCCTATATATCTCTCCTTAAATAGCCAGAGCAGTGTGATTCCCCAAACCCATGGCATCAGCTTCACCTGAAATCTGTTAAAAATGCAGATTCTCAGGACCCCCTCCCCATGCATACTACTGAATCAGAGCCTCCAGGGGCCCAGCACTCTGTGTTGTAACAAGCTTTCTAGGTGGTGCTATGCATGCTTAGGTTTGAGAACTACCATAGTATCGTAAGTTGCAGCTTTGGCTGCACATTAGAATCAGCTGGGAACTTTAAAAATTTTTGGTGTCCAAGCTTCACTGAGGACAAGTAAATCAGAAATTCTGGGGTGGGGCTTAGGTGTTTGTAGTTTTTTTTATTAAAGATCCCCAGATGATTCTAATGTGTATCCAAGGAGGATTGAAAAGCTAATAAAACTGTACTAGGAAGCATGGCTCATTTTCTGTAAGTGATTGGCTCATAAGCATGATTTGTATAGGACCTGCCTCCCACTGACCTGGTGAGAGGGGCAATCCAGCAGGGCTATCTTGGGGACCCAAGAATATTCTGAGTGTGTGTCCAGCCCTGGGAAGGAAGGGCTGTCTACTGGACCTCTGACTGTGATCAATTGGCACAGCTGTGTGGGGCTCTCTTCCAGGTTCCCAAATGTTTCTGCGGCAGCAATTGATGTGTGCAGCAGGCAAACTGGGAGGGAGTGGGGAAAGAGAGGGAGGAAAACATTTTTGCATAATTACAACATTTAGAAAGGAGCATGCTCTTAAAGGAAATATTTTTAGTAAAGCATTGGGCTGCTTACTATACACAGAATATCTGGCGAGTTTGTGTTTTCCCCCTACTCTTTCCCATTCCTCTCCCCGACCCCACACACATCTGAGAAGCTAGTTTCAAAGAGACCTGCATTCTTAATTGCTCTAAATTGCCGTGATGTGGCTTCTCCTTCCTCCTTCTATAGGCTTGACCACGGATGCCAGTTAGTGAAACAAGTGTTTCTGATTGGCATCTGTGATTACTAAGATAGCCGTCCTGCCTTAGCGTTCACCTGGAATCTCTGCACAGCATGTGAATCTTTCATTTCCACTTGGCTCCTCAAATAGGTTCTTCCTTCCTGCCGCCTTTGAGTGGTGGGATGGTTGTGGCCACAACCGATGTAACTGCTAAGGCTAATTCAACTGACTTAAATTTCACTTAAGCCAACAGTACCTTGCAGATGTTTTAGAGAACCTCGTGTGGCAGTGACCAAAAACCACAGATACACCAAAACGATACTCATGGGCAGGCCCTCATCTGATTGGTTTAAAAGCCAAACCTAGAATTTCATCCCAACTTACATTTTTCCCCTCTGTACTGTGAATGTAGCATCTGTGTCCAGAGGAAGAACAGTGCTAAAAATCACATGGCACGTTTGACAGACGTGTAAACTCTGAAGACATTTACTTATAACGACTTTATAATAAGGCCGTTAAAACACCACTGGAGTATCAAAATCCACTTGGAAAGTCAGGAAAATTATAACTTCCTGACAGCCAAGGCAAAAACAAACAAACAAACAAAAAAATACAACACGTGAAACATGAGGGATTATGTAATTCTTGTTGATAATATAAAGTATAACAGTTTGTCATAAAAGTCAGTTTCCTAGTACCAGATTGAAAAATAGATTTATCATAGAAGTCACTGAATCCTGACTTACAAAGCTAACATTGTGTTCTTAAATCTTTTTTTTAATGGAGATTCTTTCATAATTATTCAAATATTCATTGAGCACTTATGTACAAGACGGTATAAGGATACTAAGATATTCGGGACATGGTCCTTATCCTCAAGGAATATAGAATCTATGACCAGGACTATATAAGATAAAGCTCTCACATTATCCAGTTAATTTCTTTTTGGGGGAGGGACAGAGGGAGAAAGAGAATCTTAACCTGAGATTGTGACCTGAGCCGAAATCAAGAGTTGGATACTTAACCAACTGAGCCACCCAGGTGCCCCTACAATTACTTTCTAAATAGTTATTTATCACAATGTACAATTACTATCATAATTTTTAAACTATTATTTATTGTACATTTATGTACATTTACTTAACACTGAGGTGTGGAGATAAACAGATCAATGTAACAGAATATATATTAACTCATAATATTCTCACACAACTAGTTCTCATAGTTAGTATCTTCCTCTGTCTGCGAATGAGGAAGCTGGGGTGCAGAGAGGGCACGCAGCAATTCCAAGTGTATCAGTCTGGCTTCATGGCCCACACTGTGATGCCCCCACCATCCCGGGTCTCACTTTTCTTTCCCTACTTTATTGTCTGTCTGTCTCTGCCAGTTGGGTTATAAGCTCCATGAGAACAAGCACCGAGTCACTATTCTCATTATCTACCTCCTTCTAGCACTGTGCCTGGCATAAATATTTATTGGATTAAATAATAAATAAATGTCAATAAAATATATTCCCTTTGATATCATTAAGCAGACAGAGATATAGTGCCTGGGGCTGAGAAAACAAAAATGAATAATATAAACCTCAAAATAATCCCAGTCAGGTAGTACTTTCCCAGTCCCAGGGCCTTTTAAAAACAGCGCTGGCCCTGCCAAAAAGAACGTGATCTTGGCTGGTTGTGAAAAAAGAGCAGCAGATTATCTCTTGGCATCTTTATTCATGGACTTTTCAAGTCCTAGCAAATCCCTCCCACAATCTCCTGCTAGTCCTTCATTGCAGAGTAGCCAGTCTCCTGGCCTGCCCCCGCCGCACCCCTGGCACTTGAGTGCACCCCTGTACTGCACAGCCAGGTGGATGGGCACGTGGGTGAGCACAGGGATGGGCACGCAGGAGCAGCCGGGGCTCTCTGCAGAGGGGTGTGCTGTCAGGGGAGCAGGCGCTGGCCCTTGCACACCTGAGAAACGGGCTCGGCCGTGGGGTCGGATGTGGTCCCCAGCAAGCCTGTTAGCTGGCTTTGATTGGCACCGCAGATCTCGCCAGGGTCCCTGGTGACATGACTCAGTAGTCAGCACCAAACGTACAATAAGGGTCTATGGACTGAGAGTGCCAGTCAGCCCTCCTTCTCCTCGACCTGTTTCACTTTAGGCCCTCCCTTTCTTTCATTTCTGCTTATGCATGTTGAGCCCATCCATCCCCTGCCCCTTTTTTTTAAGATTTTATTTATTTATTCATGAAAGACACACAGCAAAGCAGAGACATGGGCAGAGGGAGAAGCAGGCTTTCTGTGGGGAGCCTGATGCGGGATTTGATCCCAGGCCCTTAGATCACTACCTGAGCCAAATGCAGACACTCAACCGCTGAGCCACCCAGGTGCCCCCCACCCTGTCTTTTTTTACCTCTGTTCTGTTGTCTCTAACAATAAATACTTTTTATTGCAGGGAAGTCTTTTCAGATTTCTTCCATTATGTCTGGTGATAATACTTCCAAATTGCTTTTAAATTTATTGCTGGTCACAATCCCCCACAGGCCCAAGTCTTTACTCACTTCGGCAACACTGTCTACCCTCCAGGCTCCTTCATAATTGAATGAGATACACGGGGAGCCTCGACAAGCCCTATGAAAGGTTGAAATTAATATTTGCTAAAAGGAAAATGGCAAGACTATGTACAGATCAACCAAATCCTCCTGGCTAGGCCTGCTGAAATAGATGAGATGTCTTTTCAGATATAAAAGCTTAGTCACAGCAACACTGACCTATCCAGACCTCCTACAAGATGTGAGGGAACTTACTGGTGACTCAGCGCTTCCCTGCAGTCTTAGCTCAAATAGCAGGAATCGATGCTTCTCTGACTGGCTTCAGAGCACGAACACCTAAGTCCCTTTGAAGTCCCCCAAATTCAGTCTGAGCATACATACTGCAATTAGTAGGGCTTAGGACTTGGAATAGTAGAATTCCATTTTAGTCCTTAAAACCAGAGTTTGAGTAGAATACAGATAGAATTTGTCAAACAACATGGTCTTTTTAAATTTTCCTTCAGGTTTTTCATATGAAAAAGATCCCCGGTTGTACTTTGACGACACTTGTGTTGTTCCTGAGAGACTGGAAGGTAAGTAGCTCCCCCACCCCCTAGTTTGTTGCTAAGCTGAAGTATCAGAGATGTTAGAGCACCTCAGGCTTATTCATGCCAAGCTGGCATTAACAACACCTTCGTGCCCAAATTGCCCAAGAAACTTAATGCTCACGTATTCTATGTATATCCTCATCCCAAATAGGCAAAGTCAAGCAAGAGCCCACCATGTATCGGGAGGGGCCCCCTTACCAGAGGCGAGGTTCTCTTCAGCTGTGGCAGTTCCTGGTTACTCTGCTGGATGACCCAGCCAATGCCCACTTCATTGCCTGGACGGGCCGTGGCATGGAGTTTAAGCTGATAGAACCTGAGGAGGTAAGCACTAGTGCTGGGCTTGGATGAGATTTGACTGGACAAGGATGATGATGTCTACGTTTGTTTACCCCTCCATTGAGGCTTTTTACTGTGTTAAATATGCTCTTCCTTCTCATTCAGATTCTGGCCTGGCCAATGGGCTTGGCAGTTCTCTTCCTATTAATAGGACAATTTACAATCCGGGGACAGGCAGGGTTCTCCACTGTAGAAAAAGTTTTAGTAACACATCTGCAAAATCTAAAGAGTGAGGCCATGAAGACTTATATCCAGACAGCATCTGTTTTCCGTGTTGGAAAGTCTTTTTCAAGGGTTGTTTCGGTGATACCAACTTGTTTTGGTGTCGGGCCTCATGTGTCACAGGATCTATTTGAGGCTACGTGAACATATTATATGACATTTTGGTAATATAAGATGCAACTACCCCACTGTATATTTCAAGTGGCTCTAACCTAAAGAAA
Organism: Vulpes lagopus; assembly: GCF_018345385.1. Classification (NCBI taxonomy): domain Eukaryota; kingdom Metazoa; phylum Chordata; class Mammalia; order Carnivora; family Canidae; genus Vulpes; species Vulpes lagopus. Next base: position 23,399,626 of record NC_054840.1, read on the forward strand.
TAAAATGATCAGAAGGGGGTCAATCTTAGGAGCTTAGGTTTTTTTTTAGGTGAATCGTGGCATCACAATGGTTGAGAGGTGGCCCAAACCTTCATTATTTTAATAGAAAAGAAACACTGTTTTTTTGCCTAGAGCTATTGATAGAAAGGCCTACAGACAGACATATTTTCTCTTCAATGGAGAAATATTAGAATATTAGATAACAAAATAAATCATGTTCTCAGTTTGGCATATTCCAAAGGCATTGATTTTAAATTTGTTTGATTTAGAATCTAGAGAGATTATAAATAGAAAAAAAAAACTGCCTAAAAATCTGAGGTATGCTTCTTTTGGTACTGTATACCTAGGCATTCTATATTAAATCAGCAAAGAAAAAGGTATCTTTGGGTTGGATGTAAATGAAATGGGAAAAGACCTCTTGGAAGGCATTTGAGCAAGAAGTATGGTTTTATTTTTTTTTTTTAATTTTTATTTATTTATGATAGTCACAGAGAGAGAGAGAGAGAGAGAGAGGCAGAGACACAGGCAGAGGGAGAAGCAGGCTCCATGCACCGGGAGCCCGATGTGGGATTCGATCCCGGGTCTCCAGGATCGCGCCCTGGGCCAAAGGCAGGCGCCAAACCGCTGCGCCACCCAGGGATCCCCAAGAAGTATGGTTTTAGATATTCGATTAACTCCAGGATGTGCCTCAGCATACCAAGGGGATAAGTTGGTGTGGGGATTAACAGCAGAAAGTAGCCATTTGGCACTTGGCTTGGAAGAAGAAAATAGTCTGAAAGTTAAGATGAGAAAAGGAGACTATGTGAATTGGAAATTTCTAAAGAATCCCAGCTGGTAGGAGGATAAAGGAAGGTTCCACTACAGGCAGTTATAAAAGAAGATACATGGTATTCCCTGTCTCATTCCCTTCGTCAAATTGAAAGTGTGTAGACATGTCCTATCATAAACAGTTTCCGCTAAGACTGGGCTCCCTTCAAAGCCAGAGTTTGGTACTATTGTGTTTTTTGAAGGTTTCTCCTGGGCCAAGTCATGGGGAAATGTAGCTGTACCGGGGAGCCAGCCACCCCACATTGTTTTCCTCATAACATGGTCTGGTTGATACGAGGCTTGAAGAAAGGTTGCCTAGACTCACTGAGGCTTTCTGCATGCAAGTCTGTCATGTGGGCCGTCCTTATTGATTTATCTCATTTCACAAATAGGAGCTTTTATTACTTTATTGCCACTGCCTCAGGCCTAAGCACAGGCTGTGCAGCTGCAGGTAAACCTGGTTATGACCCTCTGTAAAGCTGTTATTGAATCTTCTGCCCTCCTACCAGCGGTAAAGACAATGATGAACAGATGGTAAAGGGCCCCTGCCTTCGTACTTAATAGAGAAACTAATATTAATCCAAAGTGCTCCTAAATGCCAAGGGGCCGAATCACATGTAAGGCCTGTGGTGGCTTTGCACCTCCCTGGGTTGACTGGACAGCTTCGTTTTTCCAGGAAGGACTTCTTTCCACCCTACCTTGAAATCCCCCCAGCATGCTGCCAACTCTGAGGGTTCCAATCTCGGATATTCCAGGACTGCTTCTGTTCCACGTGCGCACTTTGGCCTTGGGACGTGAGGCGTTGGTTGAGCTCTCTCCCTACTGGTTGTATAACTTTGCCCTCCCCACTCTTTGTTAAAGTCAGGAAGATACCAACTCCTCGAGAAAGCTGTAAGACGTTGTCATGGGGGGAGCTTGAAGGGTGAAGCGGAGGAGGAAGCTGTTTGGGACGTAATTGTAGGCAGCTGTGTGGCTGAGTAGTGCACTCTGGGTAATTATCCATAATATCCATTACACTGTGCATGGAAATTGTGGTTTTAGAACTGCGTTTTGGCAGGCCCCCTAATCAAATGTCTTTTGATAGTCATCCAGCTTAGCACCCTCTCAATTATGACTGACTCGGCTTTAATCTGGAGCCATTTTAACTGTGAATCTGCATTAATGAATATTTTGGGGGGTAGGGTTGTTTGTTGAACATGTGGCAGATAACTGATGCCATGGGGAGGTTTAAAAGGATGGGCTGCTAGAAAGAGCCGCTCCCCATGCTGTGGCTTGCTCTGTCTTGAAAAGGGAGGAAAAGAAATGTGAGTTTTTTTAACTCTTTCAGCCTCTGTCCTCAAGATGCCTGTTTTCAAAGTAACAAATGGGAAAGTGAAAGAGCTGCTAACAAGCTATAGCCTGCTCCCCTCCCCCCAGAAATGGGGCAGCCCTAATTTCCAGCAGCTTGCAGTTGTGCCGCATCATGCATTACTGTAGACGGAGCAGCCCTGGGGAGGGCTACTGAATCACAGGGCCCTGGCCCAAGAGGATGAGTCAGTAACTATGGCTACCAGAGCTGCTTGGAAGCCGGTGCAGATACAGAACCTCTCTCCAGCAAGCTATTGCATATGCAAGTAACAGCAAAGAGAGGTCAAGGCTAAAGTGGAAAAATATTCCAGAATTGATTTCCACCACTGAATATAGTAAGACGACGAGGCCGGGCTTGCTTTCAGAGTCCCCTACATCACTTGCGGGAGGCTCACAGCAGTTCAAGGACAGCTTCATAGTGTCATTTCTTGTGAACAGGGTAGGAGTATTGGCTTAGCAGGTCTCCCTTTCACCACTGCTTCTGTTGGTTTAAAATGTTTATCTTCACCAACCAAGGGATGTATTTTTGGTTAATTGTGCCTTTTTGGCTATTTCGAAGAGAGATTTGAATGGGTGCAGTGTGGAGAAAGGAGAGCCGGGGACATGGTGCATGCTGTTGGGGCCCAAGGCAAACGAATGGAAACTTAACTTTCACATGGTCCGTTGCAAGGCAGGGAGGAATCATAGCTATTGAATTATTCTAATGTAATTAGGACAGACGCATTCTTCCTTGCTTATCAGATCATTTCTGGTATTTTTTAAAGGTCATTTTAGAATCCTGATTTCAGAAGATGTTGCTTTCATTCTGCCCAAATGCTTTAAGGAAATACTTCAAGTGAAATGCTTTTTTATGATCCTCTTTCCCATTTTCAGTCTCCCTATTTCCCATTCCATGTTAACATCTGTTTTTTTAAAGATCAAAGGAATATAATTATTTTGATTTTTTTTTTTTAAGTTCCAGAAGTGACCTAAAATATTCAATACATGACCCCTAGTTTACATACATTTAAAGACCTCTGAGGAGGCTCACATTTCTAGAGTTACTCCTCTCCTGCATGGACAGTCATCTTATAAGTAGGATTTGGATGTTGAGATGCTTGAGGACAGAAATTGCTTGGCTATCCTGACAATTGGGTAAACTCCACTAGGAAGTTTTCTTGCTATATGGCTTCTTTGCCCAAAGCTCCAATTACATCTCCCCATCACTGCACCTCAGGTGGACTGGGTTGGATATAATGCACTTCAGAACTGTTTGGGAAGCCCTGTTAATTTTTCATTAAGTGGATAATGGTGCTGCATGTTTTAATGTCCATTCTGCAAGTCTGCTGGGAGCGGGGGGGTTGGATGGCAGTGGGCTGGAATGATCCGGTTCCCCCTTACTCCATGAGCTGCAGTAAGTAAACAGCTCCCAGCCCCTCGCCAATCTTATTAGAATTGAACTTTTGCTCTGCTGGCCCATTAGCAACTCACTAGTGTGTTTCTAATGTTTCAGGAATGACCATTCTAATTATTCCTTATTGACTGCTACAGAAACCATAGCACTTAATGGCAACATGTTAATGGTCTATGGGTATTGGTCAATAATTCATATGTGGAGAAACAGTAGAGAGCCTGCTTCCTCTAGGACATTAGCCAAGCCTTCTGCAATCTTAAAGTGCTAGGATTCTTCGCCTTCTAGATCTCACCTCTCTTAGTGGTTGTGACTGAATCATCACCTTTGTTGAATGTTTGGTCTTGAGGGAATCAAGTACTTTTGCATCCAGGTCAGGGAAGTGGACCATTGACCAAAGCAGTCAGATTACAGAACTCGCTCTCCTGGGATTGGGAGAAAACCACTAGCCCCAGGGAAGGAGTTTCCATTGCTCTCTGCTTCTTATCTCTTTAGGTTGCTCGGCGTTGGGGCATCCAGAAGAACCGGCCAGCCATGAACTATGACAAGCTTAGCCGTTCTCTACGCTATTACTATGAAAAGGGCATCATGCAGAAGGTGAGCAGTTACTGGGCCACTCTGACCACTTTCAAGGAAAATGTCAAGGGCTTCTCTTATATGACTGTTTAGAGTGGCTGGGAGAAAATGTGAGTCTCATAAGTGATTCTGGGGTAGGAAAAAATCCTGGGAGCACAAACTTGAGAGTCAAATGAGATATAAAGACCACTTTTAATGCTCTTGGGTACACAAACTCCAGAGCTTGCACATGGAACATACTGTAGGAAAATTAGGAACTCTGCTTTACTTAAGTTGCCTCTGATTACAAAAATGCCCAGAAACATAAGCCAACAATTATATCTATAAAGGAATATGTGAAGGAATCAACTTGAAGGCCTCTACTCCCATAAGAGCTGAGTTGAAGTCTTTAGTTGTCAAAATGCCTAGACTTTTAAATACCTTGATTTAATACTCTCAATAGTGTTAGAGGAGTAAGGCGATCCTATTTCTCTTTAAGAACCTATAGAGGGATGCTTGGGTGGCTCAGCAGTTGAGCGCCTGCCTTTGGCTCAGGGCATGATCCTAGGAGTCCCGTGATCAAGTCCCACATCGGGCTCCCTGTATGGAGCCTGCTTCTCCCTCTGCCTGTGTCTCTGCCTCTCCCTCTCTCTCTCTCTCTCATGAATAAATAAATAAAATCTTTAAAAAAAAAAAAAAAAAGACCTATAGAAAAGACTGGAACTCAAGTTTAAAAACCCAAGGTTTGTAAAATGGCAGCAGAATCACCTAGCACCGGGTCATTTTTTGCAGAATAAAGGGTAGAGCAGATTTTGAGGAAGCCAGTACAAAATCCTCATTGGGATGCATGGTGAGAGACCACAACCTGAAAATCCTGTGGATAAGCAGAAGATGGGAATGGTTAATCATTGGTTCATCTTTCTTAGCCACCGTATTTTATGCCGTGCTATTACCCACGTTCTAGCATTTACACATTTAGGCAGTCTGGGTGGTGGCCGATAGGATGCACTTGGCAGAAGCAATATGGCCATTGCCGCTGAGAACTTGCCTATGCAGAGACCAGACTTATATTTCCCATAGCAGATGGTAATGTGACCCTATATTCCTCTCACCACCTTAAAAAATATTAAACAGCTTGCCACGATCCTCTGGATAAAGAAGTAAAGATAAAGTTTTATAGACTTTCTGGTGGTTCATAAGATTGTAAGGCTATTCTCACTCTGGACACCATCATCTAATTCCTGTTTCCTCACTCAGACTTGACTGCTTTCATTGACAAGGCCATCTTCTCTTAATTAATGTAGTATTTGTTTACCAAAGAATATATACCACATGTATATAAGTTATCAAGCATATTAGGAAATGAAAAAAAAAACCACCTATTAAACTATCATCCTATTTAAAAACTAGAACATTCTTAATGCCTTCATTACCTGGCCAATCATCTCATCACTCCTAAGAATCTGAAGTCCTGAGGCTGGGTCTCTTTTCTTGCTTCCAGTAGCACCTGCGCACATCTCTATCACGGCCCGTCTCTCTGTACTGTAAATTACTCATTACTTGTCAGCATCCCCCACAGGAGTGTAGTAAGCTCCTTTGGTGTAGAGCTGAGGGTTTGACTTCAGTGCTTGGCACAGAGTTGATAGATAATCTAAAATGGGCAGTCACTCGATTTCTCCTTTTTGTAAAGTGTACAATTCAGTGTTTGTTTTTTTAAAGATTTTATTTATTTATTCATGAGAGACACAGAGAGAGAAGCAGAGATACAGGCAGAAGAAGGAGCAGGCTCCATGCAGGGAGCCCGACGTGGGACTTGATCCCAGGTCTCCAGGATCACACCCTGGCGGCACTCAACTGCTGAGCCACCCTGGCTGCCCAATTTAGTGGTTTTTTAATTTATTCACAGAGTTGTGCAACCATCACCACGATCCATTTTAAAACATTTTATCACCCCAGAAAGAAACCCCAAATCCATTAGCAATCACTTTCCATTTTTCCCCAAACTTCATGCACGTGCGTACACACACACACACACACACACACACACACCCCTTTTAGTGTTAATACTGTCAAGTGGAATCCTAAAATTCAGGAAGAAGAGCTGTTACTCCTTTGCTGTTCCCAACTCCAGATCCATTCTGAGGGAATTTGACCAAGATACAATAACTTGAACTTCTAGCAGTGAGTTGTCCCTATGACTAGGGACTTCAGTTGTTTAAGGAAGTAAAAAAGAACTTTATTTCTGAGAACAAAACAGGCAAAGAGTACAGGAAGGCACAAAAATGAGGCTTGGATGCGTTCAGATCCTAACATTCCCACTTATTAGTTGGATGCTTTGTATTAACCTTCCAAAGCTTCTATTCCCAGTAAAAGTGGAGATTAAAAAACAAAAAACCCTGCTATCCTGTAATTTCACAGGATAAAATATGTGAAAATGTTCCAGAGATAATAATGTGCTATCCAATGTGAGGGATTGTTGTTACATATATTACATGACCCATGAGTAAAAGAAAACTAATTAAAGGTGAATGATAGTGTGCCCTTATGGGAAGAGAGATAGGAAAGCTGTATGTAGTCCCTTATCCTCCGTTTTAGTGACTGAACCAGGTTGGGAATCCATCCATTACTGGCCCCTGATCTCATATTATTTCCACTGTGCCCTTCTGCCTCACTCTTCTACATATGCATACTGGCTTTAGGGGTGGGGTGTCAGAAATTCAGTGTAAATCTGTAGCTTAAAAAAACCAAATAGGGTTGATTGGTTGTGTACATCAAGTTGCCACTGTAGCAACAGATTTTTTTAAAGCCAAGATTTGGAAACAAAGCCGTATTTCTGCAATTACAAAGAGATTTTAGAATCCCAACAGAATGACCGAAGGGGGCAGCCCGGGTGGCTCAGCAGTTTAGCGCCGCCTTTGGCCCAGGGTGTCATCCTGGAGACCCGGGATCAAGTCCCATGTTAGGCTCCCTGAATGGAGCCTGCTTCTCCCTCTGCCTGTGTCTCTGTCTCTGTGTCTCTCTTCTCTGTGTATTCTCATGAATAAATAAATAAAATCTTTAAAAAAAAAAAAAAAAAAGAATGACCGAAGGGTAGGGTTAAACTCAGCCTTTTGAATTTTAAGCCTAAAATGTTCATTTTATCAGCAATTTTAGCGGCCTTCCCTTGCCCCTTTGTATTACCCAGGCAAAGCACTTTATCAGGTTTGATTATCAGTGATAGTTGTCATCTTGCACTGATGCTAAACAACCAGCAGAGAATGGGTGACCCCGTTGACCTGGATGGCTCATCAACCACATCATGAGGCCTTAGAATCAAGAACTTTGGGTTCTAATAAATGCTATAATGCAGAAAATTCATAAAAAGGTAGTTAGCGGGATCCCTGGGTGGCACAGCAGTTTGGCGCCTGCCTTTGGCCCAGGGCGCGATCCTGGAGACCCGGGATCGAATCCCATGTCGGGCTCCCGGTGCATGGAGCCTGCTTCTCCCTCTGCCTATGTCTCTGCCTCTCTCTCTCTCTCTTTCTCTCTGTGACTATCATAAATAAATAAAAATTAAAAAAAAAAAGTAGTTAGCAGTTCTTCGGTGTAACAGAACGATAGAATGCATAATTTAAAACCCCAGGTAAGCCAAAAAAGCAATTCTCTTTGGCTTTGGAACACATTTAAATTTCCACAGAAGCTCTCTGGTCAAATTCCTAACCCTCCAAAATAACAAAGCCATACTGTGAAGACTGTGAACCTTGGAGGTAACTGAAAACATGGTCTTTCGGCCTTTCACTTTTCAATCCTCCCTGTTCACACCGAGCACTGGCCTCAGCATAACCTTTCTTTCTAAGCTGTGAGTATAACACAATGAGAATTTTCCTCTAAAAGAGCCTAAGTAAATAAATAAGTAGGTGAGCCTATCTAGTGTGAATTTGAAATTCAGATATCTTCAACTGCTGAGCTGTGGTGTCAACAAAACACTCGGCAGATAACAAGCCCCCAGGACTTATCAGAATAAATCTCAATGATTTGGACAATCAGCTGCTAATGAGCCTCCTTTGGTCCCTGGCTCCTTGAGACCTTGATGAAGGACAAACACCTGGTTATCCTTCCCTTGGTTCCTCCGCCGTCCCCCTCCATACCCTGTTCCAGCTGGGCCTGAGAAGGTGTGTTTTTCTCTCCCAGGTGGCTGGGGAGCGATACGTCTATAAGTTTGTGTGTGACCCGGATGCCCTCTTCTCCATGGCCTTCCCTGACAACCAGCGTCCGTTCCTGAAAGCAGAGTCCGAGTGTCACCTCACCGAGGAGGATACCCTGCCCCTGACCCACTTTGAAGACAACCCGGCTTACCTCCTGGACCTGGACCGCTGCGGCAGCCTCCCCTACGCCGAGGGCTTTGCTTACTAAGTTCCCGAGTGGCTGAGCGGCCAAACCCTAGAGCTAGCAGTTCCCATTCAGGCAAACGAGGGCAGTGGTTTTGTTTGTGTTTTTGGCTGTTCCTAAAGCTTGCCCTTTGAGTATTATCTGGAGAACCCAAGCCGTCTCTGGATTGGCACCCTCAAAGACAGATACCTTGGCTGGGGAGTGGGAACAGGGAAGGGGCAGAGAAACCACCAAAAGGCTGGTGCCTCGGCTCTGATCCTGACAAGGTTTCTGGGAAGAGATTGCAGTGGAGCCTCCTTCCCATGGACACTATATGCAAAGCAATACCTTGTTCAGGGTAGTGCCCACAAACCAGGACAGAGTGTGTGACAATCTGCATTGATCGTGGACTACTAATTGCCTTTACATAGAAGGGCTCTGATTTGCACAATTTATTGAAACAGAAATGACAGACCCATAGAACAGTAGGCTAAGAAGCTGGGAAGGCTCAGACCATGAAGGGTTAAAAAGTCTATCTTCAAATTGGGAGAGCTCTTCTAGCTCGAGCTGCAATGTTTCCCCTCGGTCTAGAAAGAAGGGGGGAAAGTCAGAACAGCTGTTCCCCACTCCATGGTTCTCAAATACTAAACCGTTGCGACTCTTGGGAACCTTCTAGCCATGTGGTCACCAAGTAGAACAAGCCCCCTTTCTCTTCCCAGTCACACGGCTGTGTGTGTGGACGGCTTTCATTTTAGAAGGGTGATTTACACTTTTGACAGTATTTTGTTTTGCTTTGATTCGGGGGATTGTTTTGTTTTGGTGGTTGTTTTGGAAAACCAGTTTATAAACTGATTTTTGTAGTTTTGGTATTTAAAGCAAAAAAAAAAAACAAATCTTTTGGTAACTGTGCACTGCGTCCTAAGCAGGGCAGTGCCGACTGATGACGCTGCAGCTTGAAAGGGGCTTTGCTGGGGGCGCCCCCTTAGCCGTGCACAAGCCCATTCTATTGCCTGCTTTGTGCTTTCTGCACCAGACAGCCTGATGGAACATTTGCACCTGAGTTGTACATTTTTGAGGTGTGCAGGGCAGCCCGGACACACCACTTAGATTCTATGTGTATAGTTCCCCGTGTTTTCTAACATGCCCTCTCTGGAAAGCATATGTACATAATACATGTCATGTCCATTCGAAACCTGGCCACCTGGCGGGAACCCTGGGGATTTCTCCCCGGGCATGACCGATGACAATTTCCATTTCATCCATTTGTTTTGTTTTCTTTTTTTTTTTTCTTCAATTCTTGGACTTTCAACCCTGCATATGATTCAATAGGGTTTGAGATGTACATGTGACACTGACAGGTAAAACAGTGCTAGCATTTGAGTTTCCTGCCACCTTAAAAAAAAAAAAAAGTTTACTATGATTACTGTATTATATCAGAAAAGTTTTAAACCACCCAGCTAAAGCTATGTGAAAGTTGGCCTCAAAGTGGAGAAGTTCTTAGAAGTGGTAATGCCTTGCTGCCCACTCTGCTGATAGGATTGCTCCGCTGATAGGATTCCGTGCTCCCCGCAGCACTTGGCAAGTTAACCCTGACTGCTGGTCTTCATGTGCACAAGACAGTGCTGACCCGGTGAGGGGAAGAAACCTGCTTTGATTGTTTGCCTCTCAAGGGGGGTGCGTTACAGTCTTCACCAGCACCCCCCCTTTGACCAGCAGCGGCACATCTGCGAAGAGGTTCATAGGGCTGAGGGGTGCGTTTTATAGCTATGAAAACATGAGGTTTTCCTCTATTGGAAGCTAATTAGCCCGCCAAGGTATTGAACCTCTAGCTTGGGCCTTAATTAGCATTGTACTCTAATCAAAGGACTCTTTCCCGACCATATTTATAGCTCTCTAACCTACACATAGTCTATATATAGATGCATATTTTACCCCCAGCTGGCTAGAGATTTATTTGTTGTAAATGCTGTATAGGATTTGTTTTTTTCTTTCTTATCCTGGTTTGGGTTTTCTTTTTTTGATGGATTTATGCTGTCTTAGCAAGTTTGAAAATAACCCTCTGTAGCCTGAGCTCCCCCTTCCCCTGCTGTAACCACGGGGCCTGTGCTGGTACGGGACACAGGATGGCGCATCACCGTTGCATTCCCATTGGACTCATGCACCTCCCGGATGGTTTTGGTTTTTTATTTTTTTTTATTTGTTTTGTTTTGTTTTATTTTTGCTTCTTTTCCAGAGTGTGGAAAGTCTACAGTGCAGAAAGGCTTTAACCTGCCAGTTGATTTGAAATACTTTCCCCTGCGCAGGGCCGTATGCATCCTGCCAAGCTGCGTTATATTCTGTACTGTGTACAATAAAGAAGTTTGCTTTCAGTTTACCAAGTGCCTGAAACCTGCCTCTTTCTTGCTCTCAGTGGTCTAATTTGAAAGCAAGCGGAAGCCACCTGGCTTTCTCTCTCCCCTTCCCCCAACCCCCATTCTCTCTCCTTCCCTCTCAGCTCTTTGGCCTTACCAGTGGACTGGAGCTGAGAGTACTTAGAGGAACTATTACCTGGACATAGAAGTGCACAGTGCTCTTTGGCCTCCCCTCTTTTTTTTTTTTTTTTTTTTTTTGGCCTCCCCTCTTAAACTCTGGCTAAAAATGGGATCTGAAGGACTAGGAGATAGAGAGGTCCTCTTCGCATCCAGTAGTAAGCTGAGACTACCCCATCCCCTTGAGCCCGCCTACCTGCTCAAAATTAGTAACAATTTTTTTTAAGATTGTATTTATTTATTTATTCATGAAAGACACAGCGAAAGGCAGAGACGCAGGCAGAGGGAGAAGCAGGCTCCAGGCAGGGAGCCTGATGTGGGACTCAATCCCAAGACCAAGGATCACACCCTGAGCCAGGGGCAGGTGCTCAACTGCTGAGCCACCCAGACGTCCCTAGTAACAATTTTTTTTAAAGCCTAGCTCCCATTTGGATCCTAGGTTGTGTGAATGATGACTGACTAGGCTAGGACTAGGAGTTCCAGAGTAAGTCTAGCTTAGCCCCCTGGATACATTCTTGAAAAACCAGGAAGCACCTAAGAAGTTTATTACTAATTCTCCCCCCAACAAGCTTTGATCTTAGCAAGTAAAATTTTTACTAATATCAGGCTGTTCCCTAGAGAACGACCACAAAGGCTTCGGAAAGTCTTGGCCTGTTTTTTTCCTAGCTGTGGGGCAGGGAGAAATTTTTCTTCCCAGTTTGTCTCCTCGTGGGCATATATCGCATGGGGCAAGTGTAGAAGGGAATATCCATATACAGTGTGCAGGGCTGTGTGCAGGGCTGGGTCTTGCCGTGTTGCTCTTTCACTCTATTCTGCACCTTCCTTTGGGCTTTTCAAGACTCCTATTACAGTAGAGAATTAAGTAGAACCTTTTTCCAGGGCTCTGACAGAGGGCTTTCTGTAAGTTTATCTACCGTCTGTCTTTCACTGTTTTACAAGCCAGTGAGTGTACAAACATCGGAGACTGAATCGGAGCTGGTGAGGCATGAATGCCTGCCACATAAACCCATTAGCTCTGACAGATGAAGAAAAGACGCTTGGGGAGAAGGCAGGGGAGCCCAGGACAAAGCGAACTCTGCCTCTCCGCTTCACCACGATAAGGCTCTGACAGTCAGCTTCCCATTATTCACGGGCTCATTATCCAGCCTGGGCCCAGACCCAGATCGTTAACCTAACGCGGGAGGTCACCAAACACTGGGCCGCCCTTACAGCATTGGGCGCTAGGCTAAGGAAGCCCAGAAAATGTGAAGTTTACTCTTCATCGAGGTCCCCTTTCATGAGCCAAGCCAGGCAAACAATGCTTACTCAGTTGCTAGATGACAAAGAGGTAGTGTGAGGGCAAAAGAATGTGGTCATGAGAGCCAGAGTATGTGCAGAATCTAAATTCTAATGCAGCTGGGACAAACGTATACGAATGTGAAAGAAAAACACACACACACCCAGACGGTTGGATACCCTAGACAACCCCTTGTCCGGTAGTACAGGTGGCTGGAGCTCAGGGTATAGCCTCTGGAACACAAGCAAAAGGAAAAAAGGCCAGAAAAGCATCGATTTTAATACCTGTATGTGTAAGCATTGTTTTGATTTAGCATGAGCGCACTGTACTTAAAATAGGCAGTGGGTGTGAGAGTGGCACACGGACAGCCTCTGGGTCCTGATCCCAGCACGCTGTTGTCCCATACACTGGTCATTGAGCGACCAGCTTTCTTTAGCTCCTCCACTTAAAGACCTGACTCTATACCCAAACCTTGGTTTGTTGACCTTGGCAGTGAAGCTCAGATAGCTAACCTTTGAATGGCACTTCACAGTTTACAGAGCACTTTTTCGTCCCCATTATCTTTTTGGCAGGACTTCTTAAATGGTAACAGCCTGTTGAAACTGAATCTGAAAATAAGGCTGTTAGCCTCCCAAAGTACTTTCTTGGAATGTTCAGAGTGGCTACTGTGGGAAGAGGACTAGACACGGGGGTTCTGGCCCCAGCTCTGGGATTGACTGGATTAACTCGATGATCTCTGGGCCATCCTGGCCTAACCTCCCAGGCCAGTGAGGGCACAGATGAGCCACTACTTCCAGATCTCTTAGGAGGTATGGGAGAAAGGAGTTCCTTTGGGAGTTCAAGGTGTGTGTATGTGTGTGTGTGTGCACATGCACGCACATGTGGACACCTGCGTGCACAGGTTTAACAGCTAAAAACATTCTCAAGTCATTACTAGTAAGGAAGCTCTGAAGTGTGCTGAGTCCCATCATTAAAGATATATGTCTGTTCATTTCCCAAGCATCTACTGAGCTAGATGCCAGGCACTGCTGGATCCTGAAAATAAATGATTTAAGATGACAGTTTTCAAATAAAGCCCTGTTCATGGCACAGTAATACATGCAGTGATTCCTTAAACGCCCTGCTCACGAGCTCATAGCAGCTCATACTCAAACTCCACTGATACCACCTTATTCTGACCACACTGGCCAGAGGCTGAGGAGGTGGGCATCCCTCCACCCACTGCAGCCCCTGCCCCCAGGGCTGTGAACTCTTCGGAGCGCTTCCTACCGGGGAGAGCAAAGGGTAAGCCCCAGGGTCAGTGTGCTGGGAGCTGTTGGTAGATGAGTAACTCAGGTGGGCTGAGGGGACCTGGAGCAGGTATGGTTGTGGTTGCTACACCTACTTATCACATGAACAGGGCTCTCCTGGATGACCTTGGGTTTTTGGCCTCCCTACTTCAGGTGAGTGATTCTTTGCATCCATTGTTCTGTTCAAAAACATCAAGCACCTTTTTTTTTTAAGAAACTGCAGTAGACACTTTGGGGTGGTGGGGGTCACACAGGGAAACCCACCCTCCCCTTAAATGGCTCACAGGCTAGTGGGGAAAATATTTTTCTACATGAAACTAGAACACAAGTTAAAACTTACTATCAGTCATCCAATAAGTAGTGCCTATTCTATGCCAGGCCCTGCTCTAGGATTGGTGAAAGGGAAAAAATGGGTACAAGTCTCTGCTCTCAGGGGTCTTACATCTGGGGGAAGGAGTGAAAAACACATGAAACAAGTGATAGCACTCATTAGATGGTGTTAAGTACTATGGAGAAAAATAAAGCAGGGAAGGGAAATAGTGAATGGTGAGGTACAGGGGTTGTGATTTTAAATAGGGATGTCAGGGATGACCTCAGAGCTGGGCAAAGACTTGGAAAAAATAAAGTAGCCTGATGGATACCTGGGAAGGAAGAGCATGTAGACAGAGGGAAGAGCAAGTGCAAGGCCCTGAAACTTTGAGTACACATGGAATATTTAGGAATAGTAAGACCTGTGACTCTAGATCAGAGGGAGTGAGATGCAGGGCATAGTTAGAAGCAGAAAGAAGAAATTCTGGTTGTATCATCTCGGGCCAGGTAGGCTCTTTAACGACTGTGACACTGGGGATGCCTGGGTGGCTCAGTGATTGAGCATCTACCTTTCACTCAGGGTGTGGATCCCAGGGTCCTGGGATCGAGTCCCGCATCAGGCTCCCCATAGGGAGCTTACTTCTCCCTTGGCCTATAGCTCTGTCCCTCTCTCTCTCTCTCTCTGCCTCTCATGAATAAGTTTTTTAAAAAGAGGAAGAGAGAGACTCTGACATTTGCTCTGTTAATGTTTAGCTGTTAGAGGTTCTGAGAGAGAAGTGACATAATCTAACCTAATTTTTAAAGGACCGCTCTGCCCATTGAGTTGAAAAATCGATTGTAGGGGAACAAGCAAGGAAGCACAACCAAGTACCAGGGCTACAGGAATGCAGGTGAGGTCCAGGGCACAAAGAGGATCTAGTCTGGATATATTTTTAAGATAGAGCCAATAGGTTTCAGATGTGTGGTGTGAGAGAAAGAGAGGAGTCGGTTACGGCTCCAAGGTTTTTTTTGGCCTGAGCACATGGAAGTGTGAAGTTGCATTTACAACTATTCACTGAGATAGAGGAAGAGAAATTGGGGATGAGAGTGAGGGAAGAACAGGCATCCTGTTTTGAACACGTTAACTTTGAGATGCCTATTAGAAATCCAAATGGGAACATCGATTTGGATACATGAGTCAGGAGTTCAGGAGAGAGATCCAGACTGTAGAGAGAAGTCATCAGTGTGTATTTAAAGCTGAAGCTAGATGAGATCACTAAGGGAATATGTCTAGATAGAAAAAAGGAAAGTTCCCAGGACTGAGCCCTGAGGACTTCAAGATTAAGAGGTTGAGGCGATGGAGAAGAATCATCAGAGGAGCAGGGGGAAAAGTGGCTCATCAAGTAGGGACGATCAGAACAGTATTTCCAGGAGAAAGGAGAAATCAATATGGCAGATGCTTCTCAAGTGTCAGTAGGGTGAGGATTGAATTAGCAACATGGAGGTCACAGATTACTTGTGCATTTCCATAGAGTGAGAGAAGGAGACACAACTGAATGACCCAAAGGAGGTTTGAGGCAGGGATCAGGGAAGGCTCCATGGATTCAGAATCCTGGGCTTGAGTTCAGCTCAGCCTCTTTCACTACCCCTTCCATTCCTTGACTCACAAAGTCTGAAAGAGCCCTGGGCATCCCTGCCAGGCGTCCTGCCCAGAAGGTACTAGATGACTGATTCAGGGATAGAGGAAGAGAGATTACGTTGCTGTCACCATCATCTTTACCATTCCTATGGGACTCTGTTCTTGTTCTGTGCTCTTAAATTTCTTTTTTTGAAATGTTAAGTGTTTTTAAATAACCTTTTTTCATATTACACAATTAGCATATGTTCTTTGTAGAAAAACAGAAAAAAACCTTAGCCCAAATTTAAAACTATTCTGGAAACTCCACCTAAAAATCACAGTTAACACTGTATCATACATCCTTCCACATGGCTTTTCTTTTATTTTTTAAGATTTATTTATTTATTTTAGAGACAGAGAGAGACACAGAGAGAGCTTGAGCAAGAGGAGGGACAGAGGGAGAGAGAGAAAGAATCCTCAAGCAGACTCCCCACTGAGCAAGGAGCCCAACTCAGGCCTTGATCCCGGAACCCTGAGATCATGAGCTGAGCCGAGATCAAGAGTCAGCCATTTAACCAACTTAGCCACCCAGGTGCTCCACCCACATGGCTTTTTTCTGTGCTGTTAATTATAAAAATAAGGTCGTGCTATACAGTGGACATAGTTTTGTAATTTATTTTTATACAGTATATTTTGAATATCTTTCCAGATCCGGAAGTATTTTCCTACAGTCATTTTTAGTGCCTGCATCGTTTTCCATCATATATATATATATATATATACTATAACATTTCTGAGCAGTCCCTTTGCTGGAGATTAAGGCACCACAAATGTATATCCATAACCAAGCCAAGTAATCTCCATCCCCCAAAATCAAACAAACAAACAAAAGACAGGAATTGGGTTTTTTTTTTTTTCTGGTGTTCCCAATTAACAATCAACTCCTACTAATTTTACCTTCTAGATATCTCTCAAATCTACCTCCACCATCACTGCCATAACTCAGTCACAATCACCTCTCACTGGACTATTGCCATCACTACCTAACACACTTTGCCACATCCACCCTTACCTCCTCCAACCCCTCTTCCCTACTGTAGTCAGAATGATGAATTTTAAGCCCAAGCCATTCTATCACTTGAGACTTTCCAATGACACCCACTGGAACACCTAAAATTTAAAAAAGACTGATACTACCGCATGTTGGCTAGAATACAGTGCTGAGGTCGTGTAAAATGATACAACTCCTTTGGAAAGCTGGTGGTTTCTTATAAAAGTAAACATGCATCCACTTTACGATCTAGCACCTCTAGTCATGAGTATTTAGCCAAGAGAGATACAGAAATGTGTTCACAAAAAGACCTCTGTGAGAATGTTTAGAGAAGCTTTATTCACAATAGCCACCAAAAGCAACCCAAGTGTACATCAAGGGAAGATCAGATAAACAGGTTGTGATATCCATACAACAAAATACTACTCAGCGATGAAAAAGAATGAGCTCTGATGGTAGAAATCAGAAAATGATAGCAAGGTGTGGATAGGCAAGAATTGATCGGAAAGGTATAGAGGGAATGCCCTGGGGTGAAAGAAATGCTCCAGATGTTGGCTTCGGTGGTTGTTACTTGTACATTTGTCAGCATGTGGCAAACTGAATACCTGAATTCTGCGCTTTTTATTTCCTGTGAAGTATTCCTCAAAGGAGTATTTCTAGTCATTTCTTGGGATAAACCAGAATCCTTAACTTGGCCATACAAAGTGAGTCCTTACCTGTCATTTCAGCTTCATCTCGTCCCATTCTCTCTCATTTTAGATGTTCCAGCCCCGCTGACCTCCTGGTGTCTCCTGCTCCAGCCAGACACAAATTATTCCCTGGACCTGAAATGCGATACTGCCTTCAAAATCATCTGTAACCTCCAACCAGCTTAACCTCAACACATACTTTCATCTCAATTCAAAGATCACCCCAGGGGAAGACAATCAACCACTCTTACAAGTAAGTGAGTAATTTCAATTTCCTGGCCTTCCAAGCTTTGCTCTCATCCCCCATTATCCACTTTTTCCACACTATCTTTTTTTCATAGCACTTCTCACAATTCTTAATTATTCACTTATTTGCAAGATTAGTTGATTGTCTTTCCCAATAGACTATAAATTCCATGAAAGCAGAACCATGTATACTTTGCTAACTGCTTTATCTCCAATACAGAGCAGGTGGTTAAGAAATATCTATTGAACGAGTAAATACAGTAATCAGTGTCTTTGTTCTTTTATGACTTTCAGGATACATTCCTAGAAGATGGATGTTTGAGCAAAGGGTAGGAATATTTCAAGGTTATTTGTATGAACGACAAAAGGCCCACCAAAAAGATTGTGATTCATACTTGTTCTTATACTCTTTGTCTACACTCAACATTATTTATACTTAACACCTCAATTTGCCATTCCCTCTTTCTTTCTCTATTCATTCAAATATTTTTTTAAATATTTTATTTATTTATTCATGAGAGACACAGAGAAAGAGGCAGAGACACAGGCAGATGAAGAAGCAGGCTCACTGTGGGAAGTCCGAAGCGGGACTTGATCCCAGGACCCCAGATCAGGACCTGAGCCAAAGGCGGTTGCTCAACCACTGAGCCACCCAGGTGCCCCAATTTATTCAAATATTATTTATTGAGCACCTATTACATACCATGTACCAAGCCAGATGTTCATTATGCAGTGATGAATTATATCAGTTTTCACATTTTTTGCTTACATACAATCGAAAAGAATTTTCAAAAGCTAGACACCTGTTAGCACTACTTTAAGTTGACATTTAACATTTTCTATCATACTATGAAAAGTTGAAAAGGATATAATTTCCAATCTATTTTACATTTTTACATTTTAAAATATAATTATTCCAATTTAACAATGGATTTTATATATGCTACCAACTTAATCACCACCATCACTAAACTTTCATCATTATCACCAAACTATACGATCTCTTCTTTCACAGACTTTTATGTTACTCTTTTTTTTTTTAATTGGGGGGGAGGGAGGGCAGAGTGAGAGGGAGAATCCTGAGCAGGCTTCGCACCCAGCACAGAGCTCGACACAATGCTCCATCTCACAGCCCTGAGATCATGACCTAAGCCAAAATCAAGAGTCAGACGTTTAAGCACCCCACCACCCAGACACCCCATGTCACTTTTTTTATCCTTGAATCCATATTTCCGCATACACCCCCTAAAAGAATTTTATCCTGATACAATCTATTTTTATGCTGGAAAGTCTTTATCCTGCCTTTTAATCTTACTCTAGGATACCTGCATCCAACGAATTGTTTTAAATCATTTCCTTTGGCAATCAGCCTTTACATGTTAAAAAATTATTCTGTGTTGAGTGATTACTAAATTAATAGTTCACAATCGATCAAAACAACATAAATATATAACCAAATCTGGTATATATTTGTTAAAATTAAAAAGTAAAAATGTATCAAAAACAAATCTGTCAGTGATCTCCCTGGGATGGGAGTGCTATTGTTTTTCCATTAGTTCACTGCACGAATGAGATAGGTTTCAGCGTCCGCTCTATTCCTAATTTTTAATTTTAAGTAAGCGCTAAGATACACTGTGGGAAGACGGTGCTAGCTGTCCACCAAATTCATTTTCTTCTTCTCCTTTGGCAGTAAGATTGTAG
Organism: Vulpes lagopus; assembly: GCF_018345385.1. Taxonomy (NCBI): domain Eukaryota; kingdom Metazoa; phylum Chordata; class Mammalia; order Carnivora; family Canidae; genus Vulpes; species Vulpes lagopus. Next base: position 23,418,758 of record NC_054840.1, read on the forward strand.
CTGTACACATGACTAGGCTACATTCCAGCATCCCTTGCAGTTGTTGGGCCCATTATCAATATATTGTCTCCCAGCTCAAATTCACCCTTTTGTGTTTGCTCTGTGAAATGAATCTGGGCCCCATATGCATTCTTTCTTTGCTAGGTGGCAGTGACACTTTGTCAGCAGAAGGCGCTGGAGTGACAATGAAGGAGAAAGGGCTTTATTTCCTGGTTCCTGTGTGCAGTCTCCTGAAGTTACTCCAGCTTCTGTAGTACCCAACTACTGCAGTGCGTAGCAACCAGCTTCCAGCAGTTTCTTCTGGCACCCCCTACCTTCAGTGGTTTTATAGCAGAGTGTTTGCATCTCCTGTTGGGCCTGCACTTTTTTCAGTGCCTGTTAGGCTCCCATAGTGCACAGTAGCCAGTGGCAACCAGCAGCCAGAAGTTTCCCTTGGTACTGCACCCTCCCAGTTGGCTTTGTAGGAAAGGACCTTGAGCAGTTTTCTCTGGCCCCCAACAGGGTGGATTTCCAGCAAGTTCTACCAGTCAGGAACTCTCTGCCCTTCAGTGAGCCATAGCTATATCCTCTAATACAGCAAAGAATTAACTTAGCAGGCTTACAATGTCCAAACTTTTCACATTCCAAAAAATGGTTTGGCCTTCGTCTGGCTCCTTTGATAACCTCTAAGCCCTTGGAATATCTTGCCTGGAATATCTCTGTGTCTCTGTTTACCCAGGACCTCAGGCCATGCCACATAGTCTATGCTAAGAGTGTGATTTATACTTGGGGTGCCTTGGGCCACATAGCATCAATTGACTTCTGGAGGGTGGAGTGAGTGAGGTCAGCCATGTGGGCAGTAAGCCATGCACACGTGATCAACCGCTGTGGAAACACCAAGGCTCAGGTAAGCTTCCTGAGCTGGCAATATTTCATGAATATTTTCACATTTCACTGCTGGGAGAATGATGGGCTATCCCTTTGCCTCCACTGGGAGAGGACAACCTGAAACATGTGCCTGGTCTCTCCTGGACTCTGCCTGTGTGCCTTTTTCATTGCTGATTTTAATCTGTAGCCTTTTACTGTAATCAACCATAACCTTGAGTATAACAGCTTTTCTGAGTTCTGTGAGTCCCTCTCACAAATCATTGAACCTGAGGGTGATCTTGGGGACTCTCAAATACACCTTCCCAATAAAGTCTGAATCTCAGCCCTTTGGGGAGAGAAGGGTATTGGGACCCTTCCTTGGTACTCTACCTCACCCTGGGGCTAGTACCCACTCTTTATATCTGCTATTCCTTTACTTTAGAACTGCCAATCCCTTGTTATTCCAATTTCCTGTATTGGTTAATAACTATTCATATTAAACTTTCCTTATTCAAATTACTTTGTGGTTTCTCTCCTCTGATTGGACCCAGATAGATACAGTGGTCATGTTACTTAGTTCTCTTTCAGCAGAAATAATGATGGCTATTTCTGGGTTAGGGCTATTAAGAAAGCACGTGTACCTCCACTGTGCCTTCTTCCAGTTGGATGTAGATGATGACCAGACCCTGGGTGGTGGCAGAGGTGCAAGATAGAGAAGCCTGGGCCTCTGATTCACCACATGCCTGTTAAGAAACGAACTGAACCATGTTTATGTCAATTTGTAAGAGCAGTTTAATTTACCCTAACTAATAAACCTTGTTCACTTAAATACTTAGGAATGGAATAAGCTGCGTGCATGTGTGTTTAATAGAAATATCACCCCATTATGGAATAGTCCTTCCAAGCTATATGCCAAGGTTCATATACTGATCTTCATCAGAAATTATTTTAAATGATCTGTCAACTGACAATTCCATTAGGTCCTCCTTTGATTTCACTGAAAACAAAAGATTGGAATCAACTTAACTTACAAAACTAGAAGTTACCAATCACTAGAGTCTAATCATTTCCTCCATCTCTGATATGTATACCAAAAAGGTTTTACCAAGACTTAGCTACCAAATGCTTCTACGCTGGTGGTTCTCAAAGTGTGGATTCCAGACAAGTGCATCAGCATCATCTGGCAACTTGTTAGAAATGCAAATTTTAAGCCCCACCCAGATCTACTGAATCAGAAATTCTGGGGATGAGACCAGGAGTCTGTGTTTTACCAAACAAGCCCTCTAGGTGATTCTGAGGCTCCAGTTTGAGAATCACTACTGTATGTTACATCTGTAATTCTTTGCCTGGACCTGTATTTAATCAGATAGTTCCCAAAAGCGTTCAAATATTGAAATACTAATTTCAATATATACATATATGTATATCCCACAAATTTAGTGGCTTCAAATGACACACATCTATTTTCTCCCAATTTCTGTAGGTCAGGAGTCCAGGCATGACTTACTGAGTCCTCTGCTTCAGGACCTCATAAGGCTGCAAAGTGCCAGCTGGGACAGAGGTCTCATCTGAGGCACTGCTGGGACAAGATTCTCTTCTAAATTCACATGGTTGTTGGCAGCCGTCAGTTCTCTGTGTGTACCAGCTAGAGGCCACCCTCAGCTCTTTACCACTTTGAGGTCTTCCCAGTATGGCCCCTTGCTGATTCAAAGCCAGCAAGGCAAAGTCTCTCCTAATAAGACTGGAGCTGCAAGTTTCTGTAACAAAATCATATAAATGTAGTCATGTACATCCCATCATCCTTGCCATATTCTCTTAGTTAAAAGCAAGTTCTAGGTTCCATACACCTGGAAGGGGAGGATATCGCACAGAAACAAGAATACCAGAATATAGGGATCATCAGGTCCACCCTAACCTCTGTCTGCTGCATTGCTCAGGACTTCTTGTTTAAACACTTTTGTTTCATCACATGCTTTAACTTTTTTTTTTTTATGATAGTCACAGAGAGAGAGAGAGAGAGAGAGAGAGAGGCACAGACATAGGCAGAGGGAGCAGCAGGCTCCATGCACCGGGAGCCTGATGTGGGATTCGATCCCGGGTCTCCAGGATCGCGCCCTGGGCCAAAGGCAGGCGCCAAACCACTGCACCACCCAGGGATCCCCACATGCTTTAACTTTATTTAATTAAACTTCAGAGGTTCTCTCTAGAGCATTCAATAGTAAACATTCTGAAAAATATTTACTAGAATAACTTTTCCAAAGCTGAGCCTCCTGGTCAAATCAGACTATGACTTCCTTTCTATCAGAAAAAGTCAGATGGCATTTTTCAACTCAAATAAATGTGTTAATACAAAATTTAAGAAATACATAAAAAATTGAAATAATACATTTTATAGCATATATTGTAAGAAAGATCACTAAAAGCAGGGATGCCTGAGTGCTCAGCGGTTGAGCGTCTGCCTTCAGCTCAGGGCGTGATCCCAGAGTTCTGGGATCAAGTCCCACGTCGGGCTCCCTGCATGGAGCCTTCTTCTCCCTCTGCCTATGTCTCCGCCTTCTCTGTGTCTCTCGTAAATAAATAAATAAATAATAAATAAATAAAATCTTTTAAAAAATATTACTAAAAGTCGTCAAGATCAAACTGATGAATATCTAATAAAATTGATCACATCTGAGTTACCAGAACAAGATGATAATGGCAGTACTCATTACTTTATAATTATTCAGATGTGTGACTAAAGTTATCAATTATTATTAATGTGATGAGTATTACTGAAAACAAGATACTCCTTCAGTAAATGTGTGTCCATGTGGGTACTGAACTCTGGTGGACAGCTTCTGGGGTTAATACAATAAAATAATGCATTAAAAAGGCCAAAATAGCTCCATTAATTTAATTAGACATTATGATTAAATTTCCCATGCATTTAATGAAAAAGAAAGGTATATACTGCTAAAACTAATTGGTCCAGAAGCTAGCATATAATTTTATTTTTTGTTAATAAGAACTAGAAAATCTTATTATAAGCTGAAATAAGATGAGTATTGACTATAATTGCAATGCACATTTCATAATATGATTTGACAAAAGAGGTTTGAACTATTTTATTGAGCAAGGCATACCAAATTTGAAAGCACATGAGATTTTTTATATAGTACCTATTTTGTATGCTTGCATGAAGGATACTTTGTTTGCAAATTTGTGTTTTTCTCATTTCAAATCTGTGAAAAATTGAAAGAATAATATAATAGACACATGTAAACATTTCACTTAAGTTCATCTAACCTTCTACCTATTTATGAAAGTATATGAAATGAAAAGCCCTAAATCACAAGGACTTTACAAAGACTATTGTCCAGAGGGATCCCTGGGTGGCACAGCGGTTTAGCGCCTGCCTTTGGCCCAGGGTGCGATCCTAGAGACCCGGAATTGAATCCCACGTCGTGCTCCCGGTGCATGGAGCCTGCTTCTCCCTCTGCCTGTGTCTCTACCTCTCTCTCTCTCTCTCTCTCTCTGTGTGACTATCATAAAAAAAAAGACTATTGTCTAGGAAAATGTGTCACAAGCTAGATTTGTCTGATATTCTCTTGTGATAAGATTCAAGTCAAACATTTTTGGCAGGAATACTACTTAAGAGTTAGTGTACTTCTTATCCCATCACCTTGAGAGGCACATGGTATCAGTTCGCCCTGATAGTACTTATTCTGAAGCTGATTACTTGGTTAAGGTAGTAACGCCAGTTCTATTATAAAATTACTCTTTCCCCTATGAGATTAATAAGTAGCCCATTCCCCAGTTAAATTTCATCTGATGATTTTATCATCTTCTGATGATCTTGCCTGAGTAAATAAATATACACATTGGTGGTTGTCCAATGTTAATTTTCTGGGATATCTTGAAAAGTGAGTAGACTTCTTGGCTCACATCACAGAAAAGTCCAGGAGCAAGACAGTTGAATCCAGAGGCTCAGGTTAAGTCCCCAGTACCTAGTCTCTTTCTATCACACAAGGTTCTGCTTTTCATTTTGTTGGTTTTGTTCTCAGGTTACACATGGTGGTGGTCCCTGTAAGCCCAGGCTTACAATTTTATAGCTTCAGGTCCAATAAAAAAAAAGATGACCTCTTCTGAAATAATAGTCAAAAAGTCTTAGAGCTAAGTCTTCTTGACTCTGATTGTCTTAGCTCAGGTCATGCTCCATCCCCAAGTCACCGACTGTGGTCAGGGAGATGACACCAAGTTTGATTTACATATCCAACCCTGCAGCAGGAGCTAGCGTCAGTTCCAAACAAACCATATGGACTGAGAGGTGGTTCCCCAGGGAAAATGGAAGAGCTGTTATTAAAGGGAGAGGCAAAGGATGCTGGGCAGGAGGCAGAAACAACAGATGTCTCCTATAACTGATTATCCAATAAAGATGTTTAGACATCTGATAAGCCATCTGAAAAGACCAATGTTGGAGAGTAGGAAGCAAAGCCAGGCACCTATTCAGTCTTTACATCAAAATAAATTCCAGATGATTTTTAAAGTTTTTATGTAAAAAACAAAATGACAAATGTACTGGAAGAAAGCATGATTGAATATTTTTAAAAACTGGGAGTAGAGATAGCCTTTTTAAGCATGACACAAAACACAGAAACCAGAAACGATAATATTATAAAATTTGACTACATAAAAACCTTAAAAGCTTTTTTAAATCAAAAATACCACACTGAATGAGGCAAGGAAGCTCTGCAACGAAGATATAATAGTTATGAAAATCTATATACCAAGAAATGTAATAATGACCATTATGTAACATAAGTTAGAAAAGATACAAGAAGAAATAAACACAAATACATTAATAGGAGACTTTAATTCACCTCTCTCAGTCCATGACAGGTCAAGTGGATAAACGATGGTAGATAAGCAATGATAGATAAGACCTCACATATATAATTATTAGTAAGGAAGTTCTGATAGATGAAATTTCAACTCTGTACCCTGAAAATAGAAAATACATTCCTCTTCCCCACAAAGGCCTTTGAAACATTCGTGAAACTTGATCAGATATTAAACCATAAGAAAGCATTCTTATGTACAATAATACCAGTAATAATAAAATCAGAAAATAAAAAGACACTTCCACCTTCGGAAATTTAAAAAAAAGTTAAAATTCTGTCTTGAACATTTCTTTGGTTTAAGGAAAAATAACAACTAGAGTTCTAGTCTGTCTAGAAGCAGTAACAATGAAAACATAGCAGCACCTGTGGGCTAGTGTTAAAACAGTGTTCAGTGAAAATTCCATAATTTTATTTAAATTGATAAAGAAGATAGAAGAAACACAAATTAATTGAGCATCTGACTTCAAATTTAGAAAAAGAACAACATAAACTATAGGAAATTAAAAAGGAAAAGAATAAGTCAATGTTGGAAAACAAAAAAATAGAAATAAGAATAAATTAAGGCATAACGAATAAACCAAGGAGAAATAATAAAATAGATTAAAATTTGCCAATCTTATTAAGGAAAAAAACAGGCATGGTAGGCAGAATAATGGCCCCTCAAAGATGTCCACACTATCATCCCTAGGACTTATAAATATATTACTTTACATGGCAGAAAGGGACTTTGCAGATGTGATTAAGGTGAAGGACCTTGAAAAAGAAGAGCATCCTGGATTATCCAGGTGGGCTCATATCTCATCATATGAGTCCTTAAAATCAGAGAACCTTCCCCTGTTGAGGTCAGAGAGAAATGTAACAACAGGTGAAGTGTCAGAGAGATGTATGTGAGAATTTGGTGTGCTATTGCTGGCTTGAAGATGGAAGTAGAAGACCATAAACCAAGGAATGCAGGCAGCCTATAGACAGTAGAAAAGGCAGAGAGAGAGAGTTTCTCTCCCAGAGCCTCCAGAAAGGAATGCAGCCCTGTCAGCATCCTTATTTTAGCCTGCAGTCCCCGAGCCAGACTTCCCACCCACTAAAATGTGAGATAATAGGCCACATACACTTGTGGTAATTTGTTACAATGAGGAAGTTCAATTTCACAAATTAAGAAATGACAAGAGAGAAATACACCTAAAATTAGAGGACACTAAAAGGTCATAAGGCTAATTTGCTAACTCTATGCAAACTTTGAAAACCTGAATGACATTGACCAACTTCTAGGCAAATATGATTCCCTTAAAATCAACCCCAGAATAGGTGGAAAATAAAAATAGACCAATTTTCATAAAAGGAAATGAGAAATTTGTTAAAAAGTTACTCCCTCAAAAAGCAGCAGGCTCAGAGAATTCCACAGGGAATCTACCTCTCCACCTCCCTCCCCCATACACAGGGAATTTTTACTAGACTTCTTGAGAGTTGATAATTCCAATGTTATTTAAGTTGTTTGACAGCTTTGGAAAAAATAAAAACCTTGTAAAAGTTTTTTATGAGAATTTAACATCGATACAGATAAATAACAAAGATAGCATGCACAAAAGCTACATATCAAGCTAATTTATAAATATAGATACAAAAATCTTAAATGAAATATTAATAAAAATATCCTAGCAGAATTTTTTTTTAAAAAAGAGAGACTACATGAGGATACTCTATGAATGCATGGATGGTTCAATACTAGGAAATCAATCAGTTTAATTCATATTACTAGATCTAAGAAGAAAAATAGTATGGTCATTCCCATAGACACTGAAAAGGCATTTGACAAAATTAAAAAAGCATTCATTTAAATCACTAATAAATGTAGAAGGAATAAAGGAATTAGAAAATCATAATTCAGCAACCATCACAATAATATAATTAATGCAAGCTAAAAGCCATCAGTTAATGCCAAAATTAGTAGGTGAAAAGTTTGAAGACTAACAGGATATTTGCATAGTCTCAGAGTATCTCCCGAAAGATACTTAGAACTGCAATGGAAAAATGGTAACTTTACAGAGGAAAAACCTGATTAACACTATCATGTGATGAAAGCTAATGTCACCAATAATATGACAAATCAACACCCCACACCTCCTGATATGATGCAGTGAGAAAACACAGCAGCCCTTCTGTAGTATTCCTCCGAAATAGTATAACCTTATCCTAATCATGAGGAAACAACACACAAACTTGAACTAAGGGATTTTCTACTAGAAAGACTGGCCTGTACTCTTTAAAAATGTCAGCGTCATGAAATAGAAAGAGAAAACTGAGGAACTGTTTTAGATTTTAAAAAAGAAAACAACTAAAGAAACACGGCAAATGAATTTTCTTTTGCTATAAAGGACATTATTGGGACAATGAATAAATCTGAATATGATCTATAGATCAAGTAACATATTAATGTTAATTTCCTGATTTTTTTCAAAGATTTATTTATCTATTTTAGAGAGAAGGAGACAGAGAGAGAAATGGACAAATGGGGGAGGAGTAGAGGGAGAGAGAGATTCTCAAGCAGACTCCCCTGAGCACAGACTCTGATTTGAGGCTCAATCTCATGAAATCGTGATGAAATCTCATGAAATCATGATGACCTGAGCCGAAATCAAGATCTGATGCTTAACCAACTGGCCAACCAGATGCCCCTAATTTCCTGATTTTGACCATTGGCTTACATTTATAAAAAATACTTGGTATATAGGTGTAAAAGAGCATCTTATGTGCAACAGTTCAGGAAAATATATATATATACAAGAATAAGTCAATGTGTGAGGCACCTGGATGGCTCAGTTGGTTGAGCATCAGAATCTTGATTTCAGCTCTGGTCCTGATCTCAGGGTCCTGGGATTGAGCCCCACATCAGGTTATACACTGGGCATGGAGCCTGCTGGGGATTTTCTTTTTCCCTCTGCTTTGCCCACCCAACCCCCCATACAAAGAAAAAAGAATAAATCAATGCATTAGAAAACAGAAAAATAGTAGATATAAGAATAAATCAAAACATAATGAATAAACTAAGGGAAAAATAATAAAGTGTATAAATATAAACATATCTATTTATATGTTTAGATGAAATTAGATCCAGAGAGAGAAAGCAAATGTGGTAAAATGGAAACATTTGGGAAATCTGGGCGAAAAGTATGTGGGAAGTCTTTGTACTACTCTTGTCATTTCTTAAACAGCCTTGATTGTGATGAGGAAGGAGAGAGAAGTTGGTCAAAGGCTTAGGGGGCTGGGGGTATTTGTTTTTGAGATTTTTTAAATTTTAAAGTAATCTCTACACCCAATGTGAGGCTCCAACTTACAACCCTGAGATCAAGAGAGGCTTGCTCCCGCCAGGCACCCCAGGGGTATTTTTAATGAGAGAGAAGCTGGAGCATAAAGACACAGCAGCAGTGGTGAGAGAGTGGTGAGTGGGGGAGAGTGTGCATAAGAGTGAGGAAGAACAAACAAGAGTGAGAGTAAGAACAGAAGATGAGGAAATGCTTGGGATTGTAAAGGAGAATAAATGTTCAAGGTTGGGGGCGCCTGGGAGGCTCAGTCGGTTAAACATCGGCCTTTGGCTCAGGTCATGATCTCAGGGTCCTGGGATCGATTCCTGCATTGGGCTCCCTGCTCAGCGGGGAGTCTGTTTCTCCCCCTCCTTCTGCCCGTGCTCATGTGTGCCCTCTCTCTCTCTATCTCTCACTCACTCTTTCTCTCAAGTAAATAAATAAAATATTTTTTTAAATGACAATGGGGGACACTTGGGTGGCTCAGTGGTTTAGCGCCGCCTTCAGCCCAGGGTGTGATCCTGGAGTCCCAGGATCGAGTCCCACGTCAGGCTCCCCGCATGGAGCCTGCTTCTCCCTCTGCCTGTGTCTCTGCCTCTGTGTGTGTGTGTGTGTGTCTCTCATGAGTAAATAAATAAAATCTTAAAAAAAATGACAGTGGGATGCTGCTGGCATTTAGTGGATGGGAGCAGAGACGTTAAACTTGCTACAGTGGTCCAGGAAGTCCTACACAATGAAGATGGTACTGTCCAAAATACCACTGTACCCTTGTCAGAAAGCCCGACAAGAGCTATGCCTAAGAATCGGGCTTCGGAGGTCGGTCAACAGTCAGTCCACCCACCATTACCGAGCCCTGTGACTGGGCAAGGCACCAGTTCTTCTCATTCGTCTTGAAAATGAGCATTTTATACCAGATGGGAACTCACATCCTTCAGCCTCTGACGTGCCCAGATTCTGTCCTCAGAGGTCACCAACAGCAGTGACGAGCTGATCCTGCCAATGATACACAGATGTAGGCAGAGTTAACCCCCAAACCCCTCATTTGTAACCACCTCAGCCTGGGCAGGTTCACAGACTAGTAAGTCTAAGCTCTGCATCTAGAACTTAGATGATAACTGCGCTTTCCATAAAAGTCTGTTAGTTAGCAAGCATTTCCGCCTGGACTATTTCATTGAGTCATCTCATTAGCCCAGGAAAATAGTTATTACAAGTCCAGTTTTATAAATGAGAGAAACTAGATTCAGAGGACAAATGACTTCCCCAGGTAACGGGGTAGTAAGTGAAAGATGATGCAGGGGTGAGGCCCGTCTTCTAAGGCCAAATCCAGAAGATTTGGCATTCCCTCCTCCCCACCTCCACTCTTACCATTGCCCTTGGGGCAAATGCCAGTCCTTTGGTCCCTTTGGCTCAGGCTAGGCAATGAGCTGTCTTCCCCATCCTCCTGTCTCAGGTGATGCTTTTCACTGGGATCAGAAATCACTCAAAAAGCAAGCAAAAAGACCACAAGCTGGCTCTCAGCTTCCTGAGGAAACAACTTTCTAACACCAACAATAGAGGGCCAACTGGTCTGAAAGGTACTGAGCTCTCTGCCACTAGACGTGTTTAAGAAGACATTGAATGACTATCTGGCAAAGATGTCATAGAGACGATTCCTAATGTGCCAATTAAAAGGATTTCTGAGGTCCCTTCCAAATTTGAGAACAGAGGACTCTGTGCTTTGGGAGACAACATGGTTCGGAAGCTGGCTGGGCAGAGGCCCAGGGCATGGAAAAGAGACAAGTTTGGAGAAGGAAAGAAAGAAAGAAGAAAAACGTCTGAAAGTGATTGTGAAGACTAAAGCGGATTCTTCTCTTCCAAGAAAGAGACTGGAGCCCCAACAGGGATGGGGAGACAAACTGGGCTGATGCCTAAAGAGAAAGTTAGAGGAAATGTCAGTATTTCTCAAATAGCCTTGCCCAGAAAATGTGTCAACAAACACGCAGCCAAACTTCATTGACTACAATTCAGGCAACACAGACGAGAAAAAGAGGAGCAGTCTCTTGAGAGAGAAGCACTTGAATTGAGTTAAAAATATATTAAATTCACAATCAATCAAAAATGCTAAAGGCCCAGAGAATGTCTCTGGACTAGATTTCTTCCATTTGCCTGAATGGAGGTGGTGTGGGATTCTTTTTTTAAAGTATCATCTGAATCAACTTTTGGGGGCGGAGAGTGGGAAGGACTGGTCTGTGGTGGGAAATCTGCATTTCATCTTTTAGCCAGACCAGGATTTTAAATGCAATTCCAGAGAGGATTCTGGGGCCTACTGCTCTTCTTACAATGGAAACCAGGTCCAGAATGATTCTTTGCAGCCTGGCAGCCTGAAGTAATAAACAGCGTCAGGTGAAAGGAGGATTCACATTTATAGTATAGACAGAACCACTTTTTCCCAAAATCCATTGAAATCTTGTTTAGCTCCTCTTTTCAGCCAAGGGGACAAAGGCTTTCACAAATTTAGGGGAAAAAAGTTTTTCAACAACTCCTTTTCTTACACATGAAAAACATTCAGAAAATACTGATGCACTATAAGGAAATAAACAGGACATGTTTCTCCACTACCCAAAAATTAGCATTTTGGTATGTCTGCTCGATTTTTTTTAATGTAGTTTTCATTTTTTTGAATGGTTCCAAACAGAGTGGCATGGAAAAGATAGTCCTTGAGGAGGAACATCACTTCACTTCCAGCGATCTGTTTCCCACCCACCCCCACCCTCTGAGGTGAAGTCTTTTTGGTTGTTTGTGTATCCTTGTAGGGCTCCTTAATGCAAATACAAGTACAGACATAACTTCATGTTTTCCACCTTTCTTACTCTAAGAGGCATCATACCACATGTACCACATCTTGCTTTTTGCTTTTGATCATGTATCTTAGTTCAGATTTTTTTTCCTGTGTTTCTGCAAACATTTTCATTTTTACTAAAATGGGAACACACCCCTGTAACTGGCTTTTTGCACTTCAGAATGTTTTATGGACATGTTTGTATATGACCAAATATTCTCCAGTGTGACTTTTAAAGGCTATGATGTCAGGAAAAAGCCCTGAGATACTGATATGGCTGGGTTTTGCCTTCCTCCCAGTCAGATCATCCCTGGACCAGGAAAGAAGAATGCTTTAACCCCCAGCGTCAAAGGCCCATGGATGAGTTTCAGCTCAGCCTGTTAGTCACCGCTGTGTGGACGTAGGCAGGGCTGAGGCTGGGAGTGTCAGTTCGTAAATACTCACATCCTCCCACCCACAGTAATGCCAGCCTGGCCTCTAACCGGGGACTGCAGTAAGGATTAAATGAGACAATGGTTAGGAAAAGACCACTTAATATGGGGCAACAAGGTGTTAAAATATTGCTACATCTACACCATAGACACAAGCATCTGCCCCTGCATGCACACACACATGCACACACAAGTACTTGCATTTTTTTTAAGATTTTATTTATTTATTCATGAGAGACACACACAGAGAGAGAGAGAGAGAAAGAGGCAGAGACACAGGCAGAGGGAGAAGCAGGCTCCATGCAGGGAGCCTAATGTAGGACTCGATCCCGGGTCTCCAGGACCAAACCCTGTGCTGAAGGCAGCGCTAAACCACTGAGCCACCCAGGCTGCCCAAGTACTTGCATTTTAACAGAGAACTCTTTTTGGTTACTGTCTTATGGTTTTTCAATAAACATTTTTTCCTCAAAATTTGAGTCTTTTGAAAACATTTTGCTTATTACATGTTTAACATATATGCATTATAGAGAAATTAGAAGAGTGGATGACCAAAAGGAGAAAAATGGAATAATCTATAATTTGTAAAAATCCTTGCCCAATTTTCATATATGCACATATATGTATGTATGCATGTCTATATATACATACACACATATAATTTACAAAAGTGGGTTTATAATTGTATATTTTGTTTTCGTAATCTCTTATTCCACTCAACAATATATTATAAATACTGTTCCATATTCATAAATATTATCTTTGTTGTTATTAATGCCTATATAGAATTCTGTTGCATTCGTGAATATACTGTACTTGGTCTAACCAATGCATTTTTGTTGGAAATCTAAGTTCTTTTGAGATTTGCCTTATTACCTATAATTCCATACTGGTTATCTGTATAGCCAAATACTCACATGCATTGAAGAAGTCCATTTAGAATAAGTCGCATATGTTTCCATTTATCCACTCAACCACTGCTCTTGAGCACTGACTCTTCACCATGAACTATCTAGGTGCCAGAGTTGCAAAGATGAATCTGGCACAGGGCCTGTTAATCTAGGCAAGGATACTGAAAGAATCATTAATTATGCTTTGGGCTCACTAGACTTCCTAAGGTTCCTAGTGTGGCTGACTGGCCAGCCCTGTCACAACCCTAAGTCTTATTCATGCAGCTAACCTAAATGACCCTTTCTTTGTCTGGTGAACTTCTACCCATCTGTCAAGACCCAATCCAAACATCCCTTGCTCTATGGATCCTTCCCCCACCCCTCAAGAGAGAATAAGTCTCTCCTGGAGAATTTTTTTCTGGTCCCAGAACACCTGTCACATTCCATTTTCAATTATTCATGTCCTTCCCATCTTTTTCTCTGCACTGTACGTTCCTTGGAGTTGGAGACTTTGTCTTATTATCTCCAACTATGCCCAGAAAGATGCCTAACTCATAGATGTTCTCACTGAGCACTTATTGAATGAGTCACTAGTACCATGTGCTTAGTAAAATAACCACTGAAATTACTTTATTGGCAAAGACTTGCACTTAGCAAAGGGCCATGGTCAGACCAGTTTAAGGGAAGGCTCAGCTGTCCTGGCCCATGGGCTGGGCCAGCTTTTTCCCATGTTCGTACTTTGTCATTCTCTCACTTGACCTTAACTATTGAAGACTTAGACTTCATTCCTAAATGTCTTGACTCACTTGAAGAAGCAAGGGGCACCAATGACTCCCCAGGGCCCTAAACTTTTATAATTGGAAAGATTTTTTAAAAGAAAAACAAACAAAATCATGAATACCGAATTAGGTATAAAAATAATATTTACTTTGACCAAGGAAAGAAAGCAGAGCAAATTACACATTTTAAAAGCTGACCAACACCATAAACTCTAACAGCCTGACACACTTGTCTAATACTTTTTGAAGTTTTCAATTATTCTGAGAAAAATATACAGTAATCTGAAATTAAGGAGTACACAAGAACAATATCAATACATTTTAAAATGGTTACAATCTAGGGTATGATGAGCCTGTAGCATGTTGTAGTGCCAAAAAAGTAAGGAAGTATTAAAAAAGAAGAAAAAGAAAAAAATTCATGGTCATATGTCAGAGGAACACTTGAGCCAACTGAAAGAGCTCCCGATGGCCAAAGCTGGAACATTTTGAGAAACAAAATAAAGAAGTATTGGATTATAACCCAAAGTATGAAATAAATATCCAGAGTATATATATTCTATACTGATATAAATGATTGAATAACTAAAATGAAAGAAAGTAAGGGCAAAAGAAAGAAAAAGAGAAATCTCCCAAGTAGAAGAATTCCAAATAATTTATGTAGATACTACCCCCTCAAGGAGGATTATATAACTCCCCGCCCCTCAAGTGTGGGCTGCACAAAGTGATTTCCTTCCAAAGAAAATAGTAGGGCAAGGGCAGGGATGGGAGGAATAACTAAACAGCAGAGAAACTGGACAAACACCACCTCAACCAGGTGACAGAGGTCACCATGAACATTGATAAGTCATGGTGATAGTATGTGCCCTGGATATGATGGGATGAGAATGGCACTTTACCTCTGTGGCCTTCCTCCCCAAAACCTATAATCCCAGTCTATCCATGAGAAACACAGATAAATTCCAATAGAGGACCACTCTAAAAAACCCAACGAGCACTCCCCTAAAACTGGTCAAAGTCTTCAAAAAGAGGAAAAGATGAGAAATTGTCACAACCAAGAAAAGTATGACGGTACATGACAACTAAATGTAGTGTGAAATCCTGGGTGGGATCCTGAAAACAGAAAAAGGATATTAGGTAAAAACTAAGGAAACTGGAATAAAGTATGAACTTTAGTTAATGATAATGTATCAGTATTGGTTCATTAATTGTAATCAATATAACTAATGTAAGATATTAATAGTAAGGGAAAACTGGGAACAGGGTATATGGGAACTCTGTACTGTCTCTACAACTTTTCTGTAAATCTGAAACTCTTCTAAAAATTAAAGTCTGTATAGAAAAAATGGCTATAATGTATGGAACTCCACAAATGTGTTGTTAAATTATAAAACTTATTAATGAACATGTGTTGGAGTTTTATCATGAGAACACTTGTTCTTAGGCCATTTTGCTGCATCAGGAGAATTTTTCCCTGTTCTTTTACCTAAAACAGCCAGACTTTATCAGTAAATGAAGGGTTTTCTTTTTTTTTCTTTTATAAGATTTTATTTACTTATTCATGAGAGACACACAGAGAGAGGCAGAGACATAGGCAGAGGGAGAAGCGGGCTCCCTGTAGGGAGCCTGATGTGGGACTCAATCTCAGGACCCCGGGATCACAACCTGAGCCAAAGGCAGACGCTCAACCACTGAGCCACCCAGGCATCCCAAACAAGAGACTTTTATCTCTTATCTGGGCATATATATATTTAAATTTTAACAGATAACTGTGAGTGCTCCAGGTAAAGGAAGGATGGGGGCCTGGAGACCAGTCATTGGCCCTCTTCTCCCCAGCTCTCTGGGGCATCCACGGCTCTAAGTAGTTGTTGAATTCATTAATTCTACAAATATTTGTGCTGTTAGTGAATACAGTGGTACACAAGAGACACAAGGTCTCTGCCTTAGGTAAGGGGTGGTCAGAAAACTCTAGGCTGGCTCTCAATCCTGGCTGGATTTTAGAAACACCTGAGAAGCTTTGTATTATTTTTTTTGTATTATTTTTTTTAAGATTTTATTTTTAAGTAATCTCTACATTCAACATGGCACTGGAATGCACCCTGAGATCAAGAGTCACACGCTCCACCCATGGAGCCAGCCAGGCACCCCCTCACCTGAGAAGCTTTTTAAAACATACCAGTGTCTGGGCTTCTCCCCTAGAATCTCTGAAGGTGAGACCCAGAAATCTGTATGCTTTAAAATCTCCAAGAGATTTTAAATCTCCACCTGCTCTAAAATCCCTGTTCAGTGATCTTTGTCATCAAGGGAAGAAAAGGAGAAAAGGGCTGAAGTCCAGACCCTGGAGACTACCCCCTCCCCCTGATGGAGTCTGGGGAGAAAGGAGCGGGGGTGGCAGAGGTTCCTCAGCTGAAGGCAAGGCTGGCATCGCAGAAGTGGGGGCGAGGGGCGGGTGCTGAGGAGCTATGGTGCGTAGCAACCCACGCACTTGCTAGTTTTAGAACAAATCAGCTCTTCTCCGACATATGTACTGAAGAAGCCTCCTCCTGGAATTTTCCAGACAGAGCTGAGGACTACTCACAGCATAAAAGAAACAAGCCTAGATTCTGCTTCTCTTGGTACAAAGAATCCTAAGACTGGAAGGTCCTTAAGGGGTCACCAACATCCCCCCCAACACACACACTTCAATAATGTTAGTTCCACAAGCTGTATGTTTCAGAGCAAGTTTTCATGGTGCGTCTGAACATTCCATGCAGATATTTGAGCTGCAACCATAGCTCATATTTGGCATTTTTGCAACCGTAACCAAGAACTCCATTTAAGGAAAAGCCTAGAAAACGTGGCTAAGGGACAAAGAAAGGGAAGAAGAGATGAGCCAGTGGCCTAAAGTTGAACAACCTCTCACCCCCTTATAACCTTACAGACAAGACAGGACTCTCCCCACTTTAGAGAGGAGGACACTGTGCCTTTGGGGATCGAATATCTATCTTCTCCAGGCTCATTCAGGTAGCACGGGGCAGAGCGAGGACCTCTCTTACTTTCACAACTCTGTCAGCAGCTTTATCGCCCCTGTTCTCCCACGAGGACACTGAGGCAGGCAGGAAGATGGTGGGTGGCAGAGGGAAGCTTTCACGTGGGTCTCCTGCTCCAAAGTCAGTGCTCTCTCCTAGGAATCAGAGCTGCCTGCTGCCCCCACCCCCAGCCACACCAGGAGAGTCTCTGGTCAACTCTTTGCACTGTCTTGGCAACTCTTCTGTACATGCAAAATCATTCCAAGATAAGTTTATTTAAAAATGGGGACGCCTGGGTGGCTCAGCAGTTGAGCATCTGCCTGCGGCCCAGGGTGTGATCCTGGAGTCCTGGGATCGAGTCCCATATCAGGCTCCCTGTGTGGAGCCTGCTTCTCCCTCTGCCTGTCTCTCTGCCTCTCTCTCTCTCTCACTCTGTGTGTGTGTGTGTGTGTGTGTGTGTGTGTGTCTCATGAATAAATAAAATCTTTTAAAAAAAAGTTTATTTAAAAATGGCAAATAGTATCATTACTCTCTTATACCAAACTCTTTGCAAACAATAAATAAGTTAATATTATTTTCTAAATGTTAGTTTATTCAAGGCACCTGGCTGGTTGAGTTGGTAGAGTCGGTGACTCTTGATCTCAGGGTCATAAACTGGAACCTCACATGGGTTGAAGAGATTAAGAAAAAAAGAAAAGTTTTTTTTAATGTTAGTTTTCTCATCTTTACACATTCTTCAATATCTATTTCTGTGTACATTTTGTAATATGCATAATATACAATACAGGAGCCTAT
Organism: Vulpes lagopus; assembly: GCF_018345385.1. Classification (NCBI taxonomy): domain Eukaryota; kingdom Metazoa; phylum Chordata; class Mammalia; order Carnivora; family Canidae; genus Vulpes; species Vulpes lagopus. Next base: position 23,436,495 of record NC_054840.1, read on the forward strand.
GGACAAATTATATTCATTTCTGAGGGCTCTTGTAATAAAGTACCACTAACTGCACACCTTAAAACCACAGAAGTGTATTGTCTCCCAGTCCTGAAGGTTGGAAGTCTCAAGGCAAGGTGTGAGCAAGGGTCATGATCTCTCTCAAAAGGTTCTAGGGGAGAATCCGTCCCATGCCTTTCTCTTTGCTACTGGTATTAATGGCAGTTCTGCTCTCCTTCCTCTGCCCCTGTTACACAACCTTCTCCCTGTGTCTCTATGTATATTCCCTTCTTATAAAGATGCCAGTCATATTGGATTAGGGGACCCTGCTCAAACATGACCTTGTCTTGACTTACATCTAACTACAACTGCAATGACTCTACTTTCAAATAAGGTCAAATTCTGTGGCTCCAGGAAGGACATGAATTTGGGGGGACACTAGCCTACCCAGTAGAATATACCTTCTGACCTCCCAAAATTCACATCTGTTCCATGTACTAAAGGTCCCCAAATGTTCCTAAGAGTTTCAAGTCATTCCAGCATCATTAAATCCAAAATCTCATCTAAATATCATCAACTCTGAAAGGCCCACATTTCATTACCTAAGTCATTTATGGGTGAGGTTTGGGATATGGTACATCCTGACCCAAAATTCTGCTGTATCTGTGGAGCTGTGAAACCGAAAAACAACTCATCTATTACCAAAATACAGTGGTAGAACAGGCATGAGATAGGTATTCTCAGTCCAAAACAAAGAAAGAAGAAACCAAAAAGGGGTCACGGATCCCAGTGAAGCCTGAAGTCCAGTGCACAAATCTAGGTGATAGTCTTGCTCTATTAGTCGAGTCTTGTTATTTTTTTATAGTTATTTAAAATTTCCCAAAATTAAAGAAAAGGAAAAATAGTTCCCTTTTCCCTAATATAAGAGCTGCAGGTTTAATGTAGAAAGAATACAAACAAATAAACAATAAACATCACTTCTAATTCCATGACATAGAAGTAACCCACTGTTCACATTTGGTGCATTTCCACATACACATGATTTATTTTTCATATTTTATCACATTTTTACATTATGCCTGTACTACAAATGGTAAAAAAAAAAAAAGGAAAACAATATATATCTTATATATGATTCTAACTACTCTGCCTAAGCAGAGCCCCATACCACATATTTCTTAGTCATGTTACAAACAGCCTTGCTGGAAGAGGCAGTTGCAATTGCAAGTGATATCCAGCCATAAGCCACCAATCACCACGGAGATCCACTGGAATGGGGAAGTTTTCTAGGAATAAAATGAAAAGTTGCCTTTTCAGATGAAAGCCCTGAGTTTCTTAAGATTTCTGTACAGTGACTTGCATTCTCTCTTCTCTCCTTCAGCTGATTATAAGAGGCTTTAAAGAAATGAAACTCTGAAATATATTATCCCAATAGATTGTAAAGGAAGATAATCACAAAAATAATCCTTTGAACTAAGATATTTGCAGCTGTCAGAATCTATAGTGTTGTATATTTTTAAGTGTTGACTGAAATTCTAGAGCTACACATCAATTATATATTACTCTACTGAATAAATGTGTTTATTTATTTTTTAAGAAGGCTCCAAGCCCAGAATGGAACCCATCATGGCACCTGAACTCATGACCCTGAGATCAAGAGTTGGTCACCTAACCGATAGAGCCACCCAGGCACCCCTAAATGTTTAAAAGAAACATCCCTACTTTGACTAGACATAAACTAGGATTGGATTAAAATGGTAGGTAATAATGCTGACAATCCTTCAAAATACCTCATAAAATTCCATCTATGTATTTATATTTCCAAACACTTGCTCCGTAAGTTCACTTTTTTGAGTTAAGTTTTGGTAATAATGTTTAAGTTCAACTATTTAATAAAGTGGTTTTTTTTTTAATTTAAAAATAAGTAAAATCCCAGTGAAATGCAATAATCCCCCCAACCTAGCATCAATCAGCTTCCCTTCCATCAGACCATGCATTCTTCGCCCACAAGTGTTTTTATTAACTGGGATACCATCCATCTCTGTGCAACTTTATGAAATGTGTTTTGGCTTGGAGCACAGAAAATCCATTTAGACATTAATAGTCTAGTTGCAAGTTATGTTATTCATTCATAAGCGTAACAACAGTGTGCTGTGATTTTTTTTCCAACATTTTCCCCTTAATTTTACTGGCTAGTAAAATCCAAACACTGGAACCTTTTGCCCAGAAAGTGGTGCCAAAGGAAAGCAGCTGCCCACCCAGACCCCCCAGGGGCTCTCCAAGACCTGAGCCTTGGGTGAGGCCCCAGGGGAGAGAGGAAGACCTGCTCTCCAACTGCTAGTCCTCCCCACAGGGTCAGCCAGAGGTTTCCCTTTAGTCTTCCTGACTGAAGGAAGAAAACTGGGGTCTCCCTGTAGTTCTAGAAATTCAAAATGGTACTATCACTGCAAAGCATTCTTCACTTACTTCTTTCAATCAAGCGTTCTTGTTCTTCCAAACCAAACAATTTTCTTGGTTGCTGTTCTTCCAGCAAGCAATTTTGAATAATTAATTATGTGCCAGATTCTCTATAAGGTGGGCATATAGAAAGGAGCTCATGATTCAGTAGGGGAGAGAGGTGTGTAAACCTATACTTGCAACACAAACCTGGTGAATACTGTAATGAGACAGGAGCAAAGTACATGGAAGCCCAGCGTATATTTGGCACAAACGTAGTCAAAGATAGCTATTTGTAAAAATAGTTACCAAAGAGCTATTATTTATCCCATATAAAAATGGGTCAAATATATACATGAATATCACCTCAACCCCATTAGACAAATGGTGAGGGACATGAAGCAATTAATACAAGAAAAGACAAGGAGCAAACAAGAAGTTTTCAAAGATCCCCTATTTTATTAGTCTTCAAAGACACAAAAATCAAAATAATGAAAGCAAAAATTTGTAAAATCCAATTCCTGGAAGTCTACAGAAAAATTTAAAACTCCATTTCATCTATTAACAATGTGAATTTATATAAGCCTCCAGGAAAACAATGGGGCAATGCAACCCAATTTGAAACAATAGTTATCTTTCTAAACTCAAGATCCCAATTTCATGGAATTTATCCTAAGGAAAGAATTGTAATGAAGAAAAAACTTACATGTATAAAGATATCTGTCACTGTTATTTATATTAGTGGTAAACTGAATATGCCATACATACCTAATATGGGGTGGGGGGGTAGTGTTTCAGTAGATTACAAAAATAATTAGAAAGTCTCTGTAGCAAAATGAGAAATGATTTACTTGATAATATAAAATTTAATAAGAGGAAAACACAAAACTGTACAGGATAATAAATATAACTCTAGTCCCCGGATCCAGGTGGGACTCCAGCATTAGAAACCTTCAGCTAGGGATCCCTGGGTGGCGCAGCGGTTTGGCGCCTGCCTTTGGCCCAGGGCACGATCCTGGAGAGCCGGGATCGAATCCCACGTCGGGCTCCCGGTGCATGGAGCCTGCTTCTCCCTCTGCCTATGTCTCTGCCTCTCTCTCTGTGTGTGTGACTACCATAAATAAAAAATAAAAAAAGAAAAGAAAAGAAAAGAAAAGAAACCTTCAGCTAGAACAGGTTTCAAAGTGATTTGGCAAACCTTAGGCTAGGCATTTCCATAGGTAGAGTTAATCAGCTCTTCCCTTCTATGCTTCCTTTTCCCTAGCCACCTCCCACCCTTGTCATCCTCTGCTTTATTTAATCTATTTTAAGACTTTTTTTAACCTCTTCATCTCCCTTCCTTTGCGGTAGAAACTATGTCCTACTCATTTTTGTAACCACCTACCCCTTCACCAGCCACTAACAAATTGGATAAAGCCATAGTTCTTTAATTTACTTAACAATGTACAAATACATGATGAGAGGGAATGCTGAGAAACGACAATAATTGTGTTAGTCTGGTGAAACTGAGAGAACATTTAAAAAAAAATACTTTTCTTATATGTTTTGTTTTACAATTTTTTTAGGGCCAAATCCCAATTTCCTGGACAGGATTTCTCTGTGATATCTGAAATCAGGCTTTGGGTAACTCTGTCCCATATGAGTAAGGAAGTTTATCTGGAAAAATAAATGTATAAGCTTGAAAGACAAGCCAAGACATTTTTGGAGAAAAGTAAGGAAGAGGGTCTGATTCTATAGATACTATAATTTCTTTTAAAGCTATAGTTATTATGTGAGCGAGAGAGAAGCCAACAACCCGGACACCTCACTGAGTGTGACGGTGTTGTTTTATTATCACTGGAATAGGCCTGACTCGAAAACACACACAGAGCGAGTACATCCAAGTCTTTAATAGTGCTGGACACCTACACATTTTTCACCGTGAGCCAAGATGAGTCTGAAGGACCACACTTGGCAGAACAGCATAAGACCTACGTTGGACATGACTCAAGTTCATAGTGAGGCATCCTTTATTGTCTTCCTCCTCTTGTCAGTAATTCACCAAAATGCTTGTTTTTATGATATGGCTTTTAGAGGAATTAAGCTCGAATAGCACAAAACTGTATAATTGCATTACAATTCAATTGCAATTATTAACAGATCCCAGTCTGCTACATCATTATTAGGTAATAAAGATGGTGATGATAATAATGATAGCTACCATCCATAGTCTGTTTACCATGTGCCAGTTACAGTGCTAAACAGTTGGGAAGATGATCAAGCCTACTAGCCTGCAAGTTCATGTGTGCTACTTATTTAACATGAACAATTCTAAGAACTTCAGGTGGCCACAGTCTGGAAGCAGATGAGTCACACTGGGCTTCCAGAAATCATATTGGATGCACAGGCCAGTGTCCACATCCCCATATGACAACAGGCAGGAAATTAATTTCTGAGGTTTTCTTTCAATAAGACATGCACTTCCTGCTTCACCACAATCCTCACTGCTCCCTATTGGGCTTATACTCCGACCTTCATCATAGCTTGCTTGTATCCTATACATTTTAATTTTCAACCCCTCCACCTAGACATCATGACTACAAGTCAGGCATCTGCCACTAAATGGTACAATGCCAATAGGTAGGCATAAATATTTTTAAAAAATGGCAATCATATAGTCTGATAGTTTTCCCAAATCTTTTATACCAGTGAAGTATTTCTTCTAATGAAATCTTACACAAGGCCTGATCTCTAAATATAAAGAAAAGCTGATCTGGCTGAGAGTGGGGAAAACCCCAAGAAGTACCCAATCTTTTCCCCATCCTTCTCTCTTACACCCTCTGGGAGAACCCTTGACACTCTAGGGGTGCTGGCAACAGTCCAATCTCCTGATTACAAAGCAGAAGGCACAAACAAGGGAAGTCATCTGTCCTCAATCACACAGCTAGTTAGTGGTGGAGAACCCAGGTCTCTGATAAATGAGTCACTGTTTAGCAGCTTCTTCCATTAAAGTTGTTGAATGGAAAAGAAAAATTTTAAGTAAGAACAATGATTCTCTACCGGCTGCTTTTTCAAGCCCTCATTACTCCATGTTACACACCTTTATTAGAAAAGTTTTAAACTAAGTAGTCAAGCATAGAATTATGAAACCATATGGTGTTAGAGTAGAAAAAAATATCGGAAGTTTTTTCATCCCACTGCCTCATTTTATAGGCCAGGGTAACGAGGAATTTCTTAAAACTAATTTCCCCTCTTAGTTGTTCCCATTTACCCTTGATTCAATATATGAAGTACTGTTACATCTTGACTTGATGGTCAGAAGCCGGAGCTTTCTATTTTAACCAGTTTCTCTATGAAAATCGCAGAGTTAAGATATAAATTAAAGTTGTGGTTTCTTAAGTCAATCAGAGAAAGACAATTATTGATTTCCCTCATATATGGAATTTAAGAAACAAAACAGAGGAGTATAGAGGAAGGGAGGGAAAAATAAAAGAAGATGAGATCAGAGAGGAGACAAACCATAAGGGACTCTTGACCATGGGAAACAAACTGAAGGCTGTGTGGGGAAGAGGGGGGCAGGTGGGAATGGGGTAACGCGATGGATATTAAGGAGAGCACTTGATGTAATGAGCATTGGGTGTTCTATAAACTGGTGAATCACTAAACTCTACCTCTGAAACTGGCAATACACTCTATGTTAATTGAATGTAAATAAAATCAAATTAACTTTTTTAAAAGTTGTGATTTCTTTCTCTTTGGGACTTTCTTCAATCTTTGAAACACTCTCTTAGTGGGACCTTCAAAGATCTCTTTACTCCAGAAAGTGTATTTACACCCTTACAAGAAGATTGTTTGTTTCAGACTAAACTTTCCAGGAGAATTCAAGTCAAACCATCTGTGCTCAAGAGCTTTTATTTTAAATTTTCCAATTAATCTTATGATAGACCAATTTGTAAAACACAATAAAATCCAAATAATAGGAAAATAAAATTTTTATTTTATTATTTTTTTAAAGATTTATTTATTTATTCATGAGAGACTCAAAGAGAGAGGCAGAAACACAGGCAAAGGGAGAAGCATGCTCCATGCAGGGAGCCCGATGTGGGACTCCATCCTGGATCCCGGGATCACACCCTGAGCCGAAGGCAGATGCCCAACTGCTGAGCCACCCAGGCATCCGGAAAATTGAATTTTTAAAAGACTCCTCAAATACAACTTTTTTATTCTAAGCATAAAATTACTCTATCAAATTGCTATAGCAGTTTTTAACCACCTACTTTCCATTCCTATCCTCACCTCATTGTGAACTAGTAATGAACAAATCTCGGAGCTACTCTGAGTAGCACCATGCACATGCTACTGGTAAATACCAAAACACCGTCCAGGTGATTGGTCTGGATACAGGGCATGATAGTGAGACCGCTCGTGTGAGCCAGGCAATGCTTCTCACCTTTTAATCCCATTCCCGCTAGCCATTTTGAGAATATGGTGGTGGTCCTCCTAGGTCTGGGCCCTGGTCTCTGCACAGCTCAGTAGGAAGGAGCTGTGCACAACTGTCTAATTGCACCACTTGGAAAAGAGTACGGCAGGGTTCAGATCACGGAAGCCATGCAAATGAACTAAGAAATGTTGGGACTTCATCCTGTAAGTAATAGGAAGTTGTTAAGCTTGACTTGAGTCATATTTGCATAAGAGAATAATAGTTCTGCTAGCAATGTGAAGCATGGCTGAGAGGGGAACAAGACCCCTCAAGAGGCCTCTGTCATAATGTTGGAAAGAGATATAGTCTGAATTCAAGTCGTAGCATTGGGTTTCAAGAGCAATTTAGAGAACTTGGTTATTGATTGAATGCAGGTGATGGAGAGCAGGGAAATTCACCAATGACACCCAGGGTTTGGCTTGAATGACTGCATGACCAGTGGTACTAGTTACTAAGATGGAAAGCCCAGAAGAAGGAAAGTGCTGAGAACAATGAGTCCCATTCCTGACAGGCTTGTATTTGAGCTGCCAGACCGTGCACTCTGACTCATGGTGGTCTCTAAGGTGGAATGCCCACCACTCAGCAAATCTAAACCATAAAAAAAAGACATTGCAACCTTTAAAAAGCATATTAAGAACACTAAAGCAACATGGGAAGATATGAAGTAACGTTAAGTCATAAAAATGCAAATTAAAATAAAGCTCTGTTAAATTGGCAAAAAAATTTTTTTTAATTAAAATGCCCCAAACTGCCAAGGATGTGGGAAACCTGGCACTGTCACACATTGCTGGTGGCAATGTAAATTGGTACAAACCTTTTGGAAGAAATTTGGCAACATGCATCAAGAACCATAAAAGAGTTTGTTCCTGTGACCCTATAATTCCACTTCTGGAAATCTATTCTAAGGAAATAACTCAAAATGTGGGAGGAAGAATTTCATACACAAAGATGTTTATCATAGCCAAAGCTGGAAACAAGCAAAATGTTCAATAATAGGAGACGGGTTAAATAAGTTATGATACATTGATTTGCTGGCCTCTTGTACAGAGTGAAGCTGCTCAGTAATGAAGAAGAATGCCCGTGCTAGAATGTAAAGTGAATGTGGGTAATACATCTCTGCTTTCATCCTTCTTGTGTAAACAATTTCCACGGGAAAAGGACTAGAAGGAAATGACCATGATGATTGGGTTACAGTGATGAGTCCGTAGATAATTTCTAAAGTTATTTTAAATGAATTTCCCCAAAGCCATTGTGAATGGTCAAAACACTTATATAAGAAAAACCATAGTGTATAAGGGAAAAAATTGGTAACTAAAAAAGTAAAATAGAGAATTGTATTTGCGTTAGTTATTTTTTTATTTAAATATTTATTTATTTATTCATGAGAGATACACAGAGAGAGGCACAGACATAGGCAGAGGGAAAAGCAGGCTCCCCACCCGGATCCCAATGCGGGACTCATCCAGGATCCCAGGATCATGCGCTGAGCCACTCAGGCGTCCCGTATTTGCATTAGTTATAAAAAAACAAAAATGTAGGTTTTCTCATAGACCAGGAATGGAAAAGACCATCAGTAAAAACAAACGGTTGATGTTTTGGAATAAAAGATTTTTATGTTTACAATATTACAATTAATTATAATATTATGTATGAGTTTGTAGTCATTTCAAGCAATCTACCCAATCTTCAAAACCCACCTCAAAGAACTTCTCTTTTCTTGTCTCTACTTTAAAAAAAAAAAAATGAAGTGTAAGGATGCCTGGGTCCTCAAGTATAAGGATGCCTCACCATACCACCACGCAATATTATTCCAATATTATTGACTATATTCCCTATGCTATATTGACTGTATATTGACTATATGCCCATTCCTTATTTCATCTCTAAATTTATAATTTATAACTAAAAGTTTATACCTCTTATTCCCCTTCATCTAAATTGCCTATGCCCCTACCCACCTTCCCTCTGGATACCACCAGATTGTTCTCTGTATTTATGAATCTCTTCCTGCTTTTTTTGTTTGTTTGCTTGTTTCATTTTTTATTTTTTTATTTTTTTAAGATTTTTTTTTATTTATTTATTCTTGAGAGATAGAAGGAGAGACAGAGCCAGAGACACAGGCAGAGACAAAGCCAGAGACACAGGCAGAGGGAGAAGCAGGCTCCATGCACCGGGAGCGCGACGTGGGATTCGATCCCGGGTCTCCAGGATCGCGCCCTGGGCCAAAGGCAGGCGCCAAACCGCTGCGCCACCCAGGGATCCCCTTGTTTCATTTTTTAGATTCCACATGCAAGTGAAATCATATAATATTGTCTTTCTCTATCTACTTTATTTCACTTAGCATCATACCCTCTTGGTCCATCCCTGTTGTCATGAATGGCCAGATTTCCTTCTTTTCTGTGGCTGAGTAATATTCTACTGTTATAGATGTAGGCCACATCTTCTTTACCCACTTCTCTACTGATGGACGCTTTGGTTTCTTCCATATCTTGGCTATTGTAAATAATGCTGCAATAAACACAAGGGTACATATATCTTTTCGAATAGTGTTTTCATTTTCTTTAAGTAAATACACAGTAGAGGAATCACTGGTTCACATAGTAGTTCTATTCTTAACTTTTTGAAAGACCTCCATCCTGCTTCCCACAGTGGCTGCCCTGGTCTGCATTCCCACCAACGGGTCATCAGGGTTTTCTGCTCTCCACATTTTTGTCAACCCTTGTTATTTCTTGAAAGACCTTTTAAGGTGTTCCCCATCCTCTGATCAAACATTATTGCTTCTTCTTGGAACCACCATGGCATTTCATTTTCATTCTTGTATGATGTCGCCCAGTAGTTCTCAAACTTTATTGCGCATCAGAACACCTGGTGGCCATTCTTGGGTTTTGGCCCCAGAGCTCCTAATTCAGGAGCTCTGGGGTGGGGTCTAAAAATTTGCATTTCTGGCAATTTTCCTAGGATGCATGTACTGCTGGTCTGGGGACCACACTTTGAAAACCCTTGTAGAAGGAGCTGCAGATGCAATAGGATATCCCCCTGCCCCCGGAGAATATCTGCCAGTTTGAACACCTTCTCGGAGACAGACACATTCTCAGGGAGCAGTTACCCATGGTAAACGAGGAGGCATTTACCCAGTATGCTACATTTCTCTGGAGATTAAGAAAGGCAGAATCAGTGAGCCGGACTCAGCCAAAAATTCAGTTTACTGCTCTGGCCCCTGCCTAGCATCACGGGAGTTTGTCCCACCAGCTTTCAAAAGTTCAACTAAAGTAACATACACTGAACAAGGCACTGGATGGGGATGGGGAAGACATAAATAAAGCTTAGTCCAGTTCCCCAAGTCCCCAGCAGTGCACATAAACAAATGCAGTACACAGTCCCATGGAGGAGAAATGAGGTGGCCTCAGTTTTGCCTGGAAGAAGGGAATGAGGCTTCTCAGAAAGAGCCATAGCAGAACTGGGTCCTCGAGGACGAGGGGTAATCCACCTGGCAAAGATGGGAACCAGATGAGAGCAATCAGACAGAGGGAGCAGCCCGGGCAAAGGCTCTCAGTCTGGGCCATACTGGCCCACTGCGGGATGGTTCCTCCGTGCCTGGAGGCCCGAGAGGTTTGTGCAGGGTAAGGGGTGAGGTGAGGACAGATGGGACTTTGGGGTCACCTGAACACAGTGCTATAGGCGAAGTTTTTATCTGATAAACACTGGGGAGCTTTGGGCAGGGAAATACCAACTGACAGTGGTGTTTAGGAAGAACAAGAGGGACAGACAGGAAGGCATATCAGAGAGTACTGCTGTCGTTGGTGAGGATGACGAGGCCCAGGACAGGGGGCTGTGCTAGAGAAGGACAGGAAGGGACGGCTCGAGAGATGTTGTGGGGGTGGAATCACAAGGAGCCAAGCCTGTTCAGCATTGTGAATCCTTCCAAATCCCTTTAACACACCTACCCCCACGGCCCCCCAGCTCCCCAGCTCCCCAGCCTATCCTTCTTCCCTCCTTGGCTGTTAAATTCTAAGGCAAGGAGATTCCAAATGCTGACTACATCTTCCTTGGCCCATCTCAGCTTTTGGCAAATAAATCGATGCCTTTCCCCAGAAAGCTTTTCTTGAACTTCATAAAGTTAGCAAAGAGAAGAAGTGTTAACAGTATGATCTGTTGAGTCTCAAATTCTAATCCCAGCCCTCACACTAACCCAGCTTTTTCACTCCCTGAAGTTCTGCCAAAATCCGAAGAGAAGGTCTGTGCCAGACACAAGTAATTCCAGCTGAACAAGCACTCCGAGGGTCACAAAATGTCCTGCTGCTGTAGAGCGGGCTTTGGGCAGCTAGTGGGGGTGCATGTGTGTGACACAGTGAAAAGGGGCATGAAAAGTAGTTTTCTTTGGTGGGTAAATATTCCATTGTTGATGCTGAATTACGTGAGGCTTGAAGAAGACAGGTGTCATTCATTTATGAAAAGAATGGAGGAAGAGAGAAGGCATGATTTAAGATGGGCTCCTAGGGAGAGACCAAAAAGGATTTATCCCCAGCGGCTTGAGAAAAGTCAAGGTTTGGGAGGCACACAGTGCACATGCTTGTGTGGCTATCGTGCATGTAATCTTTTAGAAACACCATTGCATTTAATCCCCACAAATCACTCTAGAAGGCAAATGGTATTATGCCCATTTCACAGATGACAGAGCTGAGGTTTAGAAAGCTGAAGTCATGTGCCCAAGGGAATGTGTAAGCAAACTTCATCATAGTGAAGTACAGACTGTGTGAAAGAAATAGTCTGACTGACATGGGGAAATGGAAGAAAAAACTGATGCTGTTTCCCTTACCTTTGTATACGACTCTAGAGTTTGCAGAGCACACTCATGTACATTACCCTCGTGGCATGCTCCGGAAGGCCCTGTGAGGAGGACAATGATGGTTCCATTGCAGAGATGAGGGAACTGAGGTCAGAGAGAAGGGATTTGACAACTAGAAACTGGGAATTGAACACAGAACTGAGTCCAGACCCAGCTCCTCTTCCAAAGAGGGAGGCTCTGTAAAAGACATAGGGAGTGCTAAGAGAAGAGCAAGGTGCCTGGGTGGCTCAGTTGGTCACGTGTCCGAATCTTGGTTTCAGCTCAGGTCCTGATCTCAGGGTTGTGAGGTTGAACGCTACATCAGGCTCCCCCACTGGGTGAGGAATCTGCTTGAGATTCTCTCTCCCTCTGCCTGTGCCCCAACCCCACCCCTGCTCACCTCTCTCTCTCTCTCTCTCAAAAAAAAAAAAAAGAAAGAAAGAAAGAAAGAAAGAAAGAAAAGAGCATTCCCAGGAGCAGGAGACAGAGGACAGGAAAAAAGGTCCTCAAGGAGACTTTATGGTATATGAGGGCGAGCCTAAGATCCTCAAGGCCAGGTTACACCAATGTGCAATGGTGTTGGGATCGATGTGTCAGGCCTGGAGCCATGCCACCAGGGTTTGAATACAGATTCTAACATTTAGCGCCCCCCCATGCCTCAGTTTCCTCATCTGTCAGTGCTGACACTAACGGCCCCTCCTCCAACAGAGAATGCTGGGAGGAGTGAGCATGGGAGAAGTACTGAGAAGAGGGCCTGGGGCTGTATAATCTTCATACAGTTTTGCTGTTATTGCCATCATTACTGTCACCACCACTGCTACTACCATCAGCAAGTCCGGGGACGAGGCCAGTCTGAGGAGAGAAAGGTTGGAATCTCAGGTTGTCACGTTCAAACGTCATCTTAGCCTGTTCAGGCAGCTATAACAAAGCACCACAGACTGAGGGGCTTATAAACAACAGAAATGTATCCCTCACTGTTCTGGGGGCTGGAAGTCTGGGATCAAGGTCCCAGCACAGTTGGGTTCTAATGGGAATCTTCTTCTGGGTTACAGACTGCTGACTTCTGTTGTATCCTCATGTGGCAGATAGAGGGTGAGAGAGCTGTCTGGGGTTCCTTTTACAAAGGCACTAATCCCATTCCTGAGGGCTCCCTCCCAATGATCTCATCACCTCTGAATGGCCCCTCATCTAACAACACCACACTGGGGGTCAGGGTTTCAACATACGAGTTTTGGTGGGATACATTCAGCTCATTGCAAACCTGAAGGAGCAAAAGTAATCAGAGGCCTATTTATTTTATTTTTTTTAAGATTTTATTTATTTATTCATGAGAAACACACAGAGAGAGAGGCAGAGAGACACAGGCAGAGGGAGAAGCAGGCTCCATGCAGGGAGCCCAACGTGGGACTCCATCCCAGGTCTCCAGGATCACGCCCTGGGCCGAAGGCAGCCCCAAACCACTGAGCCACCTGGGCTGCCCTTTTTTTTTTTTAGATTTTATTTATTTTATATTATTTTTTTAAAATTTTTTTATTTATTCATTTGACAGAGAGAGAGAGAGAGAGTAAGCACAAGCAGTGAGGGGCAGAGGGAGAGGGAACCTGACCTGGGGCTTCATCCCAGTACTCCAGGGATCAGGGCCTGAGCCGAAGGCAGACAGTTAACCCACGGAGCCACCCATGCAAGCCAGGCCAAATTTAGTTAAAACAGGATAAAAGTGCTGTATGACAATGAGTCTGGTGGGTGTACACAGGCCTTCCCTAACACTTCTCCCTGTGTGGACTAGGACCCCATCCTTGAGCTTCCCCAGCTGCCTGTGCTTCTTCCATCACCACACTCACCCCAAATCCCTGTAAGTGCCTGATAATTGCCTGCCTCCCCAGCCAGACGATGCTTGTCTTCCTCACTGGGGCATCTGGCATCTAGCACACTCTCTGGCACCTAGTGGGTACTCAGGGAATATCCTTCTGATGAACGAATAATAAATGACGCACAGTGGAATGACAGTTTGGAGAGGAAAGAGTCTATATGGAGACCAGCCAAGAAGCAGGTGCAAGAGGCAGATGCAAGACTCTGGGTTAGGATAGAAGAAGGAGTTAGGAAAAAAAAAAAAAAGAAATGTAAGAAGCATGCTCAAGAAAGGACAGATGGGGCTTTGTGAATGATGGACGATGGGAGTTCACAGGAAAGGAGGTCAAAGTGGACGCCAGCCCCGGGGTCCTGGACACTGGCAATGTCTGTTTAAAAATGTGAAGAGGGAGCTTGGTGGTTCATTGTTTGAGCATCCGCCTTCAGCTCACGTCATGATCCCGGGGTCCCGAGATCGAGTCCTGCATCGGGCTCCCCGAGGGGAGCCTGGGGAGCCTGCTTATCCCTCTGCCTATGTCTCTGTCTCTCTGTGTGTTTCTCATGAACAAATAAATAAAATCTTTTAAAAAATAAAAATGGGAAGAAAGAAGGAGATGTTGGTTTATGAGAGAAGATTCAGTCTTAACTTTGCCTTTGTTGAGCTTCATAGAAGTTGGCGGAGACGCACATGGAGCAATACAGGGCAGGATGGAGCAAGAGCTGCGGGCGGGAGCTGAGGGTTCCATGAGTGCCTCTTCTGGAAAAGGGGCAACAGCAGGAGTGGGTAGGGACTGTCTAGTCTAAGGAGGCATGGAGCAGAGAGGAAAGAGGTAGATGGCAAGGAGACCTGGATGGAACAATGGGACCATCATTCCAGGCTGTGTTGCCTCATGTTTGCCACAGACAGCCCAATCCGTCTGGTGGAGTTAGCTTTAAAGTCCCCTTAGTTGTGCCCAGACATCCTTTTCCACTCCACCGCCTCATCCTGCCCTCCTTTCCCCTCCCTTCCCTCCAGCAATCACCCCATCTTTTCTCTGCCTTGGGAAATACAAGCCAGAGGAAGACACATTCACCAAGTGTCCTAAATAAAGGCAGGGCTTAGCTCTTGTGACCGCTTACCCCCCTCTTCCTTTTCTTCCCAATCCATACCTTCCCAAGACCTGCCGATGAAAGGACGGAATCAGAAAGGAAAGCCATTTATACCAGAAGACCAAGCACGTCACTTAATTTTTGTTTTGTTTTCTTGAAACGTCTCATTTCAGTCGTGGCTGCTGTGAACCCACAACTTCTCATTTCTTCATTTTTGCAGGAAAACTGCAGCTGCTGGGATTCTCAGAAGAGAGAAAGAAAAAAGCACCGAGCCATTTCTGCATGTTTCTGCCTCCCTGTGGTTGGTGGAAAATCCTAGGAAAGAAAACTAATGCTCATCCACACTACAGGACAATGCGGGAAAAATTGACTCTGGAATTGAATGCACTTAGGTGAGCTGACTCATTGTGCTTTAGAGCTGCTGGTTCCTCACAGAGCAAACACAGTGAGAAGGACTCTGCCCTCCGGAGAGGATATGATGATGGCATAACAGGATCAGGGACTTCACCCAGCTTAGGTGCTCCCTGAAGACCGACCCAGTGGTCCCTGCTGCTGCCCACACCAACCTCCAAGCCTCTGGACTATCTGCAGACCTCTAGGGGAGCCATGCGGGAGGCACAAGCTAGGGACCCACTCCCAATGGAGTTTCTGCTTAATGGTTTCCAAGAATTTTCACTTTACTATACATTTTTTTCCCAGACTTCAGTCTGACTTGACTAAAATGTAAAGAGACCTCACAAATTTGGAGTGGCCAGAGCCACATGCCTTCCTAAGCTTATCACACTCTATGGGCCCAAGTTTAACACCATCTCCAAACAAAACATCTATTTCTGGCCCAAAGAAGGCCCTAGAAGGCCTGATCTGTCTACTTCATCAAGTGGTGCACTTGCTTGGAAGGGGGCCAACCATGTTGGAGTCCTGGCCAGCCAAAAGTACCCAAGCCACTTTTGGAGAGGGCAAGCGGAAGTGAGGGCTCTGATTTTCATGTTAAATCCCCATTTGGCCTCGGAAATGTTAAAAATAAACTTTCACCTGCATCTGATTTTCCTCTTTGTTATTGCAACCATTGTCTGTTTGAACAAAGAGGTAGCAAGAGCCTCTTTGAGCAGTTCACAGAGTTCAAGCCAGAGCCCAAATTGGAGGGACACAGATGTTAATGAACAAGGGGAGCAAGCAAGAGTGCCACTGGGAATCAAAAAACTTCCTCAGGATTGTCGGATCACACTCTGCTCTGTCAGCGGCCCCTCCTGGCCCTCTGGAGAAAGACCTAGGAGCTGCCCGTGCATTTTTCCCTTTGCAACTAGATATTAGAGGGAGATGGTGATCCAGCCCTCCACCGGCCCCCGTTTTTCTTCCCACTTGCTTGCGTTTTGGAAGCACCCATCAAATTTGGGGGCGGGGGGTAGGTTAGTTACAATAGGATGAGAAATCACAGATTTCTCTACACTACACTACAGAATTTACTGGTTACCTTGGCAACAGTATGTTGTTATAGAAAGAGCCTGAGTTTGGGAGCTGGATAAAGCTGGATTCAAATTCATTTATTTTCAGTTGCGTGACTTGGGCAAATTACGTGACTTCTCTGAGCCTCAGTTTGCTCTGCGATAGAATGGGCATAAAAACACCATATTGGTTAAAGCTATGCTAGCTACCATAATAAACACACACACAAAGTTACTTGGCTCTAACACTGTGGAAGTTCATTTCCGATTCATATAAAGTGCAGAACAGGAATTCCTCATCTTCGGGCTGTTCTCTTCCAAGAGAAGAGGTATGTGCCTTTCTCTGTCTGGCTTCACCATTTTCTAGACATGGCCCTCCAGATCATCAGGCTCTGTAGACATCCATCCAAGGAGAATTGGTAGAAGGAAGATGATGGAGGACTATGGCCAGGGGAAGAGTTTTATACTAAGCCTAGAAATACCACACGGCACTTCCACTCAGGGGCTAGTGTCTATATCACAGGTGTGTGGCTGCAATTTATTGCAAAGAACACTTAGCACTGAAGTCCAGCTACGTGCCCAGGAAGATGAGGAAACGGGTTTGGTAACCCTTTACCTAGTCTTTGCCATGTACACCTGCTTTCCGGGTAAATGAAATAATGACTATGAAATAGGGCAGCTTTTAACACAGGCTGTTTCCTTTCCTCTTTCTCTCTCTCCATGGCCAAACTTTTTGCTAGGAGCAACGAGAGACTCTTCCTTGCAACACAACAGGAACAGCTGCTGCCAACAAGCTCCTGACCCCCACAGTTCTCCCCCGACATTTCCTTGTTGCCAAAGCAGTGGACCCTGAAACCTTGGGCACTCCTTCCCCGCATCTTCCAGCACTCTCCCCACAGCCCTTATAGTTTCACCAGGTCCCCACCCTTCCACGAAATTGGAAGTTGCAGTGGTTAAACCCAAGATCAGAAAATCCTCACTAAAGGAACAAGTGAGGTAAGTTACCCGTGGTGTGACTGTGTTTCCATTAAGTTTTATTCTTCACGCCTGTAGGTAGGCCAC
Source organism: Vulpes lagopus (assembly GCF_018345385.1). Taxonomy (NCBI): domain Eukaryota; kingdom Metazoa; phylum Chordata; class Mammalia; order Carnivora; family Canidae; genus Vulpes; species Vulpes lagopus. The sequence goes on from NC_054840.1 coordinate 23,453,635, forward strand.
ACAGTCTCTCACTGCCGTAGTCCCCACCATTTCCTGTTGATGACACCTGGTTGGGTTCATTCATCTACCTGCCTGGTTCCTGGAAACGTTTGGATATGATACCCCCCCAACACCTCCTGGGGCTTCCTGGGTCTCCACTCAGGGCTTCCAACTCTCAAGCCCAGCACCCTTTCCTTGCACGCATTCCCAGTCGGCCACTCAGACCTCATGGGTTTTGCCTGTACCTTGAGTCACACCTTGGCTCTGCTTCCTCTTTCTGCACATGTACACGGCTTTGGGGACACCCTCCTCGTGACTTCCCCCAAGTACTGCCTTGTCCTCACCTTAGCATCGGTTTCATTATTCATCTGGGCGAAAGAGTTAGCAGCAACATCTTACTGAAAGTTGTGGTTTCAGAGCCGCGGAGTCAATGGAGTGTCACCAGCGTTTAGGGGGTTGATCTTTATATGGTGTTGCCTGTTAGCATTTCTACAGTGTTTCTAAGAGCAAATGTGTCCCAAATTCCAAACAAATGAATTTGGAATGAATTTTATGATCCAAGCCTTTCATAACTCAAGAATTGCATTGATCAAAGTTCTGATATAGTGGGAAACTGACGGACATCAGAAACATCCAGACTTCAGTTTAAATCCTGGCTCAGTCGTGTACTAATTATATGATTTGGGGCCAATCATCTAAACTCTCTGAAGTACATTTCTTTCTCTGTAAAACGAAGAGATAGTCTTCTTTAGAGTGTTAGTACAAAGACTGTGAAAGTATGTATAGATAGCTCAGCGTGTAGATGATACGCTCTGATACGCTGATGATACGTGTAGTAAACACTCATAAAATAATTATTATAGCTTGCTGTAACATAAGGAAGCATTAGGTTGATCTAGGCTGTTTATTAAATTTTACTTTTTGAGCAACGCAAGTGGCTCAGCGGTTTGGCGCCGCCTTCAGTCCAGGGCCTGATCCTGGAGACCCAGGATGGAGTCCCACGTCGGGCTCCCTGCATGGAGTCCCACGTTGGGCTCCCTGCATGGAGCCTGCTTCTCCCTCTGCCTGTGTCTCTGCCTCTCTCTCTCTCTATGTCATGAATAAATAAATAAAATCTTAATAAATAAATAAATAAATTTTACTTTTTACTTATTTTTTATTGAAGTATAATTCACATACAATGTTATGTTAGTTTTATGTGTGCAACATAGTGATTTGACATTTACATATATTACAAAATGATCCCCACGATAAATGTAGTTACCATCTGTCACCATACATAGTCAATACAATATTATTGACTATATTCCCTATGTTGTACTCTGCATATTTATCTTATAAATATATGACTTATTTATAACTGGAAGTTTGTACCTCTTAATCCTCTTCACCTATTTTGCCCATTCCCCACCCTCTGCCCTGGTAACCACCAGTTCTGTGTATTTATGAATCTGTTTCTGTTTTGTTTTTGTTGGTTGGTTCTTTTAAGTTATTTGTTAAATTCTTTTTTTTAAGATTTTATTTATTTATTCATGAGAGACAGAGAGAGAGAGAGAGAGAGAGGCAGAGACATAGGCAGAGGGAGAAGCAGGCTCCCTGTGGGGAGCCCGATGCGGGACTCAATCCTGGACCCCAGGATCACGTGCTGAGTCAAAGGCAGATGCTCAACCACTGAGCCACCCTGGCGTCCCTATTTGTTAAATTCCTAAAGTAACCTTTTTTGACATAAACCTTCAACATATAATTTACATATTTTTACTACGGAAAATTGGAGAAAAGGAGAAACTTAAAAGGAGAAAATAGAAATCAACCAAAAACCTCACTATTCAATAAAAACCACTATTACCATCCTGGTGGTTTTCCTCTCAGAATTTTACTATGTACGTGTACGCTTTACACCATTGCAATTTGGCTAACCGTTATGTCATTTCACATCCAATAGTTTCCACTTAAAACATAATAAGCTCTTTTTCTGTAAAAATTCTTTACAAATGCTAGTTTTATTAAAAAGATTTTATCTATTTATTTATTTATTTATTTGAGAGAGAGAGAGAGCATGGGGGGTAGGAGCAGAGAGAGAGAAGCAGACTACCAGCTGTGTGCAGAGCCTGCTGGTCCCAAGACACTGAGATCAATTATCTGAGCCACCCAGGCACCCCACAAATGCTAGTTTTAAAGAATTTTAAATTCAAGAAAATGTTAAAACTATTCAATAGTTTGTTTATCCATTCTTGTAGGGCTAAACATTTAGATTATTTCCATTTTCTTACTCTCATGAACAATACTTCCATGTAAAATCCTGCAAATTTTCTTTTTATCTGTATTTGTGTTTGTTTACTTAAAATGGCTTCCTAGAAGTAATATTGACAAGTCAAAATGGATGCACATTTCTTTTTTTTAAGATTTTATTTATTAATTTACGAGAGAAACAGAGAGAGGCAGAGACATAGGCAGGGGAGAAGCAGGCTCCCTCAGGGGACTCCATCCCAGGACCCAGGGATCACGACCTGAGCCGAAGGCAGATGCTCAACCCACTGAGCCACCCAGGTGTCTGGGATGCATATCCCAGCTGAGTATTTCCTTCAGAAATTCTATTTCAACTTATTCCTAGAGTGTTTTAAAATTCATGCTACTGCTTTCCTATTCACTTCTGCAAGGAGCCCATGAGTTGACTCTATTGCCAGAGGACAGCAACTTTGTAGAGTGTACAGTATTTTGGGGGGAACAGGGGGTGGGAACTGCCTGGCATGCACTTTCTTTTCCTAACAATGCCCTAGATTCCCTTGGAGGAATTGTCTCTGTCCCTTGTACGGTTGTGGTGGGACTTTGGAGTTGGAACCGTCCCCTGGGCCAGAGACAGAATGACATGGAAGCCAGCTGCAGGAGCACCCAGAGCCAGGCTCTGACCCTTCAGCCCTAGGCTAGAAAGCAGCGCTCAGTGCTCCTGGAGCTGAAGCCTGGGGACCCTGTTTCCATAAAAGTTTCATCCTCTGCCCTAAAGCCTCTCTGTGGTGGGCCAGGCCAGTGCTGGAGCCTTTGGATAATACCCTGGCTCTCCCTTTCCTTTCCGTAATCCCAAAGCAGGCCCAGAGGAGGCACTTAATCCCACAGTGCCAGGTGCAGAGACAGTGTCCAGCACATGTTTGGTGAAATGACCATGGAGGGGGATCGAGAGAGCCTAAAAGAGAGGACCCCAAGGGCTGCAATATGCACCATGTAACTGTCTCCTGGAGCATTGTTCTGGAAGAAAGCCCCTGGAGAAATCCATGTGGGTCAAGGCTGGCGCCAACCTTTCTAATGGAAGGCTCGTCCTGCCACCTAGTGGTGGGCAAAGGGAGCTGGGCAGGGACAAGCCCCCAGCAGAGGGCAGTCAGGGTCAGAAGGACCTGCATTCGGAGGGGCGGCAGCTGGTGGACAGGTTAGGGGAGACCCCGAGCAGCCTGTGGACACCACGGAGCCCGGGGTCCCCTAGGAAGGAGGCAAGGGTAGGTATTGTTCCCAATAATATTTACAGCTACTCTTTATCGAGCACTTACCATCTGCCCAGGACTATCCAGTGTTCTTTGCGCATTGATTTTTGGTCCTCCTAGCAGCCCCTTGTGAGGATGGGAACTATAAAGCCCAGAGAAGGCAAGTGACTTGCCCAAGTTCCCACAAGTAGTCAATGGCCGGGGGAGGTATTAAATCCTGCATTATCTGAACTCATAGCTTGGGTTTCTAGGAACATTTCTAAAATCAAGAAGAGAGAGAGATAAAGAGAGCCATCTCCTGTGTCCCCTCTGTTTCTTCACCCCAGCCCCACCCTCACCCCACCCATTCCCTGGGTAACAGACGACAGTGTTGTTTACTGGGGCGCACAGCCCCATTTCAGGACCTCTCTTAGATTCCCCACGTCTCTACTCAGAGCAACTCCAAAGAGAAGCTTTCTTTTCCTAAGCCTGGAGGTGGTGGAGAGGGAGGACAGGGTGGCAGTGGGCTCCCTTGTCTACTGTTAACAAATAATAAACATTTTAGACTTCCTGTCACCATTCTCCTCTCTCAAGACACAAACGAGGCCCCTAACAGCACAGTGTCCCTCCAGATGAGCCACTGTAGGGTTTGCTTCTAATCCCAGAAAGGGCTTCAGAAAGGGCACTTCCCAACAACAACGGTGGGGCTGACCTGGGGCTACTGCAGCCTTGTCCCAGGGCCCAAGAGGACCACCCAGTGAATACACAAGGGGGCCAGAGAACTCCCCACTTAGAGGATGCTGAGGTTTATTTAGGAAAGGGCAGCCATTTTTTTCTGCCTCACCCACCCATATGAGTAATAAATTGCCTATTTTTAGTTTAGGGTTTTGTTTTTCTTTTCCCTTTTTAGATATCTATCCAGACTCATTTCCCAGGGTTGAGAGCATGAACTGCCTTGACTTAACTGTTCAGGAGATGAAGAAAGTGCTCTCTGAAAAAGGAGAGTAGTCCTCAAATGCACAGTGACTGTAACTTCCCCCCAACAACCAAGATTGTCTGCAATAATATCAACATCATTCATTCATTGCAATACCTTCAACATCATTCATTCATTGCAATACCTTCAACATCATTCATCAATAAACACTTGCCACTTGATGCCTTAAGAGACAAAACAGCTGTTGTTTGGCACTGCCCTGGCTCCTTCTCCTCTGGGTCAGATCCTGGGCCACTATATCCTCTCACACAGGGAGCACCATCCCATCCCAGCTCAGCTACTCTCAGCACTATCCACTGCCTGCCTCACCTCCTCTCCCAGAAGTAGACAACCTCTCATCCACAAAGTACCTGTTGCTGGTTCTTAGCACTCTCCAACCTATGCATGTGTTTATTTCCTTTTCCTTATAATGATATCATCAATTACTTTTATGTACTTATTTAGTCAATCAATAATTACTGATCACCTAATATGTGCCAAATACCAGGACAAAGATGAGTTGCAAATCTCTCAGAGCCAAGAGAAAACTAGTATATAAGATAATTACAATATGGTGTAGGAAATGCTAAGCCAGAAATATACAAAGATACCATGGAGTTCCTTCCATCATCTTCTTGTTCCACTTTCCTACCTTCACCCAGGCCTTGCCTCAAGCTCCTTGCCTTTACCTACTGCAGAGCCTCTGGGCTTCACTTTAGCTAAATGCTTAGATGGCCTCTCTTGCCTTGGCATAACACAAACCCAGTCATAAACTGAAAAGAAGCTACGGCAGCCTTTGGAACGTGGACCACCCCGACAGGAAAACACGCAGAAGAGAAGTCCACAAATGTACCATCAGTGCTGGTGCTAAAAATAAAGCTTGTGGAATGGATAAATGAAGGATGAATGAATGAATAGATGAATAATTGAATGCTGAGTCAATCAATGCTTTAATGAATGAATCAGAGAATGAACTTCCATCCTGGAAGCCGAACTGAATTTTAGGGTTTCCAACACCTGTTCAGTGAACACCGTGTTCGCCAGAAAATCCTCTACAAGGATTTTTTTAATTTAAGAAATTAAAACTACTGAAAAGTTCACTGAGCATGTGACAATGCACTTGGAGACACTGGAGCTGTGTAAGGAGAGTCTCAAAACCAGATTCGGGATCACTTATGCAAGAGAACACTGAATGGTCCCCAAGTCTTATTAGGGAAGAAGCTTCAAATTCCTCAGGCCAGAGCCTTATGAGACAATTTGACTGCTGAGGGGTGGGGATGTAGCTACAAAAGGTAGTAGGTTTGGGGCTTCTCACTTAACCAGTTGGGGGTACCACCCTGAACACCAGCTGGAAAGTTATGTGTGAGTGAGATTACTGTGTCAGATCACCACTGCAGTGTTCCTACTGTAAAGAGAACTGCAGGGACACCTCTGGTGTTCCAGCGATTGTGTCTGACATATCTCTCCTGTAACTGTAGATGGCTGTGCTATAAAGAAGACCAGGATCAGGGAGGAGGAGGGTTGTGTGGCCAGGGGCCTGTCTGAACAATTTAAATGCCCTCCAAGGCTCCCTGGTTCTCTAAGAGGGCTAAAGCTTTCGACTTTGGGGTTTAGTCGATGGGGAAGCCTGACATCACGGTCTGGCTTCATCTGAGAGACACAACACATGTTGGCCATTTCCTCCGCTGCAGGAAATCCCAGCTTCCTGTAAGCTTCAGGGGTGATCTTTTAAGAACATGTTAAAAGACAGGGAATGCTGTAGCCCACATTTAAAATAGTTTGAAAAGAAATTGTTCCCCTTAGTGATGACAAAGGTCCACAATTCTTTAGCCTAACTCTAAAACCCAAGAAACTCTCAACATTTTTTATAAGCAATTTGGCAGTACGCTGACTTTTCTGAGCTAATTTGGTGACAAAGCCTGATCTGAACTTAGGTGAAGCTGTTTATGGTGTTCAATGATCCCATGTAGTGGAAATAGTCGAATCTTTTTCTGCAGAGATATTGATGTGTTGATTACAGCTTCCTGCCCCAGCCCCTGCTGGTGATATTACATAATGCACCTAGACCATAACCGATCTAAAATCTGAAAGATCCTGAAAGCTGAATTGTTTCCTAGTCCGATGTGTTTTGGATAAGGTACTATGAATCTGTACCCCCTTCACCTGACCAGCTTCCATCTACATGTGGTCATGGCATTCACCAGGCAGCCCTCCGAGGCAGTCCCCCAATTGAGCCCTCCATGCAGCAGGTTCCCTCACCATGGCACTGGGCTCTCCACCCTTCCCTTCTGGCTGAAGTCCTTTCCATCATCATTCCCCTCCTTGGTTAGAAATGAGCATTTTGACCATCCCAGGCCCTGCCAGGGCTAGGCCCAAACAGAATGCTGCTGGTCACACACCTACTGAGCCACCTTCTGTTACCTTCTACAAAATCCACACCCTGGGGGATCCCTGGGTGGTGCAGTGGTTTGGCGCTTGCCTTTGGCCCAGGGCGTGATCCTGGAGACCCGGGATCGAATCCCACATCAGGCTCCCGGTGCATGGAGCCTGCTTCTCCCTCTGCCTATGTCTCTGCCTCTCTCTCTCTGTGACTATCATAAATAAATTAAAAAAAAAAATTTTTTTAAAAATCCACGCCCTGAGTCCCTTCTGACACCAACTAGACCAATAGTTGCCCTGCCTGAATCAGTAGGGAAAATCTTTTTTTGTTGTTTGTTTTTTTAAATATTTTGTTCATTTATTTGAGAGAGAGAGAGAGAGAGAACACAAGCAGGGGGGAGAGGGAGAAGCAGGCTCTCCACTGAGCAGATAGCCCGATGTAGGGCTCCATCCCAGGACCCTGGGATCATAACCTGAGCTGAAGGCAGATGTTTAAATGACTGAGCCACCCAAGTGCCCCATCAAAGACCATTTCTAACTATTGGATCTGTTGTGATCTGTCTTTAGACTCCAGAGATAAACTCTAACCTTGTTATTCCACTTGGCTTTAAAAACTGTGACAGAGGGCATCCCAGGTGGCTCAGCGGTTTGGCGCCTGCTTTCAGCCCAGGGCCTGATCCTGGAGACCTGGGATCGAGTCCTGCATCAAGCTCTCTGCGTGGAGCCTGCTTCTCCCTCTGCCCTGTGTCTCTGCCTCTCTCTCTCTGTGTCTCTCATGAATAAATAAATACAATCTTTTTTTAAAAATGTGACAGACACAAAGAACTTATACAAAACAGTGATCATCCTGAGCCATTTATAATAATGAAAAATCAAAAACAAATCACATATCCAAAAACAAAGGAATGGTAAAATAAATGTTGATACGCTTTTCTGTAAGAATATTATGCTGCTGTTAAAATTAATGTTTTTGAAGAAGTTTAACAAAATAGAAAAATGCTCGTAATATAATATCCAGTGGAAAAAGCCAGATGCAAAATGGTACATTTTGTTATGTTAATGTTATTTTAATTTTATTACATAAATACACTGGGAAAAGACTGGAAGAAAATGTGCCACATCTTAACAGTTGCTATTGCTGATAAATCAAATTATGTGATTTTTCTTTTCTTTTTTTTTTTTTAATAATTGTCTCTATTTTCCGAGTTGTCCGCACTAAGCATGGTTATCTTTGAAAACAGAAAAAGAAAATTAAAATTTTAGTGAGTTTGGAAACAGAACACTGTACAAGAAGCATGAAAGATGACTTCCTGTCTCCTTGGGTCGCTCCCTCGTCCTTTAATTTTGATTGCTAATATCCCTCAGGCAAGAAAGACATTCTTCTCTGCAGATTTTTGGAGGAAAGAAGCTTGTTCTGTTGTGTCTCAATTTCTGAGACAACCGTGTTCCTTTTGGGACTATAGACAGTGTCAGCCAGTGTCAGCTGATGGGAGAGCTGGCTCTGAGGCCTGCGTTCCCTGCGGTAACCAAGCCAGCAGCCTCCTGACCGGGCTGGGCAGTCGGACTCCCAGGGCTGGAGCGCCACCTCGTGGCCACATGCATCCTTCCCCAGGGCGGCGCGGCGCCCAAGCGCTTCCCCACTTCAGGTCCAGCGAGTTACCGACACCAGCCACAACCCCTCTGTAGAACTCCTGGCCTCGCATGGCCTCGAACTTTGGTGCCAGAGAAGTTTCCGCTGCGTTGTGAAACAACTTGATGTACCAGGAATAGTCAGGGACCAGGTATATGCTTGGGAGGCCTGAGCCATCCTCAGGACCTTCCAAAGGACGGGCCTGCTCCATCCTCTGAGAATGAACACACACACACACACACACACACACACACACACACACACTCACCGCATGCTCACACTCCACTTTTCTCCCCTTCTTCCTTACAGAATTCAAACCCCACAACACAAATTGATCAAAAATGAATAAGTAAATCATAAATAAATAAATAAAAACCCAGATTCAAGTGCCCTGGGAGAGAGGTCAGTCACAGAGAAGTAAATTTGTACCCAGGTACAAGTGACTTGGCAGATCTTCTCAGAATTCCTTTTTTTTTTTTGCATGGGTTTGGGAGTCCCATATTTTCTCCATGAAATTGTGTGTGATTTTATAGTGAGATTTTCCAAATGTGCTATCTTGGCTGGGTTGACAGCTACAATAGCTCCCTTCCTGAAAAAAAAAAAGAGAGAGAGAGAGAGAGAGGGAGAAAGAAAGAAAAGAAGGAAAGAAAAGGAAGGAAGAAAAGAAAGAGAAAGAAAGAAAGAAAGAAGAAAGAAAGAAAGAAAGAAAGAAAGAAAGAAAGAAAGAAAGAAAGAAAAGAAAAGAAAAGAAAGAAGAAAGGAAGAAAGAAAGAAAGAAAGAAAGAAAGAAAGAAAGAAAGAAAGAAAGAAAGAAAGAAAGAAATCCCTTTGGTCCCATACCTGAGGCAAAATTGGGAATCTAGAAACCTCCTCAAGACTCACTTGGACCAAGAGTTGCAGATAAGAACAAAAACCAGCCTTCTATCCCCAACTCTAGGAAACCTTCTACCACAGGGATCAACAAGCTTTTCCTTTAAGGGCTAGATATAAATATTTTAGGCTTTGTGGGCCATATGGTCTCTAACTATGCAACTCTGTCATTGAATCATGAGCACAGCCGCAGGCAACACATGAACAATGGCATGCCCGTGTTCCAATAAATCATTATTTACAAAAGCAGGCTTGGAACTCCGTAAGGAAGAAGAGACCCCCTGCTCTGAAGAGACGTCAGTGCTGGATAGGACCTCAGAAATCATCTAAACAACACTCTCATTTCACGGCTGGGAGAACCGCAGCTAAGAGAGGCAAAGAGCATAGTAGTTCGTGCCTGCCAGCTTGAGAGATGGCATGGGCCCTCCATTCAGCTCTGATGGACTCAGTGTGAGGGACACACAAACACCACTTCCTTCTCAGAAACCCTGTTCTCTTTCCCCTTCCTCGGAGAAATGGCTGACGGTGCTCAATGTCATCACTTCCCCTTGCTTTTCTGTGAGACGTCTGTCCTAGCCACACCCTGGTCCAAGCCATGCCAGCCTGGTCCCAGCCACACCCTGGTCCAAGCCATGCCAGCCTGGTCCGTTACTGAGGGCTTACTGAGCTCCAGACACGGTGCCAGGCAGCTCCTGTGTGTCCCTCATTTCATCTCTGCAACAGTCCCAGGAGAGAGGGATGTGATAACCTTTTTAAACATATGAATCGACTGAGGCTGGAGAGGTTACATGTCTTGCCAAGATTCCACAGATAGCTTAGGGGAGGGCCAGGATTTGCTTACTTCCCCAAAGAGGCTCTGGTTCACTGACGTTGATTCTAGAATTTAGACAGACTGGCAATATCACTCCCTCCACCCAGACACCATCGTCAGGGACCACCTCAAGGCCTCTTTCTTCTCCGTGAAGCCTTCTCCTACCCTTCTTTGGTCACCTATAGCACAGATCATGTGACCATCTATGGCCTTCTGTTTTGTATTGATCACTGTGACTTCACGTGCATTAACCTTTTTACCTCACCTTTGCTAGAAAATCCTCAAAGATACCACTAACAAGTGGCTGATACATATTTACTGTGTGCCAGGAAGCCCTTGCCATCTTCACTGCTACCACCTTGGTTCAAGCCACCGTCCTCTTGGACTTGAATTATTGCCAAGTTGGTCTCCTTGTTTCCACTCTTGCCTTTTCATGGTCTCTTTTCAACACAGAAGTCACAATGATTCTGTAAAAACTGAAGTCCGTTCGTGTCCTATCTGCCCATACCTCTAATGGCTCTTTGTGTCTCTCAGAAGAAAAACCCATGGCTTACAGGACCAGATCTTCTATTAGCTCTGGCCTCACCTCCCACTTTCCCCTGACACTTGCTCTGTTCCAGCCACATTGGCTGTTCTCTTTGCCCAAAAGCCTCTTGCCCTAAATATTCACAAAACTTATTATTTACCCCCATCAGAAGGTGCTCAGATGTCACCTCCTCCAGGAGGCCTACCAGTTGTCTCACTTAAATCTCACATCCTCCCCTTCCCACTATCTCTCCACATATACTCACCCTGCCCTGGTTTTTCTATAGCACTATCACCTTCTAACACACAATATATTTTACTTCTCTACTATTTTCATTATCTGTCTCCTCCACCAGAATATGAGCTTCACGAGGGCAGAGCATTAACTGTTTTGAACTGTTTATTTTTGGTTCCTCAATAAGGGACTGGCAAATAGACATAGGAACATCAGGGACTTGCCTGAGGTGACTCAGCCAGCAAGCAGCAGAAGTCGGCTCCAACCCTCATCTGTCACTCCAAAGCCTGTGTCTTGCCTACAGAGTGATATGGCCTCTCATAGATTCCCAGAATCCCAGGGCAGAACCCAGTGTAGACATGACCTAACCCTAGCATGCTCCTTTTTTAAAATGAAGAATCTGAGTAAGTCTATTGACTTACCCAGTGCCTCACAGCTAGAAGGCAACAGGCTAAGACAAGAATCATGGCCTCAGAGTGTCATTCCAGTCTACAAGTGACTTCAGGCTTAGCAGCCAGGGACTAAATACCACATTTTATCTTTTATAGCAAAAGTCACATTCTTAGATTAGATCTTATTGGCAAAATGTCTATCATTCCTTGAATTAAATTATTTTTTGTAGGGATCCCTGGGTGGCGCAGTGGTTTAGCGCCTGCCTTTGCCCCAGGGCGCGATCCTGGAGACCTGGGATCGAATCCCACGTCGGGCTCCCGGTGCATGGAGCCTGCTTCTCCCTCTGCCTATGTCTCTGCCTCTCTCTCTCTCTCTCTCTCTCTGTGTGTGTGTGACTATCATAAATAAATAAATAAATTTTTAAAAATTATTTTTTGTATTTGTAAAGCAGTTTGAGTCTTTTGAGGCACTCAGATCAAGACCATTCTGACTTTGAGATTTGTTTTTACTTCAGGGTTGACATTCTGGGGCCAAGTTTAAAGGCAGCTGTAGGACAGTGGTAAAGAATATGGCTCTGAAGCCAAAATGTCCTGGCTCTGCCTTAGTGATCTTGGGGAAGTTACTTGTAGATCTTTCCCTCAGTTTCCTCATCTGTAAAATGGAAACAATCAGCACAGTGCCAGGCACCTGCTCGGTGCTTAGTAAATGTTAGTTATTCCTATAGTGGAGAATGAGATTTGGGGATACCTGACACTGGGTTTTACAGACTTTGGGGCCCCTAACAGGACTGGGTACCAGCATAAGTTAAAGGCATCATCTTTTTACCAAGGGCCTATCTGGGAAGTGTGGGGTCATCTGGCTTCTGAAATCTGGCAGAGGCATGGGAAGAGAGGAGGGTGAAGAGATGTGCCACATTTATACATTCATCTAGTCATTTGTTGAACTATGACCAGAGCCGCCTACGGGGCAGAGGAAGTGCTCCTTGGCTCTAGCTCAGGTCTGCTTTGCCTGCCACCAGTTATGTCTTAATTATGCACCAAGGAAGAAAGGCTGAATTGCTGCCACTGATACTGCAATATTTTCTCCACGCCACAGAGCCACCTCAGACTGTGGGCAAAGAAGATGTCCCCAAAGGGTAAGGGGACGCCGGTTAGTGGACTGCCAGCATTGGAATTCCCAGGAGTTCTCACTAAAACTATGGTCTCCCAGGCCCCAGCCCAGACCTGTGGAAACAGGCTCTGCAGGTAGGGCTGGGAACCTATCCCTGCGGAGTCAAGGTCACCTGGGGGATTCTGACCAGGGGACCCAGGTCAAGAGGAGAACACTTTTCCTGCTGCCACAGAAGGTCAGGCGGATGAGCTAGAAGAAAAAAACCTTCTTGTCCAACTTTCCCATTTGACACGGAAAACTAAGACTTGAAGTCACAAAGCTTAGAGAAGGGGCATCAGTACGTGGAGACGGGAAGTGTAACCCTTTGTGTTTCTAGTCCGAGATCCTGCTCTCTGTGAGGTCCAGAGCAATCTGCTATCCCTCTCAGCACCACACACAGAGCTAAGACATAGAAGGCACTCAGATGACGTGTGTCTACTGAAGAGAAGCCAGGGAAAGAGGCAGGAGGGAAGGAGAGGACAGTAGGTGTCTGGCTAACGTTAACTGCAACCTTCCAGGGTGCCTGGCTGGCTCACGTAGTAGAATGTGTGGCCCTTGATCTCAGAGTTGTAAGTTGGAGCCCCATGATGCTCATAGAGCTTACTTTTTAAAAGGAAGTAGTGCCTGGGGGCTCAGTCAGTTGAGCATCTGCCTTTGGCTCAGATCATAATTCTGGGGGTCCTGGGATCAAGCCCCACATGGGGTTCCCTGTTCACCAAGGAGTCTGCTTCTCCCTCTGCCCCTCCCCCCGTTCATGCTCAATCTCTCTGTCTCTCTCAAATACACACACACAAATAAATAAATAAGATCTTTTTTTAAAAGATGGAAAAGAAATAATTGCAATCTTCCATTTACCTAAGGTGTAGTAATCAGGGGCTCCTACATAGTGAGCAAGTTTTCAAAGAGGCTGCCATGCAGACACTGGTCATGGGGGCACTAATGAACCAGAAATACTCCTCTGCCTCTCCCTTCCCATCAAAGTGTGGCACCTCCAACTTGCCACCTACTCAGGCACTTGACCTTCTCCAGGCTGCTATATATTACATGCTTTGGACCCAGGTGCTTGGCAGCCTGTGCCACCAGCTTCCCTAATGGACAAATTACTTCTATAGATGACTAAATATGTATAGAGACTAGAGAATAGGTGTTGGGTCCCCTTCACCCCTCCTCTTCTTACCGCTCTCCTTGGAGAGGGAGCTCTTCCAGTATCAAAATATATTTAAGGTATCATACGAAAGGCCATCAGTGGGGTGCCTCGGGGGCTCAATGGTTGAGCATCTGCCTTTGGCTCAGGGAGTGATCCTGGGTCCTGGGATCAAGTCCTGCATCGGGCTCCCTGCATGGAGCCTGCTTCTCCCTTTGCCTGTGTCTCTGCCTCTCTCTGTGTGTCTCTCATGACTAAATAAATAAAATCTGAAAGAAAGAAAGAAAGAAAGAAAGAAAGAAAGAAAGAAAGAAAGAAAGAAAGAAAGAAAGAAAGAAAGAAAGACCACAAGTATTAGCAAGCAGAAACTCCACTGTGTCAAAACGCTAAAGCCCTCAGCCTGCTCCTACTAGGGTTGGAAGACCCTGGGACACTGGGAGGTGGTGGAGAGGAGAAAAGAAAAGACTGGAGGGAGGGCAGGGAAGAAAGGAATTCCTGGGACTTGGGGGAAGCGAGAGGCAACCTGCTGGGAACAGTCAGGAAAATTGGCCCTTCCCTCTGGGCTTTCAGTGTCTTGATGGTCAACTGCCACATTAACACACACACACACACACACACACACACACACACACACACACATAATATTGTTTTCTGCTAATGGATTCTATCTGCATATCATTTGGATACAGAGGGCATAATTGAGGGAGATATGGATATATACTTCAAAGTTTATTTACACAATATATAAAATTTGTATGTGTAAAATATATGCTTACACACAAATATATTTATTGTCTCCTTTTGGGGGTTTTAGCTACAAGTTTTCTTTTCCTTTTTAAAGATTTTGTTTACTTATTTTGAGAGAGAGCATGAGCAGGAGGGAGGGACAGAGGGAGAAGCAGACTCCCTCCTGAGCAGGGAAGGATCCCTGGACCCTGAGATCCTGACCTGA